>NW_016107444.1:2306812-2314984 GCF_001604975.1 Cebus imitator
AAAAAAAAAAAAAAAGAAAAGAAAAGAAAAAGAAAAAGAAAATCGTAGTATCTTAAAATTTACTGGTATTTTAGATGTAAAATGAGGTAAACCAGCACATTTTGTTCCTTTCAGAGGGCCAATAGTCTAAAACTAGGGTGGAGTGGAAAACACCTTCATTCATCACTACCCACCAAGCAAGGCTCCTTATCATTCAGGTTTCATCATAAACACCATCTCCTCAGGGAGAACTACCCTAACTGTCCCAACTAAGGCAGTCCCCAGTCACTCTCTACACTTTACCTTGTTCTATCATCTTCATAGTACTTAGCTAAAATGCATTATTTTATATTTTTATTTCTTTTGTCTGTCTCCCCAGTGAAATGTAAGCTGCTGTCCTGTTCCCAATTATTAAAGCAGCACATGCACATAGATATTCAGTAGTCAGTAAATATTTGCTGGTGGGCTGCGTTTAACAAAATCTTCACAACTCCAGGACTACCCTGTATCTCTCTCTGACCCCAAGTATCCAAGATAACTTGGCATCACACCTAATGTTAAAGTTCTGTTAGACAGATTTTAGTCTTCCTCAGTAAGACGTGCCCTTTAATTAACTTGAATTTCATTTTTTATGCTTAGCAAAACTGGAAAATAGATAATATGTGATCTTGATACCACTGATTTAGTAACAAACCCCCTCCCCTACTCCATCGCTCCTCTCATCAAAATATCCAGATGCCCTCCTCTAAACATTCTTATCACCCAAAGTCTTCAATCTTAGAAACTGACCTTCTCTTTATCAAAGAAACAAGCACACTGGCTAAAAAGGCGTGAACTTAAAGAATACACCACATTTTCTCTTGAATACCCATGTTCTTTTAACCACCAACCTCTTTAAACTGAGCCTCTCTGCCACACAGAATGTCAGGAACCCGTTTCCTAACACTTTCCTAATTTAAAAAAAAAAAAAGAAAAAGAAAAAAATGCTTTTACTCCACCCTCCATTTATAAAGGTGCTGACCTTCTGAGTTAGGCAGCTTTTCCAATCTCCCAAAGGTCCATTTCAAAGACTTAACTAGTTCTGAGTCCTTACATACCTATTGACAGTGCCAAGAGCTGATTAGATTTTAAAAATCATTTTCAAAGGCCTCAAATAACTTTAGTAAATGTGTTAATTCACATTTAATGTTATTGAATAATGCACTGATGACAAAGGCAATAAATTCTACAGAAAAAATCTGAGGTAAAACATTCAAAGACCTAACATCCAGTTCTGATTCTGTTAGTCTAGTAACTGGGTTGTAAAACCAATTAGATTTTTAGAAAGGATGCTATACATACATACTTTTTGGCATGGTCTTGAACTTGTCTCTCTTTATACCTCAGCTATCTCTTCTTAAAAAAACAGGGAAAATACTACCCCCATAGATTACATCAAGTAATCTTAAGAAATATAAGACAGGGGACCGCCTCTTTCGGCTTTGGAGCCCCATTTCCTCTGTCTTTGCATGGGGGAGTTTCGTCCTTCTGTCTTCTCCCTTCTTGACTATTAAACTTTCCACTCCTTAAAACAAACAAACAAAAATAAAATGAAATACAAGACAGAAAAAAAAAGGTGGTATTAATATATCTTTTCTAGACCTACCCCAGCAAGTATGGGAAAAAGAATGTATATATAGTGTCCTTTCTAAAGATCTAATTGGTTTGACAACCCAACTACCACACTTTAAGAGGAAGAGAGCCTGTGTTTCAGTCTAAGACAAAAGGATTAAGCTGGGAAGCCCCTGAGAGATAAGGACAAGAAAAGATATTTTGAAGCTGAAGCCATAGTCCTGGAAGAAAGTAGACACTTGCCTAGAGCCTGGCTGAAGTAGGAAATGGAGAGACAGAAAATGGTGCCTCATGCACAGGGCATCCTGGATGGAGAATGCAGTTTTAAGATACAGCATCAGCTGGGCACGGTGGTTCACGCCTATAATCCCAGCACTTTGGGAGGCCGAGGTGGGCGGATCATGAGGTCAGGAGATTGAGACCATCCTGGCTAACACGGTGAAATATTGTCTCTACTAAAAATACAAAAAATTAGCCAGGTGTGGTGGCACACGCCTGTAGTCCCAGCTACTCAGGAGGCTGAAGCCGGAGAATCACTAGAATCTGGGAGGCCAAGGTTGCAGTGAGCCGAGATCATGCCACTGCACTCCAGCCTGGGCGACAGAGCAAGACTACATCTCAAAAAAACAAAAACAGATGCAGCATCTGTTGGCGGCCAATGATGAGATTACCATAAAGGACACGTTGGAATTTTTCTCAAACAGCCAGATGGCAAGACCCAATGATGAGGCAGAGGAGCGCCCAATGACAGCAGTCAAGAGGGAGGTACAGTGGACCTTGAGCTCCTCTGATTTTCTGGCACTACTTCAGGATGATATTCTTAAATGATCCAAGTGTCAGTGTGTGTAGGAGGTAGGAATGATAACAGAGATTAAGTATTTTTAATATAACCAGGTCAGTGGGAGCTTGGAATACATTTAATTTTTTTTAAAAAATGAGAGGCCAGGTGAGGTGGCTCAGGCCTGTAATCCCAGCATTTTGGGAGGCCAAGGCAGGTGGATCATGAGGTCAGGAGATCAAGACCATCCTAACACAGTGAAACCCTGTCTCTACTAAAAATACAAAAAATTATCCAGGTGTGGTGGCACACGCCTGTGGTCCCAGCTACTCAGGAGGCTGAGGCAGGACAACCGCTAGCACCAGGGAGGCGGAAGTTCCAGCGAGGCGAGATTACGCCACTGCATTCCAGCCTGGGAAACAAGAGTCAAACTCCGTTGCAAAAAAAAAAGAAATATATTAAAGAATGAGTCATTATTTTAAGAAACCCAAATTATCACTAAAGGTATGAATGTAAAATAGTGCAATCACTGCACAAAACAGTCTAAGCAGTTCTTCAGTGAAACACAAAGAATTACCGTATGATCCAGGAATTTCACTCCTTAGTATATACCCACGAGAAATGAAAATATATGTCAATCTAAAAGCCAGTATAAAATGTTCACAACAGCATTAATGAAATAGCCAAGACAGAAACAACCCAAATTTCCACCAACTGATGATGATTAAACAAAATGTGGTATAACTATACAACAGACTATTATTTGGCCATAAAAGGAATGAAATACTGATATATGTGCTCTCCTCCCGCCGCCCAAGATGCTGAAAGGAACGAAGGCCAAGGGGAAGAAGGTGGCTCTGGCCCCTTCTGTTGTGAAGAAGCAGGAGGCCAAGAAAGTGGTGAATCCCCTGTTTGAGAAAAGGCCTAAGAATTTTGGCATTGGACAGGACATCCAGCCCAAAAGAGACCTCACCCGCTTTGTGAAATGGCCCCGCTCTATCAGGTTGCAGCAGCAGAGAGCCATCCTCTATAACCGGCTGAAAATGCCTCCTGCAATTAACCAGTTCACCCAGGCCCTGGACCGCCAAACAGCTACTCAGCTACTTAAGCTGGCCCACAAGTATAGACCAGAGACAAAGCAAGAGAAGAAGGAGAGGCTGTTGGCCCGGGCCAAGAAGAAAGCTGCTGGCAAAGGGGACGTCCCCACTAAGAGACCACCTGTCCTTCGAGCAGGAGTTAACACCGTCACCACCCTGGTGGAGAACAAGAAAGCTCAGCTGATGGTGACTGCACACGATGTGGATCCCATTAAGCTGGTTGTCTTCTTGCCTGCCCTGTGTCGTAAAATGGGAGTTCTTTACTGCATTATCAAGGGGAAGGCAAGACTGGGACGTCTAGTCCACAGGAAGACCTGCACCACAGTCACCTTCACACAGGTTAACCTGGAAGACAACGGTGCTTTGGCTAAGCTGGTGGAAGCTATCCATACCAATTACAGTAACAGATATGATGAGATCCGCCGTCACTGGGGAGGCAACGTCCTGGGTCCCAGGTCTGTGGCTCGCATTGCCAAGCTCGAAAAGGCAAAGGCTAAAGAACTTGCCACGAAACTGGGTTAAATGTACACTGTTGAGTTTTCTGTACATAAAAATAATTAAAACAATACAAATTTTCCTTCAAAAAAAAAAGAAATACTGATATATGCTACAACAGACAAAATTTGCAAACACCATGCTAAGTGATAGAAGCCAGTCACAAAAGAGTACATTTAATATTATTTCATTCACATGAAATGTCCAGAATAGACAAATCCATAGAGACAGAAAGTAGGTTAGCGGTTGCTTAGGGCTAGAGGAAAGGGGTGATATGGATAACAAGTAAAGGGTGCAGGGTTTTTATTTAAGGTGATGAAAATGTTCTAAAATATGTCGTGATGACTGTAAATACCTGTGAACATACTAAAATACTGAATAATACACTTTAAATGGGTAAACTATATGGTATGTAAACTGTATCTCAATAAAGTTGTAAAAACAAACAAAAAAAAATGAAACCAGAACACACCACCATCCACAGAACTCCTTTGGTTTTTTTTTTTTTGGATATGGAGTCTCACTCTGTTGCCCAGGCTGGCGTGTAGTGGGATGATCTCAGCTTACTGCAACCTCTGCCTTCCGGGTTCAAGCAATTCTACTGCCTCAGCCTTCCGAGTAGCTGGGAGTACAGGTGTACGCTACCACAACTGGCTAATTTTTTTTTTTTTTTTTGAGAGAGTCTCATCCTGTTGCCCAGGCTGGAGTGCTGTGGTACGATCTTGGCTCACTGCAACCTCCGCCTCCTGGGGTCAAGCGATTCTCCTGCCTCAGCGTCCCGAGTAGCTGGGACTATAGGCATCGGCCACCACACCTGGCTAACTTTTTTGTATTTTTAGTAGAGATGGGGTTTCACTATCTTGGGCAGGCTGGTCTCCAACTCCTGACCTCAGGTGATATACCCACCTTGGCTTCCCAAAGTGCTGGGATTACAGGCATGAGCTACTGCGCCTGGCCACACAGAATTCCTTTATCTGCAACACTCCCCTGTAAGCCAGTATATATGTTACTTAAAACTCATCAATTCCCTAATAACATAAAAAACCCTCATCATTATGTACCTATATTGTTATGGCCATTATTCTTTATTTTAAATTTATGAATTTTTGGTTTAAGAATACTGTAGTCCCTGCTTATCCCATAGTCCATGCTTTGATGTTGGACTATGGGAGACCAAAAGACCAAAGACAAGACCAAAAGACACCTGAAGCCACAGACAGTACTAAACCCTATATATACTGTTTTTTCCTATACATACATACCTGTGGTCGTTTAATTTATAAATTAAGTGCAGTAAGAGATTAACAATGATAACTAATAATAAAATAGAACAAGGATAACAATATGCTGAAGTAAAAGTTATGTGAACGTGGTCTCTCTCAAAATGTCTTACTGTACTATACTCACCTATCCAGTTTGTGGCTGACTGGGGGTACCTGAAAACGTGGAAAGCAAAACCACAGCAAGCAAAGCCATGGATCAAGGGAGACTACAGTACCAGAAAAGGTAAATGGGAATCATGAAGGCTAATCTTAAACTCATGAGGAAAACGAATTGCATATTAACAACAAAATTTCTTTTTTTGAAAGGGAATTAAAAAAAAATTTATACCTAAGAAATTTTTAATGTATTTATATAATATACATAAAGCACATTGATCTTAAGTGTACTAATGATAAATTTTTACCTATGTATAAACCCAGGGAACCCCACTCATATTAAGATTCAGAGGCCGGGCGCGGTGGCTCAAGCCTGTAATCCCAGCACTGTGGGAGGCCGAGGCGGGTGGATCACGAGGTCAAGAGATTGAGACCATCCTGGTCAACATGGTGAAACCCCGTCTCTACTAAAAATACAAAAAATTAGCTGGGCATGGTGGCGTGTGCCTGTAATCCCAGCTACTCAGGAGGCTGGGGCAGGAGAATTGCCTGAACCCGGGAGGCGGAGGTTGCGGTGAGCTGAGATTGCGCCATTGCACTCCAGCCTGGGTAACAAGAGCGAAACTCCGTCTCAAAAAAAAAAAGATTCAGAACATTTCCAGAACCTTCTTAAAGGCTCCTCATGCCATTTTCCCATCAAAATTCCCACCATAAATAATCACTATTTTTAATTCTCTCATCATAGATAGATTTTATCCATTCTTGAGCTTCCAGTAAATGGAACTATATCATAGAAATTGTTTTTTTTCCTGTATTTAAGAAATAAAATTCTGTATTTAAACACTCAAGAATATCCTACTAGTAGTACACAAAGATCTCAGCAGATAATCGCATAGAATCCTTGTGGGCTATGCAGTGGCCAGTCAGGGAAATGACTACATCCAAAGAGGGCTTAAAGAAAGAATGACAACCTTTAGCTAGGTATCATAGAATTCCAACCTATTCCTTTAAAACAGGACCAGGGAGAGATCATGCAGCAACTCAGTATCATGGAGCAATGCTAATATGCAGCACATATTTTACTACCAGTCTTCTTCAGGACCAACTATACACATTTCAGCATTAGAATATATCAAGTCCACCAAGTCCAGAGGCAATTCTCTGTTAGAAACATCAAAGCATGGACTATGGGACACTGAACTATTCTCCTTGAAGCAGCCCTTCCCAAAGAGGTAATGGTTGTCTGTGTCTCCCTATACTTCTGAGTTGTCCTTACTTGTAGGTCATCAATTTGTCATCCATGATGTTATCTAAACTCTTTTATATTTGTTGTTGTGTTTTTTGTTTTGGTTTTGGGTGTGTGTGTGCGCGTGTGTGTGTGTGTTTTGGTTTTGGGTTTTTTTTGGTGTGTTTTTTTTTGTTGTCCTTTTTTTTTCTTTTTGTTTTTTCTTTCTTCTACAGTTTATACAACCCATTAAGAAACTTCCAAGGTCTGGTTTGCCACATGCTACAGTCTGAATGTTAGCATCTTCTGAAAATTCATAGGCTAAAATTCTAACCCTCAAGGTATGGTGGTATTAGGTGGTGAGGACTTTGGGAGATGATTAGGTGATAACGGGAGAGCCCTCATGAATAGGATTAGTGCCCTTATAAAAGAGGCCTGATAGAGACCCCTAGCTCCTTCTGCCAGGACATAGCTATAAGGTGCCATCTATGAACCAGAAAGCAGATCCTCACCCCTCACCAGACACCAAATCTGCCAGTGCCTTGAGTTGGGACTTCCTAGCCTCTAAAACAGTGAGAAATTTGTGGTTTACAAGCTACCCAATTTATGGTATTTTGTTATAGCAGCCTGAATAGACTAAAGTACTACACTTATTCATGTCCCTTGGGATGGTATATTCCTTGTATTTCTTACTGCTTTTCAGGGCAAAGAAGGACTGCCATTCATTGCTTTGGTGTATAGCATAGCCTTCTTGGGCCTTTCTTCAGCTTCATGATGTGATAAGAACCACATGAGCATTCCAAGAGCAGACACATCCTACTTTCAGATAAGAGCACCTCCTTGCCTTGTTTACAAAGCTCTTCAGTATGCTATATACACTTGGCTTGACTTTTTTTGGCCACAATAGCAAGCTAAAATAATCTCTTGAGAGGGGTGTTATTAAAAATTACTCAGCATGGTGTAGTTGTAATTGCTCACCCCCAAAAATATCATCTTAGGCCGGGCGCAATGTCTCGTGCCTATAATCCCAGCACTTTAGGAGGCCAAGGTGAGCAGATCACTTGAGGTCAGGAGATCAAAACCAGAGATGGTGAAAACCCATCTCTGCTAAAAATACAAAAATTAGCTAGGCATGGTGGTGCACACCTGTATTCCCAGCTACTCAGTAGGAGAATCACTTGAACCTGGGAGGAAAAGGTTGCAGTGAGCCGAGATCATGCCATTTCACTCTGTGCGTCAGCCTGAGTGACACACGGAGACTCTTGTCTCAGAGGGAAAAATAAAATCACGTTAAATCTTCCTCTACTGAAACTCTTCTGCCACATTTCCAATCTCTAGGTGTATATTTCATCCTCTTTCTTTCTCAAAGAACCCTGAAGTCTATGGAAAACCCAGAGTCAAAGGTCTCTGCTCAGTCTTCTCCTGCCAGTAGTTTGAATTGAGTGGTGTTACATGCATCAAGATCACCCATAAATGTACTGCAGAACAGTCTATTGATTACCCAGAACTAAGCCCAATATCCAGTATCTTCCTTTCTCATGCATTCTGTCCTACGAAGCAGTTATTTATCCTTCTTTTTTTTTTTTTTTGAGACGGAGTTTCACTCAT
>NW_016107444.1:2315320-2336689 GCF_001604975.1 Cebus imitator
TTTTATTCTGATAATATATCTTTCCATTTACATTTGGAAATTATCTATTATTCCTATATTTGGTTAACTCAAGCTTTCCCTAATATTAAAGAATTAGGTTTAACTACTCAAATTATCTCAAGTGCCTTTTATAGACATATTTCTGTTATTTAAATAAATAATGTCATTTCTTTTTATTTATTTACTTATTTTGATTCTCACTCTGTTGCCCAGGCTGGAGTGCAGTGGTGTGATCTTGGCTCACTGCAACCTCCACCTCCGGGGTTCAAGTGATTCTCTTGCCTCAGCCTCAAGTAGCTGGGATTGCAAGCATGCACCACAATGCCCGGCTAATTTTTGTATTTTTAGTAGAAACAGGGTTTCACTGTGTTGGACAGGCTGGTCTCAAACTCCTGACCTCAGATGATCCACCTGCCTCAGCCTCGCAAAATGCTGGGATTACAGGCGTGAGCCACCATGCCCAGCCTAGAGCCTATTTCCCCTCAGAGGAAATAGAAATTCCCTGCTCAGTTCTACTATGTAAACAAAGATTCTGATTTTTGTGTTTTAGGCAAACATTAATCTGTTCTTTTCAAGGTACAGCATTTTACTCATGCCACAGCCAGCCTCAGATTATTTCCAAGGCATTTGTATAAATCAGAGTCCTACATTCTGGTTTGTTCTACATAATGACTTCAGATTAACCCTGGTACCCCTAGAACCATGAAGCCCACTTTCCTAAAATCTTACCCTCTTACTGGCCAGTTCTCAATTACAAATGTCTTCTTCCACCTCTAGTGTCTCTAGTGCTGGTAATAAACCTGGTGCTAGCGTCTCCCTCCCCATACACTTCCAGACTACTTACACAAGGTGTTGATCTCGGATCTTTCGCAGCTGGATCAGGTCAGGTTTGATACTATTCATTTTTTTATCTATTTCTCGGTTGTCCAAAGCTTGTTTCTTCAAATCCTGCTCTAGACGCATTTTGCTATCATGAATCTCGCCCAGACGTGATTTCAATTTATCATAATTCACCATAATTCTGTAAAAATATGTGACATGTTAAGGCTAAAATACAAATCAAGCAGAAAGATCCCACAGTGTGAGCATGGTCCTAATATCTTTCTTTTTGGCAGGGGGGACAGAGTCTCACTCTGTCACCCAGGCTGGAGTGCAAGATGCCATCTTAGTTCACTGCCACCTCCTTTCAAGTGATTATCCTGCCTCAGCTTTCCCAGTAGTTGGGGTTACAGGCACCTGCCATCACGTCTGGCTGATTTTTGTATTTTTAGTAGACACGGGGTTTCGCCATCTTGACTAGGCTCGTCTCAAACTCCTGACCTAAGGTGATCTGCCCTCCTCAGCCTTCCAAAGTGCTGGGATTACAGGTGTGAGCCACTGCCCCGGGCGAGGTCTTAATATTTTAAGTGTGGTGAATGTTTGTTTTTGCCTGGCCCATATCCATTCCCATTTCTGGTATTAGCACCCTAATGTTTCCTGCAGGTAAGAATTCGTGCCCCCTCGCAGATCCAGGGATGGACACATACACATGGCCCAGACCGGCCAGTAAGAATATTCCATTCTATTCCATCCCTCCCCTCAGGCCACAGTGACTGGTTCAGGAGCAGGAATAAGACTAAACTGACCCAATGAGAGTCAATTCTAGAACATCTGCTAAAAGTATATTGTTAAAATAAATTCTCTCTTTCCACACAAATTGCTAAATTATGAATATGCAATTCTTGTCCTAGCAGCTATACTGTCACTTCACTGGCAAAGCCTGCCTGAGGATGAAGTCAACCCGAAGAAAAACTGAGCCAAAAGACATGAGAGAGAATCTCTATAACCTTATTTGGGCCCTGAATCCAGCCATGACTGAACAAGTAAAGCTATATGTCTGATATTCAACAGGTAGCACAGCACGGCGGTTAAGAACAATGGTTTTGCAATTAGCCTACCTACGTCTGAATATCTTCCCTGTCACTTGCTGTGGGCAAGTTATTTAACTTCTCAGTGCCTTCATTTCCTCATCTGTTTAAAATGGTGATATGGTTTGGCTGTGCCCTTACCCAAATCTCATCTTGAATTGTACTCCCATAATTCCCATATGTTGTGGGAGGGATCCAGGAAGATATAATTGAATCATAGGGGCCGTTTCCCCAGTGATTCCCCCTATACTGTTCTCGTGGTAGTGAATAGGTCTCACGAGATCTGACAGTTTTATCAGGGGTTTCCACTTTTGTGTCTTCCTCATTCTCTCTGTGCCTGCTGCCATCCATGTCATGTAAGACGGGACTTGCTCCTCCTTGCCTTCTGCCATGATTGTGAGGCTTCCCCAGCCACATGGAACTGTAAGTCCATGTAAGCCTTATAGTTGCTCAGTCTCAGGTATGTCTTTATCAGCAGCATGAAAATGGACGAATTCAGTAAACTGCTACTAATAGAGTGGTGCATTGCTGAAAAGATACCCAAAAATGCGGAACCAACTTTGGAACTGGGTAACAGGCAGAGGTTGAACAGTTTGGAGGGCTCAGAAAAAGACAGGAGAATGTGGGAAAGTTTGGAACTTTCTACAGACTTGTTGAATGACTTTGCCCAAGATGCTGATAGCAATATGGACAATAAGGTTCAGGCTGAGGTGGTCTCAGATGGAGATGAGGAACTTGTTGGAACTGGAGCAAAGGTGACTCCTGTTATGTTTTAGCATAGAGACTGATGACATTTTGCCCCTGCCCTAAAGATTTGTGGAATTTTGAATTTGAGAGAGATGATTTAGGATATCTGGTGGAAGAAATTTCTAAGCAGCAAAGCATTCAAGAGGTGACTAGGGTGCTGTTAAAAGCTGTCCGTTTTAAAAGAGAAACACAGCATAAAAGTTTGAAAAATTTGTAGCCTGACAATGCAATAGAAAAGAATGGGGAAAATGTCTCCAGGGCATATCAGAGGTCTTTGTGGCAGCCCCTCCCATCACAGGTCCAGAGGCTTAGAGGAAAAAGTAGTTTCATGGGCTGGGCCTAGGGTCCCTGAGCTGAGTGCAGCCTAAAGACTGATGCCCTGTGTTCTAGCCGCTCTAGCCACGACTGAAAGGTGCCAACATAGGGCTTGGGCCATGGCTTCAGATGGTGCAAGCCCCAAGCCTTGGCAGCCTCCACATGGTGTTGAGCCTGCAGGTGCACAGAAGTCAAGAATTGAGGTTTGAGAACCTCTGCCTAGATTTCAGAAGATGTATGGAACACCTGGATGTCCAGGCAGAAGTTTGGTGCAGTGGCAGGGCTCTCATGGAGAGCCTCTGCTAGGGCAGCATGGAAGGAAAATGAAGGGTTCAAGCCTCCACAAAGAGCCCCTACTGAGGCATGGCCTAGTGACACTGAGAAGAGGGCCACCACCCTCCAGAGCCCAGAATGGTAAATCCATTGAGCTTACACTATGCACCTGGAAAAGCTGCAGACACTCAAGGCCACCCTGTGAAAGCAACCAGGAGGGAGGCTGTACCCTGCAAAGCCACAGGGGCGGAGCTGCCCAAGACCATGGGAATCATCTCTTTGCATCAGCATATCCTGGATGTGAGACATGGAGTCAAAATAGTCAAATTTTGGAGCTTTAAGATTTTACTGCCCTGCTGGATTTTAGAGTTGCATGGGCCCTGTAGCCCCTTTGTTCTGGCCAATCTCTCCCATTTAAAATAGCGTATTTACTCAATGTCTGTATCTCCACTGTATCTAGGAAATAACTAGCTTGCTTTTGATTTTACAGGCTCATAGGCAAAAGGGGCTTGCCTTGTTTCAGATGAGACTTTGGACTGTGGACTTTTGAGTTAATGCTGAAATGAGTTAAAACTTTAGGGGACTGTAGGGAAGGCATGATTAATTTTGAAATGTGAAAATACAAGGTTTAGGAGGGGCCAGGGGCAGAATGATATGGTTTGGCTGTATCTCCACCAAATCTCCTCTTGAATTATACTCCCATAATTCCCACATGTTGTGGGAGGGACCCAGGGTGAAACAAATGAATCATGGAGGTGGTCTCCCCCATACTGTTCTCATGGTAGTGAATAAGTCTCATGAGATCTGATGGTTTCAACAGGGGTTTCCCCTTTTGCATCCTCCTCATTCTCTCTTTGACTGCTGCCATCCATGTAACACGGGATTTGCTCCTCCTTGCCTTCCACCATGATTGTGAGGCTTCCCCAGCCACATGGAACTGTAAGTCCAATTAAGCCTCTTTCTTCTGTAAATTGCCCAGTCTCAGGTATGTCCTTATCACTAGCGTAAAAACAGACTAATACAAATGGATACCTATAGGAGTACTTACTTCACTGGGTTTTTCTGTTAATTAAATGTGACAATACATGTAAAGGACAAGGACATTCCCTGACATTATCTTGGTAAGCACTCAACAGATGATGGCTATAAGCTTTTCCGACACACAAAGTTTTGCTATGCTCTGAACCCTTATGGTAACAACTGTCCACATTATTCCCTTGTCAATCAATATGTGGCTTTATATTACTATTAAAAATTCATAGGCTGGACATATGTCTGTAATCCCAGCACTTTGGGAAGCGGAGGTGGAAGGATTGCTTGACCCCAGGAGTTCATGACCCCATCTCTACAAAAATTTTTTAAAAATTAGCCAGTGCGGTGGCACTTGCCTGTAGTCCTAGCAACTCAGGAGGCTGAGGCAAGAGGGTCCCTTGAGCCCAGGGGGCTCAGGATGCCATGAGCCATGATCATGCCACTTCATTCTGGGCAACACAGCAAGATCCTGCCTCAAAAAAAATAAAACAGGCTGGGCATGGTGGCTCATGCCTGTAATTCCAGCACCTTGGGAGGCTGAGGCCAGCAGATCACCTGAGGCCAGGAGTTCAGGACCAGTCTGGGCAAAACCCTGTCTCTACTTGGTGAAACCCTGTCTCTACTAAAAATACAAAAATCAGCTGGGCATGCTGGCAGTAGCCTGTAATGCCAGCTACTTGGGAGGCTGAGGCAGGAGAATCGCTTGAACCCAGGAGGCGGAGGTTGCAGTGAGGAGAGATTATGCCACTGCACTCCAGCCTGGGTGACAGAGCGAGATTCTGTCAAAAAAAATAAATAAACAAAATAAAATAAAACAAAACTTTATTATTCTACTTTACTTCCCTCTGCAACGAACTAAAAATCTTTTTCTGTTTCTTCATCGTTAATAAAAATTACCATTTATTGAACATCCATGTGCCAAGATAAATATTTCTTAATTCTCTAGCATTCCAACAAGAGATTATTCACAGTTTATAGAAAACAGACTGAGAAGAGTTAAGCAATTCACCCAAGGTTATACAGCTAATAAATAGCCAATACAGAATTCAAGCCCATGGTTTTAACCATTAAGCTACACTGCCTCATAGCACTTAGCTCTAAACTCATGCACACAGAAATATACTAATACTGTGGTGCTAATATGAGAAATAATTTTGCTTTTCCATTGCATATCATTTAGTTGTATTTATTATCCACTTTTGCATGTCTCAACCCACTATAATCTAGCTTAGTTTCTAATCCTTCCTAAATTTGCTTTGGTGAAGGTTTTTAACATCCTTTTAGCTATCAAATCCAATACTACTTCTGCCACTCATTCTTTTTGTGTAATCTCATTCTCAGCATCTACCATCAACTACACACCTGTGCCTCCCAAATCCTTTCTATACCAAGTTCCAAATCCAAATAATCAGTTGTCTGCCCCCTCAGAGAGCTCCACTTGTGTTCACACAGGAACCTCAAACTCACTGGTTCCAACCCTAAACTCTCCTCATGTACTTCTTATTTTGGTGAAAAACACCATCTTCCAGTCTTTCATGCCAGAAATCTAGGAATAATTTTTGACTTCTTGTACACCTACCCTATCTTGTCAGGCATAAAGTCCTTAGCATTCCATGACCTCCCCCTTCTTTTCTGCCATTTCTCAGGTCGAGGCCCTTACTATCATTTAGCCTGATGACCACAATCATTGCAGTCATGTGCAAGTCAGGCTGGTGTTCCTGCCTACAGCAATGTTCTACTACAATTTATTCTCAGACTGCTGCCAAAGTTGACATTCAATTCAAAAACTATTCAATGAACACCCATTACGTACTCCCATACATAGGTAGGTACTAAGGCTACCAGGGAAAATAAGCCACCATGCCTACTCTCAATGAGTTTACAGTTAAGTGGGCATGGCATTCAGTAAATGTTACACTAGGGATCAGGACCAGACGCTGTAGGGACCCAAAATAAAGCCCTTAAATTGGTCTCCAGAATCAAGAAACAGTTTTTGGGAAAGGTAGTATCTAACCTGAACTCATAATGGATGAGCAGGAGTTAATTTGGAGGAATGAAGAAAGAGCAGAGGAGAGAGTAGTTCAATTTGGTGCCATTAGTGGAAATAGCAAGCAGTTCCAATACTAGGGCCGTGCAGTTTGAAGGGGTAAAAGCAAACAAGACAGAAACTATTGGGAAGAAAAGAAATCCTGTCTCACTGATGCCCTTGGAAGTACTAAGTACACTTACCGTTCAATCTCCTTTTCATTTCCCTCTCTGCGAAATCGCTCAATATATTCTTTGCTATGTTGTTCTTGTGTGTGACACTGCTCTTCAAATATTTTAATTGTTTCATTAAAAGCTTCTATTGCAGTCCTCTTCATCTGTATTTCCTACAGGAGACAAAAAGAAAAAACATTGTAACCTTAAAAAAATTTTGTAATTCTAGTTATTAATGTAATTCCATATAAGACCTAGTCTTTAAAAAGTCTTTCTCCTTGTTTAGAAGGGCTAAAACGAGACCTTTTATTCAACCCCTACTCTATTACTTATATGTAAAATACATCATTTAAACTATAAAATAGGCTAGGCGTGGTGGCTCACACCTGTAATCCTAGTATTTTGGGAGGCCGAGGCAAGTGGATCACCTGAGGTCAGGAGTTCAAGACCAGCCTGGCCAACATGGCAAAAACTCTATCTCTACTAAAAATACAAAAAAATCAGCCAGGCGTGGTGTTGTGTGCCTGTAATCCCAGCTACTCAGAGGCTGAGGGAGAAGAATCACTTAAACCTGGGAGGCGGAGGTTGCAGTGAGCTGAGATCGTGCCATTGCACTCCAGCCTGAGTGACAAAGCAAGACTCTGTCTTTAAAAAAAAAGAGTTGTTTATATGGCTGTCTCTCTTTCCTTGTCTCCCAATCACACCAACTCACTCTATCCTGGCTTTTGTACTTACCATTCCACATACTACTCTTTTCAAGGTCACCAACGATCTCCTCATTGCCAAATTGCTCTCTCTTATCCCAAACCATCACAATTTTTCCTAAAATTATATGTAATCCAGATGTCAAATATCCCCATGCAGCCTATTCTCACTCTTGCCAATTCTGACTCAAGGTACACTATCTCTTCCCATTCTCTGAGAGGAATTCACTTACACTAAAGCAATCTAGATTTTATCTAATTTCACAGGAAAAACAGAAGAGTTTTATAAGACATATCTCAACACCAACTCTTTAACCCCCCTTTAACATTTACTTTCCTTACACATTTACTATACTGCTAATTACTGGATTCCTCTGTTCCTCTTGCCTCCCAAAGCTTTGAGCCTCCATGGCTCTTCTCTGCCCAACTGCTACTCCAGTCTTGCTTCCAGTTCTCACAAGGGAAATTTCTAGCTTCCACCTAGTGGCTTTTTTGGTTGCCTCCATCTACCCCCATACCTAACTGCCCAACCAGGGATTCCCAGTCCAGCACCAGTCTCACATCAGCTGCTCAGGGCTCCTATTCTGCAGTTAAATCTCCCAATATTACTGAACATGGGGGCAGCCTTTGGAGCCTTCTCTGCTTTCTCCAGTCATGGCACGAAAGCAGATAGGCAGCTCTACACAAGCCAAAGCCACATGCAACAGTAGCCTTTCTTTTCTAGTTTCTGTTCCTAGGATGATGATTAGCCCTCCTCTAGACCTCAGTTCATACAATGAGTTTGACTCCAAGCCCCTGCCAAGGGAGAAGTACTTTTGGTTCATTATCTTGCATGAATTCATTCAACAAATAATTGAACACTAACTAAATACCAGGTATTATTTGAAGCATTTGGGATACGGGAGCAAACAAGCTTAGACAAAGGTGTCTAGCCTCCTAGAACTTAAGAGGTTAGGGATTATACAAGCAGACATAGTAAGTAAATTAAATAGTTTGTTAGAAGGTGAGAATTATTATTTAAAAAAGAAAAGAGTGGCAAAGGAAGATTAGAATGTAAGATGCAACTTTAAATAGCATTTTCAGGTAGGCCTTACTGAGACAAAAGACAGATCTAAGAAGACTTGAAGGAGTACGGGAGTTAGCCAAGTGACCATCTGGAAGAAAAGTGTTCCAGGCAAAGAAATACCCAGTGCAAATACTTGAAGGTGGGAAGTAGGACTGCTGGATTTTAAGGTAGCTCTATTTTTATTTTTTGAGGAACCTCCAAACTGTTCTCCACAGTAGCTGCACTAATTTACATTCCCACCAACAATGTACGAGGGTTCCCTTTTTTCTGCTTCCTCTCTAGCATTTTTATTGCCTGATTTTCAGATAAAGGCCATTTTAACTGGGGAGATATGATATCTCAATGTAGTTTTGATTTGTATTTCTCTGATGATCAGTGATGTTGTGTACCTTTTCATATACCTGTTTCCATTTATATGTCTTTTGAGAAATATCTAGTCATAGCTTTTGCTCATTTTTAAATCAGATTATTAGATTTTTTCCTATAGAGCTGTTTGAGCTCCTTATATATTCTGGTTATTAATATATTGTCAGACAGGTAGTTACAAATATTTTTTCCCATTCTGTGGGTTATCTCTTTACTTTGCTGATTATTTCTTTTGCTGTGCAGAAGCATTTAAATTTGACATAATCCCATGTGTCCATCTTTGCTTTAGTTACCTGTGTTTTTAAGGTATTACTCAAATCTGCACAGTCCAATATCCTGGAAAGTTTCCCCAATGTTTTCTTGTAGTATTTTCAAATTTTGAGACTTAGATTTAAGTCTTTAATCCGCTTTGATTTGATTTTTTTTTAATATGGTGAGAGATGGGAGTCTAGTTTCATTCTTTTGCATATGAATGAAACTAGTTTTTCTGGCACCAATTATTGAAGAAACTCTCCTTTCCCCAACATATATTCTTGGCACCTTTGTCAAA
Source organism: Cebus imitator (assembly GCF_001604975.1). Taxonomy (NCBI): domain Eukaryota; kingdom Metazoa; phylum Chordata; class Mammalia; order Primates; family Cebidae; genus Cebus; species Cebus imitator. The sequence goes on from NW_016107444.1 coordinate 2,324,480, forward strand.
AATGATTTCACTGTAAGTGTATGGATTTATCTCTGGGTTCTCTATTCTGTTCCACTGATCTATGTATCTGTTTTTATGCCAGTACCATGCTGTTTTGGTTACTAAGGCTCTGTAGCATAATTTAACGTCAGATAATGTGATTCCTCCAGTTTTGTTCTTTTTGCTTAGGATGGTTTTGACTGTTCTGGATCTTCGTGGTTCCATATAAATTTTAGGATTTTTTTTTTTTTTCTATTTCTGTGAAGAATGTCATTGGTATTTTGATAGAGATAGCATTAAATCTGTAGATTGCTTTGGGAAGGTAGTATGGACATTTTAACAATCTTTATTCTTCTATCCATGAATAAAATAGCTAGGCTGGGTGCAGTGGTTCACTTCTGTAATCCCAGTACTTTGGGATGGCTAAAGAGGGCAGATCACCTGAGGTAGGGAGATCAAGACCAGCCTGACCAACATGGAGAAACCCCACCTCCACTAAAAAAATACAAAATTAGCCAGGCATGGTGGTGCATGTCTGTAATACCAGCTATTCGGGAGGCTGAGGCAGGAGAATCCCTTGAACCCAGGAGGCGGAGGTTGCAGTGAGCTGAGATTGCACACCAGCCTGGGCAACAAGAGGAAAACTCTGTCTCAAAAAATATATGTATATATATCTTTCCATTTTTTTGATGTCTTCTTCAATTTCTTGCATAAATGTTTTATAGTTTTCATTACAGATATCTTTCACCTCTTTGGTTTAGTTAATTCCCAGCTATTTTATTTGTTGCTACTGTAAATGGGATTACTTTCTTGGTTTCTTTTTCATGTTGTTTGCTGTTGGCATATAGAAATGCTACTGATGTTTGTATGTTGATTTTATATCTTGCAACTTTACTGAATTTATCAGTTCTAAGTTTTTGGTTCAAGTTTCTGGCTTTTGACAAATACAAAATCATATCGTCTGCAAACAAGGATAATTTCACTTCTTCCTTTCCAATTTGGATGCTCTTTATTTCTCTTGTCTGATTACTCTACCTAGGACTTCCAGTCCTATGTTGAATAACAGTGGTGAAAGTGGACATCCTTGTCGTGTTCCTGACTGTAAAAGAAAACCTTTCAGTTTTTCCCCATTCAATGTGATACTAGCTATGGGTCTGTTGTATATGGCTTTTATTATGCTGAGTTATGTTTCCTCTATAACCAGTTTTGTGATGGTTTTTATCATGAAAGGATGTTGAATTTTATCAAACACGTTTTGAGCATCAATTGAAATGATCTTATAGTTTTTCTCCTTCATTCTATTGATATGATGTATCACATTAATCGATTCACATATGTTGAACCATCCTTGCATCTCTGGGATAAATCCCACCTGTTCATAATGAATGACCAAAAAGTTGAAAACAAGATAAATAAACACAGCCTACCAAAACATACAGGATGTACCAAAAGCAATGCTCAAGTGAAATGTATACCTGTAAACATCTAACTTGAAAAAGAATGGCTAGACATGATGATTCACATCTGTAATCCCAGCACTTTGGGAGGCCGAGGTGGTTGGAACACATGAAGTCAGGAGTTTGAGACCAGCCTGGCCAACATGGTGAAACCCCATCTCTACCAAAAAACGCAAAAACTAACCAGGCATGGTGGGTGCATGCCTGCAGTCCCAGCTACTCAGGAGGCTAGGGTAGGAGTATTGCTTGAACCCAGGAAGTAGAGGTTGCAGTGAGCCAAGATTTCACCACTGCACTCCAGCCTGAGCAACAGAGCAAGACTCCATTAAAAAAAAAAAAGGAAAAGAAAAAAGCTCTCAAATCAATAACCTAACTGTATATCTTAAGGAACCAGAAAAGAAGTGAGTGGCAAAATAAACTCAAAGTTAGGCTGGGCATGGTGGCTCACGCCTGTAATTCCAGCACTTCGGGAGGCCAAGGCAGGTAAATCACCTGAGGTCAGGAGTTCAAGACCAGCCTGGTCAACATGTGAAACCTCGTCTCTACTAAAAATACAAAAATTAGCTGGGCGTGGTGGCACATGCTTGTAATCTCAGCTACTCAGGAGGCTGAGGCAGGAGAATCACCTGAACCAAGCAGGCGGAGGTTGCAGTGAGCTGAGATCACGCCACTACACTCCAGCCTGGGTGGCAGAGTGAGATTCCATCTCAAAAAAGAAAGAAAGAAAAAAAAAAAAAACCCAAACCTAGCACAAGGAAGGAAATAATGAAGATTAGAGGAGAGATAAATGAAGTAGAGAATTAGAAAAACAAAAAAAATTGGATGGGCACAGTGGCTCATGCCTATAATCCCAGCACTTTGGGAGGCTGAGGAGGGTGGATCACCTGAGGTCAGGATTTCGAGACCAGGATTTCAGCATGGTGAAACCCCATCTCTACTAAAAATATGTAATATTTGCCAAGCGTGGTGTCAGGCACCTGTAATCCCAGCTACTCGGGAGGGTTAGGCAGGAGAATTGCTTGAACCCAGAAGGTGGATGTTTCAGTGAGCTAAGATCATGCCATTGCACTCCAGCCTGGGCAATGAGAGTGAAACCCTGTCTCAAAAATAAAAAATAAAAATAAAAAATAAAAATCAACAAAACCAAAAATTGGTTGTTTGAAAAGATCAACAAACTTAGCAAACTTTTAGACAGATTGACTAAGAAAAAAAGAGAAAACACAAATTACTGAAATCAGAAATGAAAGAGGGACATTACTACTGACTTTACAAAAATAAAAAGAATTATGAAAGAATGCTATAAATAACTAACTATATGCTGGCCAGGCACGGTGGCTCATGCCCGTAATCCCAGCACTTTGGGAAGCTGAGGTGGGAGAATTCCTTGAACCCAGGAATTAGAGACCAGCCTGGGCAACATAGTGAGACCTCATCTCTACAAATTAAAAAAAAAGCCAGGCATGGTGGCATGCACCTGTGGGCCCCAGCTAGTCAGGAGGCTAAGGTGTGCAGATCACTTCAAGCCCTGGTGGTTAAGGTTGTAGTGAGCTGTGATCATGCCACTGCACTCCAGCCTGGGTGACAGAGCAAGATCCTGTCTCAAAAGATAACAATAAATAAATGAATAAATAACTGAATGCCAATACACTGGATAACCTAGATTAAATGGACAAGTTCCTAGAAGTATACAAACTACAAAACTGAATCAAGAAGTAATAGAACATTTGCATAAACCTTTTTATTTCTACCTTATTGAATGTTATTTCTACCTTATTGAATTTCTACCTTATCGGAGGTAAGGAGATGTAATCAGTAATCAAAAATCTCCTGACAAAGAAAAGCCCATGGCTTCACTCGTGAATCTATCAAATATTTAAAGAAGAATTAATACCAATACTTCTCAAACTCTTCCAAAAAGTAGAAGAGGGGGGAATACTTCTAAGCGCATTCTATGAGGCCATTATCACTCTGATAGAAAGTCAGACCAAGATGCTGCAAGAAAGCTATAGACCATTATCCTTTATGATACAAAAATCCTCAACAAGCTACTAGTAAACTGAATTCAACAGAATACTAAGAAGGCTATACATGACAAGCACCTGGAATTTATCCCAAGAATGCAAGAGGAGTGGTTCAAAGAGCAAAAATCAGTCAACATAATACACCACATTAAAAGAATAAAGGAAAAATACACATGATCATCTTAAATGATATAGAAAAACATCTGACAAAATTCAACACTCTTTCAATGGTAAAATCAACATTCAATAAGGTAGAAATAAAAAGGAACTCTTCAACATGATGAAGATGCTAAAGACTAAATTGTGTCCCCCAAAAAGTTATGTTCAAGTCCTAATCTCTGGGACCTCAGAATATGATTTTTTTTTTTTTGAGACAGAGTCTCTCTGTGTCACCCAGGCTGAAGTACAGCGGCATGATCTCAGCTCACTGCAGTCTCCGCCTCTCAGATTCAAGTGATTCTCCTGCCTCGGCCTCCCAAGTAGCTGGGATTACAGGCATGCACCACCACACCCAGCTAATTTTTTGTATTTTTAGCAGAGACAGCATTTCACCATGTTGGCCAGCCTAGTCTCGAACTCCTGACTTCAAGTGATCCACCCACCTCAACCCCCTAAAGTGCTGGAATTAGAAGCATGAGCCACCATGCCCAGCCTCAGAATGTGATCTTATTAAAAAACAGGGTCTTTGGCCGGGCGCAGTGGCTCACGCCTGTAATCCCAACACTTTGGGAGGCCGAGGTGGGTGGATCACGAGGTCAAGAGATCAAGACCATCCTGGTCAACATGGTGAAACCCCGTCTCTACTAAAAATACAAAAAATTAGCTGGGCATGGTGGCACGTGCCTGTAATCCCAGCTACTCAGGAGGCTGAGGCAGGAGAATTGCCTGAACCCAGGAGGCGGAGGCTGTGGTGAGCCGAGATCGGGCCATTGCACTCCAGCCTGGGTAACAAGAGCAAAACTCCGTCTCAAAAAAAAAAAAAAAAAAAAAAAAAAAAAAAAAAAAAAAAAAAAAAAAAAAAAAAAAAAAAAAACAGAAAAAAAAAAAAAAAAAAAAAAAAAAAAAAAAACAGGGTCTTCACAGATATTAGTAAATTAAGATGAGGTAATACTGGTTAGGATAGATCTTAATCAGTGACTGGCTCTTCATAAGAGAAAACAGATATACAGAGACAGAATGCCATTAATAATGGGGACAGAGATCAGAGCAACATAGCTACAAAACAAGGACTGTCAGCAACCAGCCACCAGAAACTAGGAAGAAGCAAGGAAGGATCCTCCCCAGACCATTCAGAAAAGGCATGGCCTGGCCCTTGCAACACCTTGATTTTGAACTTCTAGTTCCCTGAATAGAGCAATAATGAAATTTTTGGTGCCCAGTTTCTGGTATTTGGTTACAGCAGACCTAGGAAACTAATATAGCCATATATGAAAAACTCAAGGCTAAAAATAATCATGAAAGACTGAAATTTTTCTATTTAAGATCAGGAATAAGACAAAGATGTTCACGCTCACCACTTTTATTAAGCAGTACTCAAAGTTCCAGTCAGAATAATCAAGCAATAAAAATAAACAAAACAACCAAATTGGAAAGGAAGAAATAAAACTATCTCAAAAGACATGATCTTGGACAGGTGTGGTGGCTCGCACCTGGAATCCCAGTACTTTGGGAGGCTGAGGTGGATGGATCACCTGAGGTCAAGAGTTTGAGACCCAGCCTGGCCAACATGGTGAAACCCCATCTCTACTAAATATACAAAAATTAGCCAGGCATGGTAACGGACACCTGTTAATCCCAGCCACTCCAGAGGCTGAGACGAAGAATCACTTGAACCCGCAAGGCGGAGGTTGCAGTGAACCAAGATTGTACTGCTGCACTCCAGCCTGGGCGACAGAGCAAGACTGTCTCAAAAAAAGAGAGAGAGAAAGAGAGGGAGAGACACATCACCAAAGTTGCAGGTACACACAAAATCAGTTTTGTTTTTTTTTCGGGTTCAAGTGATTCTCCTGTCTCTTGAGTAGCTGAGATTACAGGCATGCACCACCACACCTGGCTAATTTTGTATTTTTAGTAGAGATGGGGTTTCTCCATGTTGATTAGGATGAGTTCATGTCCTTTGCAGGGACATGGATGAAGCTGGAAACCGTAATTCTTAGCAAACTAACACAAGAACAGAAAACCAAACACCACATGTTCTCACTCATAAGTGGGAGTTGAACAATGAGTACACATGGACACAGGGAGGGGAACATCACACACTGGGGACTGTCAAGGGGTAGGGGAATAGGCGAGGGACAGCATTAGGAGAAATACCTAATGTAGATGACAGGGTGATGGATGCAGCGAACCACTATGGCACAGGTATACCTATGTAATAAACCTGCAGGTTCTGCACACGCACCCCAGAACTTAAAGTACAATTAAAAAAAAAAAAAACTCAGCAATAATAAACTACCACCAATGAAATACCATGGGTGCAAGGTTACAGTGAGCTATGATCAAACCACTGCACAATTACTAGGGTGGCTGTTTTTAAAAAATACAAAACATAAGTGCTAGGGAAAATATGGAGAAACTGTAACCCATGTGCACTGCTAGTGGGAATGCAAAACAGGTTAGCTGCTCTGAAAACAGTTCAGCAGTTTCTCAAAAGGTTACACATAGAACTACCAAAAATACTAGTTAGATATCCAAAGGAACTGAAAGCAGAAACTCAAACAGATATTTGTATGCCAATGTTCATTGCAGCATTATTCACGACCAAAAGCTGGAAACAACCCAAATCAACAGATGAATGGATAAACAAAATGTAATATATATACATAATGAAATATTACTCAGCCATAAAAAGAATAAAATTTTGATATATGCTACAACATGAACAGATCTTGAAAACTTAAAGAATAAGGTGGACACAGAGGGACAAACATTATATTATTCCACTTATATAAGGTACCTACAGTAGACAAATTCATAGAATTAGAAAGTGAGAGTTGGAGCAGGGTGTGGTGGCACACACCTGTAGTCCCAGCTACTTGGAGGACTAAGGTGGAAGGATCACTTGAGCCCAGGAGTTTAAGTCCAGTCTGGACAACATACTGAGACCCCATCTCAAAAAATATATATATATTTTGGCTGGGTGTGGTGGCTCACTTCTGTAATCCCAGCACTTTGGGAGTCTGAAGGGGGTAGGTCACTTGAGGTCAAAAGTTCAAGACCAGGCTGGTCAACATGGCAAAACCCAGTCTCTACTAAAAATATAAAAATTAGCAGGTGTGGTCGGAGGCACCTGTAATCGCTACTTGAGAAGCCGAGGCAAAAGAATTGCTTGAACCTGGAAGACAAAGGTCACAGTGAGCCAAGATAGTGCTACTACACTCCAGCCTGGGCAATGGAATGAGACGCTGTCTCAAAAAAATAAATAAATAAAATTTAAAAAAAATAAAGAAAGAGCTGGCTGGGTATGGTGGCTCATGCCTGTAATCCCAGCACTTTGGGAGGCTGAGGCAGGCGGATCACCTGAGGTCAGAAGTTCGAGACCAGCCTAGCCAACATGGTAAAACCCTGTCTCTACTAAAAATACAAAAATTTGCCGGGCATGGTGGTGCATGACTGTAATCCCAGCTATTCGGGAGGCTAAGGCAGGAAAACTGCTTGAACCCGGGAGGCGGAGGTTGCAGTGAGCTGAGATGGTGCCACTGCACTCCAGCCTGGGTGACAGAGCGAGATTCTGTCTCATAAAAACATCAATAATAAAATTTAAGTCAACAAATGTCAAAAGACTGTAACCTTAATTAATACATTCACTAACAACGAAATTAATTTAAATTAGAAATAAATAATGTATTTGAAAGTCCCAAATATTTAAAAATTAAAAATACATGGGGCCAAAGAAAAATATCACAAAGAAAACGAGAAATTATTAAAAACTGAATAATAAGGAAAACAGAGTATGACAAAATTTGTAAGATACATATATGCAGTGCTTAGAAGGAAACAGATTGTTTTAAATGTTTATTTTAGAAAAGAAGAAAGTTTTTAAACCAATGAACAAAATTTCTACCTTCAGAAGCTAGGAAAAGAGAAAATCAAACTGAAAGGAAGCAGAAAAACATTTAAAAGAGCAGAAATTTATGAAATAGAAAGTAAACAATTAAAAAAATCCATTATTGTTATCTACTAGAAAGAACCCAGGTTAAGTTATTGTTGCACTGAGAATTCACTAGAAATTAAGTAGAATCAGCATGGACTAATGCCTCTATAAATCATTTGATATTCAAAGTAACAACCTATGTTCCAAGAGAATGTACATGAGAAATACAATTAAATATATCTTCCTAGGCCACTTCCAACCCAAATATTATAAAAGGTAAACTTCTCTAAAGATACCCAGCTTCATAAAAACTCCAAAATATATAACAACTGACAAACTATGTAACAACTGAGGGCAAATTAAACCAATCCAAGTCTAGCTAAAAAAGAATCAAAGTAGTCAGGCATAAGAAGTCCTCGGAAAGGAACTAGATTATTCTACAGAATTTTGCTCTATATCATAAATATTAAAAATAATTATTACTGATTATTAAAGTTAATGATCTAAAAACTGTACAGTTAAGTCTACTAGTAATCCCACAATTTCCGCCATCAGCTCCTTCTTCCTCAGGAAATCCCCACATGTTAGCTGAGCACATCTGACCAAATAAAAACTAGATTTCTCAGCCTCCCCTACAGCTAGCTGTGAACTGTAGCAAGGTATGACCATGTGACTTAGTTCTAGCCAGCGGGATTAAAGTGAAAGCAGAGTGTGCTCCTTTTAGGAAGTTGTCTTAAAGATAGAGAGCCTTGCCTTCTCCTTCCTATTCTTCTTTCCTGTTTACTAGAATATGGTTGTGATGGCTGATAATAGAGTAAGCCCTCTTCCACAGATAGCAAAGCATCAAGACAGAAAATGCCTATAGGTTCTAAGGACAGTGGAGTTACCCTAACACCCCTGTAGTGCCTATATACACATGAAAGAAAACTAAATTTCTATCTGAAGACTTTGTTATGTTTTTTGTCACTTGCGACCAGTTAATATTAACTGATACAATTATATCCCTAACCAATTAAGAAGGGAGGGGAATTTATATCATCCAAGTTTCAAAAAAAGCTGTTTAAGCCTTTAAGACATTAAAACAGCTAAAAATCATCAAGTGAATGATAGAAAATTTAATGTAACTAAAACATTGCACACATACTAGTCAAAACGACATAAATATATACCAACCTGGGATGTTCTAGTATATTCTTCATATAGCCTATCATACTCTTTACTCTTCTCCTGATACTGAGAATGGTATTCTTGCAGTTTTTTACCTACTGCATCAATATTATCTTCTTTTACCAACTGATCCTATACAGGTAAACAAAAAAAAATAATAATAATAAAGAATGTTAACAATTCTGACACGCGACTTTTTCCACATCTGCTGTTTAAAGGAAAATATCACCTCAACCATCTATTATTTTTAAACTGTATTTCAACTGTAGAAGTTTAAGCCACTGTATTAATATCAAGCACACAAAGGTACCAAATCCTTTTTATAACATTAAGATCAGCCTTTAAATCACATCAAAATAATTAATACCTTAAAAATTAAGAAATGAAGTATAAGTGGGAAACATAAACATAAGTATTTTTACATAAAGTTAACAAATACATGCAATAAGCTATTACAGAAGGGTAGCCACAAAATAAGTTCCAAAATATCTAAAATCTTAAGTAGGCGCTAGGCACAGTAACTCATGCCTATAATCCCAACACTTTGGGTAGCCGAAGCGAGAAGACTGCCTGAGCCCAGGGGTTCAAAACTAGCCTGGGCAACATGGCAAGACTCTATCTCTACAAAAAATTTTAAAATTAACCAGAAGTTGTGGCATGCACCTGTGATCACAGCTACTCAGGAGGCTGAGGCAGGAAGACTGCTTGAACCCAGAAAGTCAAGACTGCAGTGAACCATATTCATGCCACTACAGTCCAGCCTGGGGCAACAGAGACCCTGTCTCTAAATAAATAAATAAATAAATAACAAAATGGCTAGATTTTTTTTTAAACTGATAAGCCTGGTAAATAAAATCAAGTAAGGTTGTTAAATAATGACTTGCTCAATAGCTATCAAGGACTTCCATAATCATACCTGTTGGTATCGGGACACTGGGTACATCAGCTTCACATCAAGTTTGGGATTGTACTGAGCAAGAGATTCATGGTGATAGTGGTTAATGAGCTCCACCACAGAATTAAATGTCAGAGGATCAGAAAAGCCATATTTACCATCCCGGTGATAGATCTTTATTAACTTATTATTGCCTCCCTTCCTGTGAACAACAAGACAACAAATGTAGATATTTTTTCCCCCAAATTCAACTGAAGTACTGCTTTCAGATGGAGACATGAAAGCTTGGTGTCACACAATAAACAAGTTTTACCATGTTAATGAGGCTGGAAGGAGCAAAAAGGCATATATTATTGTGTGTGTAAACATATATACATTATTATTTTCACATTTTTTTGTCCTTAAAATACCTTGGTTATTAAAGATCTACGTATCTACACAGCATTCAGTATGAACAAATGTAGCAAAAAAAAAAAATCACTTAAGAAAAATGAAACAGGAGTAAAATCTATTTTTGTTTACATTCTGAATGAATTTTCAAATTTAAATTCTATCAGTATTTTTTTCCGGGAGAACAGAAAAAAAAAATCTCTTAAGGACCTAAAGATATGTGGTTGTATGTCTCTGTGGGGGGAGCAGAAGCCATCTCTATATGAAGGAGATGATAAATATTTGTTGCACAATCACCAACACACTCAAGGTTTTGTTGTTAATGCACAAACATAATTGAGCTCCTTACTCTATGATTTATAGCTTTGTAATTAATCTAGAATCTTATATTATTTTGTCTTTTACGCTTGCTTATAATTCTCGGAAATGACTGTTTAGGTCATCACAACACGTAAATGATTCAAGTCATTCAACTGTTTTACAAAGTATAGCTTTTGAAGAGCTATGTATATTAGATGAATGTAATTTCATGCTTGGATAATTCAGGCCACTTTTGTTTACTGAGTCATATCTAAATGGTCCCTTAAAAGATAATTTATAACCAAAGTTCAAAATAGCAATGTTTTGCAAGTCCCATAAGGCATAATCTAAAACAACAGCAGGCTGATTCATAGCAAAATGCTGTACCATTCCCATTCAACTCTTCTTACAGCAGCATGCAAGCTTATGCCCCTTTCTCTTTATGCCATGCCATATTATATAATAAATGAGGCATCAGAATTTGTAAAAGGTCAAACACAATGTTTGACCCTGAAACTGATTAAAACAATGTTTAGAATGTTAGTTTTTAGATGGATAATAAACTATTTCTATTAAATATACATGAGAAGGACCATCTAATCATATACAGTTACTATAAATGTGCACACCTACAAATACAATAATTGCAAGCTGGCCTCTCTGTTAAAGTTAAAAGGCATTCATTCATTTAAAATGATGTGCTGCATACCTATGTGCCAGGAATTACATAATACACTACAGATATATGATAAGCCAGATATAGTCCATGCTCTCATGGAACTTCTAGTTTAACTGCATAAGGAACATATCTCTATCTTTCAGCTTATTAAGGAGGATAAAAAATTTCTCAAGATAGAACACAAAAATAAACAACGAACTATACGAAATGGTAATACACCTATTGGGAAAAAAATAAAGCAGAGTAAAGGGAAAAGAGTTCTGTGGTGGAGGAATTGTTTGTGTTGCTCAAGGAAAACCTCTCATTCAGGTGACATTTCAACAGAGTTCTAAGTGAAGTGAGGGAGCTAGCACAGCAGATATGTAAGGGAAGTTTTCCAGACAAAGGTGCAGTAAGGGTATGCATGGCATGTTCGAGCAACAGCAAAGAGGTCAGTCATGCTGGGGCTGAATGAGGAAAAGGGAGAGTAACAGGAGGCTAGGTAAGAGATGTAAAAGGAGCTTAGATTATATAATAGCAATCTGTAGGTTACTATAAGGCCTTTAGCTTTTACTGAGTGAGATGGGGAGGCACAAAAGGGTTTTCAGTAGAATTATATAATCTATCTTGTGGTTTAAAGGGCTCACTCTAGCTGCTGAGTTGAGAAAAGACTGTTCAAAGTGGGCAGGGGTAGAAGTGGAAAGATCAGTTATGAAACTATTATAATAATCTAGGCAAGACATGATGGTGTCTTGGATGAGGGTAGCAGCAATAGATAGAGTTCATGAGAAATAATGAGATTCTTAATATATTTTGATGACAGAGCTGACAGGATTTGCTGATGGCTTAGATACAAATATAACAGAGAGACAAGATAAAGATGATTACAAGGTTTTTGTCTTTAGCAATCAGAAGAATGGAATTGTCATTTATTGACATGAAGAAGGCTATTTAAAAAGAATGTGTTTAGCTGGGCGCAGTGGCTCACGCCTGTAATCCCAACACTTTGGGAAGCCAACGTGGGTTGATCGTTTGAGGTCAGGAGTTCGAGACCAGCCTGACCAACATGGTGAAACCCCATCTCTACTAAAATATAAAAATTACCCTGGCATGGTGGTGCATGCCTGTAATCCTAGCTACTTGGGAGCCTGAGGCAGGAGAATTGCTTGAACCCAGGAGGTGGAGATTTCAGTGAGCTGAGATCGTGCCACTGCACTCCAGCTGGGGTGACAGAGTGAGACTCCATCTCC
>NW_016107444.1:2336704-2354655 GCF_001604975.1 Cebus imitator
CCACTGCACTCCAGCCTCGGCAACAGAGAGAGATTCCGTCTGAAAAAAAAAAAAAAAAAAAAAAAACTATCCAGACATTTAAAGCCATACTATGAGCAAAAAAAAAAGTTTGAGATGCCTACTAAACATTCAAAAGCAGATGATCCAGAATCCTACTTAAAGAATCTAAAGTTCAGGAGAAAGGCCTGGGCTAAAGATACAATTCAGGAGTTGCCAGCCTATTTGAAGGTGAGCATAGCTGGACAAAAGAAAAGGTCCAAGGTCTAAGCACTGGGGTATGCCAATGTTTAGTGGTCAGAGACATGGAAGGAAGAACCAGCAAAGGAAACCAAAAGGGAGCAATTAATGAAGTAAGAGGAGAACTAAGAGTGTGATATCCTAAAAACCAATTCATACAAAAGTATTTCAACAAAGAAGAAATTATCAACCAAGTCCAGTGATAATTAGGTTTGGCAAAGCAGAGATCACTCAATGAACTGACTAAATGGTTTCAGTGAAATGGAAAAGATAGAAGCCTGACTGGAATGGATTCAAGAAAATGGAAGAATATAGAGAAGAAATGCCCATAGACAAGTGTCTCAAGGAATACTGCTGTCAACAAGGGAAGAGAAATAGGGAAGTAGCTAGAAAGAGATATAGGGTTCAGATAATTTTATTTATTTGTTATTCTTAAATGGGAGATAACAGACTATATTCATATGCTGATGGGAATGACTCAGTAGAGAGACAAAAATTGTTGATCCAAAAAAGAGGACAAGATAATTCCTAGAGTGATGTCCTTGAGTAGATTAGAGGGATGGGATAGGATGCAGTCCACAAACGGAGAAGCAGACCCTGGGCAAGGACATGAACAGTCATCCACTGGAATAGGAAAAAGGCAGGCTATTCACATTAATGTGTAAATATGTTGATAGCTGTGGTAATAGGAGCATGAAGGAGTTCTCATCTGACTGTGTCCACATTATCAGTGAAACTAAAAGCAAGCTCTTTAGGTTGCTTTTAATTTCACTGATAATGTGGATACAGTCAGATGGAAGAAGGGCTGTCCTTTAAAAAAGGGTTGTCCTTTAAAAGAAAAAAAAAAAACAACATGTGAAATTGTCATTTAGGAAATAGATGGGGGAGCAGGGTGAATGGATTGTGGAAATGCGGAAGTTAAGCTAGGCAGTTTTGTTTTTTCCTTTTTATTTATTTATTCTTTCTTTCTTAAGCTAGGCAGTTTTAAAGGTCACTTAAGGTTAGTGGTCATAATTAATGTTAGACCAGTCCGTGTGGTCATGTCCCTTCCTCCACATTCAGCAGATCAAGCACAGGCAAGAACTAGGTGGAGAATTGAATTTAGTAAGTGTTGGAATTTAGTCAGGTTAGGGTCAAATTTGTTAAGAATATATTCACATGGGTAACTTTAATAATAATGGACCATGGATTCTAAGCAGAGATGGGAGAAGGAATGAAGGAATTGAAGGTCATGTCTTTATCTTGCTAGTCCTCTTTGTAATCTCAGCACCTAGTCCAATGCCTGGCAGATAGCAGATTCTTAAAGATTTGTTAAGTATCCTGGTTTTCTACAATGAATACTATTTACCAATTTAAATAATGAGAATTATTGAACTAAAAAATCTCTATTTCCTCACTACCTACTACTCTCTGCAGTCTGGCTCACAATCATTCCTCTCATTTGAGAGTCACCAATGACTATGAACAAACTCAGGCTCTGTCCCCTCACTTTATCCCAGAACTACCTTCTCCCTCACTCTCTCCCTTTCTTAGTATTTCATCCTTCCATAGCTTTGATGAAATTATTATTTTCTTTTGCTCTCTCAAACCACTTTTCCTGTCTCCTCCCTGACCCCAAACACAGTTATTCCCTAAAAATAAAATTTTGCCTTCAGCTTCCACCTTTTCAAATTTATATATTTTTTCATAAAAATCCCATTTACTCTATACGCATATGGTGGCTTGACTCCTTCTCTGGCCCTATTCTCTCTTCTAAGCATTAAACCTACATTTCTAGCTATATCCTAGATACATTTTTACCTTGCAATTCTGGAGCAGTTAGAAGTCAACATCTATCCCTTCTAAAAATCAATACTGGCTGGGTACAGTGGCTCACGCCTGTGATCCCAGCACTTTGGGAGGCTGAGGCAGGCAGATCATCAGGAGTTTGAGACCAGCCTGGCCAACATGCTGAAACCCCATCTCTATTAAAAATGTAAAAACTACTGGGTGTGGTGGTGGGCGCCTGTAGTCCCAGCTGCTCACGAAGCTGAGACAGGAGAATGGCTTGAACCCAGGAGGTGGAGGTTGCAGTGAGCCAAGATGGCACCACTGTATTCCAGCCTGGACAACAGAGTAGGACTCCTTAAAAAAAACAAAAGCAAACCAATATCTATCCTTTCTTCCCCCCATAAATGCTCCTGACTTTCCTATTTCCATAAATGGCATATTCATTCTCAGCCTACCAGGTTCAAACCACAGTCACCTTCAGCTCCCCCTCAATTTCATACTTATTCTATTGTCAAATCCCTCTGTTCTCAAACTCTACATTGCCTTTTAACTCCCCAACTCCTTTCCTAGAGCTACTAGCCTAGGTAATTTTGTATCCAATCATTTTATCATGTGATTCCCCATTCCCTTGCTGGTTTAAGCAATTCTTCTGCCTCAGCCTCCCAAGAAGCTGACTATCCCTTCAAGCTAAAATATAGCCTGATCACAGCTTCCCTGCAGAAATAATATAGTGGTTCTCCCCAACTACCTACAATATTAAATACAAACTCGCAAGTTTTGGAATTCAAAGCCCTCTTAAACATGACCCCTTTCCAACCTCTTATCCCTTACCACTTCTTCTTTACAAACTTTATCTTTTAGCCAAACAGGACTACATCTTACAGAAAGCGGCTATAAATTCTCACCTCTGTATATTTGCTCCTATTGTTATCTATTCCTGCAACTCTCTCCCGCTTTTTACATGTCTAAACCTATCCCCTTCTTCAAGATATTCTGCAAATGCAATTTCTTCCATGAAGGTCAGTTTTCTACATTCTCTTAACAAAGATAGCTCTTTTCCTCCTTTCAGCCTCCAAAGCATATTGTGTGAACCTCTCCTGCTATTAACCTTTCACTCAAAGCCGTTTTCTCATTTCTTTTGTCTTCACTAGACTATATATTCCTTGAGACAGAAGTTTTAACTCACTGTTAGATACCCTGCAGAGTAACTAGCACTAAGTTGCAAGTATTTATTAAACTGAACTAAGATCATCACTCTTCTGCCCTGCAAAATCTATCAAGGTCTAGTTCAACTGTCATTTCCCGAGAAACTTTCTCTTCGTCTTTCTCTCAGTAAATGTCTTTCTTTCAAACATTTATTCAACATCTATCAAACACCTACTGTATGTCAGACTTTGTGATAGATACATGAAAACTTTCAAACATTCTTGCTAATGCTAACAAGTGATGAATGGATAAACAAAATGTAGTATATACATACAGCAGATTATTATTCAGCCTTAAAAGGAATGAAATTCTACAACTTAGTGTCAGATTAAAACCATTTTCCAGATAAATAAGAAGGATAGTCATCTATTAAATAAGCATTTATAGGCTGGGCATGGTGGCTCATGCCTGTAATCCCACCATTTGGGAGACCAGGGTGGGAGGATCACTTGAGACCTATAGTGTGAGACCAGCTTGGGCAACATAGTGAGTGAGGCTTCATCTCTACAAATAAGTTTTTACAAAATTAGCCACAAGGCAGGGTGGCATACCCCTGTAGTCCTAGCTACTCAGGAGGCTGAGGCAGGAGGATCAACTGGCCCATGAGTTCGAGGCTTCAGTGAGCTATGATCACATCACTGTACTCTAGCCTGGGTGACAGAGAGAGAGAGAGCCTATCTCTCTCTATATAAATATAAGGCATCCATTCTCTAATGCTTACCCATTATCAGGCACTAATATAGACACTGGAGAGATAGCAATGACTAAACAAATTCCCCAACCTCAGGGAATTTAAATTCCAGTAGGGCAAGATAGACTAGGTAGAAAAGGAGAAGAAAATAGACAGTGAGCTACCCATACAGTGAATTAGTCAATGCCATGGGTCTATATGAGTTAGACTATTCTGACTGTTGCTTTGCCTCTGCTGTCCATTATGATAACTATGTCCACCCTGCCTTTGTCAACTGAGTGCCTTCACTTGGCCTCTGCTACCCTGGGATCCAGTTATTTCACTGCATTTAAAATTTTCAATTGACTTACTACAGTTCCCATTTTAAGGTTTGGCCTAAAGAGAAGAGCAATCATGGCGTTCAAGAATGATGGGGTTCTCCTCACAAATCTGTGTCTCAAAGTACTGCTGAAAAGTATGTGGTCTGGACCCACCCAGCGTGAATAAACTTTAAGTGACAAAGCCACTCTAGCAACCCAGTCTCCTCCTTAAGTCTTTGACTCTCTTCCTCTATGTTAATCAAGATAGATCAGACACCTCCAGCTGGCTCACAGTAGGCCATCTTTTCATCCATGTTTCAGCCAACTAACCAAATAAATTGCTGCCTTTCCTAACTCCCTGAGCCGCAATATTAAATGCAGAATCTCTGTTTGGTAGGCGAATAACAATAAATTCAGCCTGATCCAACTTTTTTATGTTTCTTCCACCATTATCTCGCACCCTAAATATCTATTCCCATACATGTTTTCCAGATTTCTGCTTGTAGAAATTAGAAAACTCAAGTAGCTCTTTTAGCATGTAGCGCATCTCCTCATGGGTCATACTTTGTACCTCATCTTTCGGGGCCACTGGGATCCAAGTCTAGTTATAGGTCTAGAAGCAAAGAAGGGTGGTGGGGGTGGGTCCTGAGGAGACTCAGCATCCTCTTGCTTAGCAACTGCCTCGAGGAAGACCGTTATGGTTTCCTCAGGCAATGCAGGGTCAATCCCCTCAGACACAGGTGGAAAGGCCAGTATACGGGGGATGCTGAGAGGCCATTTCTGTAAGCAAAAAAGATTCATCAGAATTTAGGAGCTCAGTGTCCCCAGGCTCATCAGGGTCTTCCCACACATCCCCATCCCAATGTACAGAATCCCATTCTTTCCCAACCAATGCCCTCACTTTAACAGCAGACACCTTACAAGGCCAATATTTCAACTTTGATTGTAATTCAGCTAATCACATGATGAGGGCATGTGTTTGATTTTTTTGCAATTTCACACCTGTGGCAACAGAAGAGAAGATACTGACTCAGGGCATATTTAGAAACTCTTGGGCTATTTATGGCAGAGCTGGGGCCAGGAAATCAAAACCCTGAGCTCATCCTTTACTTTCATCACTTTGTCCAGCAACATTAGAAAACCTTGGTTTTCTACAAATGTTTGAAAATGTCAAATACAGAGTTGCCAAGTTTCTTGCCTCTTACAGGTGGTAAATTAGGTATCAAGTGCATATATTTTGCATATCTCTATATAAACAGTTCACATCATGGACTATCAGTTCTCTCTGTACTATTAGAAGTAGGGTCCTTAGCATTCTTAAGTCTCATCAAATTAGCCAATTTCAGAAACCCCAAAATTCATTAAGGAAATTCATTTTTAAAATTATCTTCCTAGGCTGGGTGCAGTAGCTCACGCCTGTAATCCCAGTACTAGGAGGCCGAGGCTGGAGGACTGCTTGAGCCCAGGAGTTTTGAGACCAGCCTAGGCAACACAGGGAGACTCCATCTCTACAAAAAATAAAAAACACAAAAATTAGCTGGGTGTAGTGGCATGCACCTTTGGTCCCAGCTACTCAGAAGACTGAGGTAGGAGGACCACCTATGCCTGGGAGGTTAAGGCTGCAGTGAGCCATGATCACGCCACAACACTCTAGCCTGGGAGACACAGCAAGATCCTGTCTTTAAAAAAAAAAAAAAAATACCTTCCTCTAGAATCATTCCTGGTACCAAATCTGTGTTTTGTTTTTTTTTTTTTCTTTTCTGTGGGGGACGGAGTTTCGCTCTTGTTACCCAGGCTGGAGTGCAATGGCGCGATCTCGGCTCACCGCAACCTCCGCCTCCTGGGTTCAGGCAATTCTCCTGCCTCAGCCTCCTGAGTAGCTGGGATTACAGGCACACGCCACCATGCCCGGCTAATTTTTTGTATTTTTAGTAGAGACGGGGTTTCACCGTGTTGACCAGGATGGTCTCGATCTCTTGACCTCGTGATCCACCCACCTCGGCCTCCCAAAGTGCTGGGATTACAGGCTTGAGCCACCGCGCCCGGCCCAAATCTGTGTTAATCAGAGTTCTGCAGAGAGACAGAACCAATAGGAGAGAGAGAAAGATAAATATGAGGGGATTTATCAGCGGAATTGGCTCACATGATTATGGAGGCTGAGAAGTCCCATTACAGGCCATCTGCAAGCTGGGGTGCCAGCAGCGTGGCTCAGTCCAAGTCCTAAATCCCTAGAACCCGGGAAGCTAATAGTATAACTCTCAGTCCAAGACTGAAGGCTTTAAGAGCCCACAGGTGTGGGGAGGATTGGTGTAAGTCCTGGAGTCCAAAGGGTGGAGTTCTGATTTCCAAGGACAGAATAAGAGTGTGCTTCAGCTCCAAGATAGAGAGAGAGAAAATTCTTTCTTCTTTCCTTTTGTTCTATCCTCAGCCAATTGGATGGTGCCTACCCACATTGAGGGACAATCTTCCTTACTCAGTCCACTGACCCAAATGCTAATCTGCTATGGAAACACCCTCACAGACACATCCAAAATAATGCTTTACCAGTTCTCTAGGTATTCCTCAATCCAGCCAAACTGACACCTAAAATTAATCATCAGATATATTAAGGCCATGGAACAGGACAAGTTCATCTTAAGAGAATGAATACAGAGAAGAAAAGGAGGCCCAAGTCTAAGCCCTGGAACACTTAACATTTAGATATTGAGCAAAATAACTTAAAAGTTAAGAAGAAAATCAGGAAAGTATGATGTCTTAGCCAAAACAATAAACTGCTTTTAGGAAGAGGTGTCTATGACTAATGCTGCTAAGAGGTCAAGTAAGGTAAGAAGAGAGAAGTGGCCACCGGTTTAGCAGTATCCGTGGAGTGGTGGAGACAGAAGCCTGACTGGAGTAGAGGAAAAACTGTGTTCAATGAATTATTGTAGAATACTGATTAGTCAGCACAGTTCAAGTGCAAAGGTATTCACTTCTTTAGCTCTTTACCAGAAACTAAAATAGTGCCTCCAAACGTATGCCATATTAGCATAAAACATTGCATTTTTTTCCTAAAGATATTAAGCTGGAAAGGCAGCAAAGAGCCAGATGAATCTAGATCTGAACTCTTCCACTACCACTTTCTAACTATGTGACTTTAGGCAAGTTTCTTAACCATGTTAACCCTTAGCTACCTCATCTATAAAACAGGAGTAGTAATAATACCTACCTCATAAGGCTGTTGTGAGGAATAAATGATACGTTGCATGTAAAGGGCTTAGTACAAGAAAGTTAGTCATTGTTATTGTTACTGTTATTTTCTTATTGTTAAATAGTTCCTTTTTTAAAAAAATCATAAGGCTTTATTGTAATTGGGCTACTTTAATTATTAAAATTAAATATAGAAATTTCTCATGCACTTTCCTTAACCTTTAAAAAATATGTGTAAATATAAAAATTCATACATCCAACACTTAAAAAGACTCTAACATGCCCATGTGGAAAGCATGATACAGGCTGAGAACTACTTTATCTTCAACATATCCTCATTAACCAAAATTATGTTGAGTTCTGCTTTCTAAAGTCTGCATTAAGGAAGATAATAGGGTTATTTGAAGGACAGATTCATTTTTACCCTTAGAATATGCCCATGACTTCTACTTCCTTTATAAGGTCAACCGTATGCTTCTTACTCCCCTACATTTTGGGATTTTAGCCTTTTCATTTTATTTCTACATTTTTTTAAGTTACCATTTTTATATAAAATGTTTAAATACTTATTTAAATACTTAATATACAGAAAAAAGAATTAGCCAAACTATATATTTATGCACATTTAATTAGGTACATAAATTAAATCAAAATATGAAAAATTATATAGATAAAGATTTAAATACAGAAATATCTGTATACCCAGAACTAAAATAATATTAGTAGAGCACTAGCCAAAAGACTGAAAAGTACTTACCGCAAAGTCAAAGTATAATCTCCTTGCATTTTTGTTGAGGCATCTCGGACCAAGAAGGTCCCATCTGGCATATCCCGCAATTTGTCATTTACCTCCTCCCTGAAGAACAAAATTACAGGAAAAATGAAAAAATGTAAACACTGGTTGTCTTTACATGTTACTACTAAAGCTGCTTGGGTAGTAGGTGTGCCTAAGGTTATAGAATAATGGAGGCCTTTAGAGGTCATTTAGTTCTTCTCCCTAAATATGCTCTTTCTGTTTTGATTTTTGGTGTTATGCAATCTAAAGAAGGGCTATTTGATTTTTAAACTCTTCCATATTTCAAATGTGTGTAAGAGATTCTGTTTCCATTAAACCTTTAGGGCTTCCTTACGCAGTTCTGAACTTGTAAAGTTTCAGGAAAAAACAGCGGCTGTTTAAAATGAAGGTTATATTTAAGCAACAGTGACAGCTGTTTCTGAACAGAAGAGGGAAAATTCACTAAGTTCATAACCTTTCAATAGGATATTCTCCTAGTTTGAATTTTTCTAATAACAAATTCCTTCTGTAGAGTTGGTTTAGGACCATAAGGCACAACACTAGAACACTTAAGGAAATGGCAGGGCATAAAAGACCCTTGAATCACAGCAGAACCACAGGATCTTAAAATAAAAAATAACAGACTATTTTATTGTACAATATTAAAATAAAAATATTCTAATGAATTTTAAAATAAAATGGCCAGGTGCAGTGGCTCATGCCTATAATCCCAGCACTTTGGGAGGTTGAAGAAGACAGGTCACTTGAGGTCAGGAGTTTGAGACCAGCCTGGCCAACATGATGAAACCCTGTCTCTACTAAAAATACAAAATTAGCCGGACATGGCGGTGGGGCAAGCGCCTGTAATCCTAGCTACTTGGGAGGCTCAGACAGGAGAATCGCTAGAACCAGGGAGGCAGAGGTTGCAGTGGGCTGAGATTACACCACTGCACTCCAGCCTGGGCGACTGAACGAGACTCTGTCTCAAAAAAAAAAAAAAAAAAAAAAAAAAAAAAAAAAAAAAAAAAAAAAAAAATTAAATTAAATGTATTAAGTCCTCTTCAAAAAATTAAACACAGAAATACCATATGACCTGGCCAATTCCATTCCATTCCTGGATATATACCCAGTATATACCCAGGGACTCGGGGACTCAAATATTTGTGCAACAATATTAATTGCAGCATTATTTACAATAGCCATAAGCCAGAAACAATCCAAATGTCCAGATGAATGGATAAAAAAATATATAGCATATACATATAATAAGATATTACTCAGCCTTAAGAAGGAATAAAATTCTGACACATGCTACAACATGAATGAACCTTGAAGACGTATGAAAAAAGTGAAATAAGCCAGTCACAAAAGGACAATTATTATACGATTCCACTTGTGCATGATACCTACAACAGTTGAATTCATAAGACAGAAAGTAGAATGATGGTTGCCATGAGCTGAAGAAGGAGAGAAGGAGAGGTTATTGTTTAATGGTACAGAATTTCAGTTAGGAAAAATGAAAACATTCTGGAGATTGATGGTGATAATGGTTTCACAACAATGAAAATGTACACTTAAAATAGTTGAAATAGTAAGGGTTTTTAATTTTTTTTTAAATTAAATAAATACCATTTTGGTAGAGGAAGAGAACACAGAAGAGAAAGGAATAGATAAGTGTATTGAGGAATACAGCATCAACCTTGAAGTTGATTTGACAGAAATGGATAGAGCTTTAAAAAGAAAATATATTTGAGACCCATTAAAGCAAAGTTGAACAAGAAAAAAATTTTAATAAGAAAACATAATATTCTAATTAAACGTATATAATTCCCTCTTCAGATTCAAAATGATCTAAAACCACACTTTACCCAAAAAACAAATTTGTCTTAGAGTCCTGTTTATCAAACTGGGTGTGTAAAGAGACTGCACTAAATTCACCTAGGGAAGCTGTTAAATGCAGATTCCTGGGCTCCACCTCAATTAATTTTTGTGCATGCAAAGACTTTGGTATCACTGGCTTAAAGAAAGAAAGGTACAGAAATCTAAGTACCCACAAATATTGACAATTTTAAAACACATGTAACTATCCTAAATGTCTAGGTGTCACTTGTTCAGAAATCCATCCTCAATATAGTATTAGAAGTAATAATCACACCTGTAATTTAAAATTTTTCAGCCGGGCATGGTGGCTCACACCTGTAATCCTAGCACTTTGGGAGGCCAAGGCGGGTGGATCACCTGAGGTCAGGAGTTTGACCAGCCTGGCCAACATGGTGAAACCCCAGCTCTACTAAAAATACAAAAATTAGCTGGATGTGGTGGTACATGACTGTAATCCCAGCTACTCAGGAGGCTGAGGCCAAGAGAATTGCTTGAACCCAGGAGGTGGAGGTTACAGTGAGCCAAGATCTTGCCACTGCACTCCAGCATGGGCGACAGGGTGAGACTTGGTCTTGAAATAAATAAATAATAAAGATTTTCTTGTCACTTTTTCATGTGAAGCAAAGTATTAAGACACTTATGAAATGTTCCCACACAAAATTTTTTAAATTGTAATCTTTAAATGACAATTAGTAGTGCATTACAATGCTCTACTTTCTTTCTTTTTCTTTTTTTTGAGAGTCAGGGGTCTCACTGTTGCCCAGATTAGAGTGCAACAGAGTGCTCTCTACAACCTCGAACTCTGGTATCAAGCGATTCTTCAGCCTCAGCCTCCTGAGTTGTTGGGATTATAGGTGTGAGCCACCATGCCTGGCTTAAAATTATTTACTTTAACTACTAATTATCACAAATGACTTTATAAAAAACTGCATTCAATTACAGTAGCATTCTAGTTACCTTGAAATATCCCCCCAGTACCATTCTGCATCCTGAAGAGAAACAGAACAGTCCTTCATCCCATTTGTAACTGCTGAAGTCATTGGCTTAGGTGGCTTTGGCGGAAGAGCTAGAAGAGAAATGAATATTATTCTGTAGATGTAAATTATTGTTTTCTAATTTCCTCAGGAGCAGCACACTAACCAAAGTATGTTAAGATTCTAATAATTATCAATCAAGTTAAGTATTATTTTATGTTAAATGTTAGCCACAGAAGGAATCCTTTTGATTGCCTAAAAAGTGAAAATTTCAAGATATTTGGTTTTCCCTTTCTTCTGAAACACCGACTTCTAAGTCTGTAAAACTTCATCATCTCTCAACATGCAGCCCCTTTCAAAACAACTCAGTCCAAAAGCCACTAAGTGACCAATGTATATCATAAAGACTATAGTTAATAATATTGTATTATATACTGGTAATTTGCCAAGTGAGTAGATTTTAGGTACTCTTACTACAAAAAAAAAAGGGGGGGGGGTAACTCTATGAAGTGATGGGTATGTTATTAATCATTTGCTTAACAGTAATAGAATGAACCCTCTTGTTTCGAACTGGAATTACAGCTACTGATATCAACTCATGAATTTCAATGTATATAAACATAAATATGTAAATGCCTGTACACAGAATACATATAGTCCCTAGCTCTGTCCCCTGAGACAGAGATCCCTAACTCCCAGGCCACAAACTGGTACTTGTCCATGGCCTGTTAGGAAAAGGGCCACATAGCAGGAGGGGAGCAGTAGGCAAGCAATCATTACTGCCTGAGCTTCAGCATTAGATTCTCACAGAAGCACAAACCATATTGTGAATTGTACATGCAAGGGACCACGGTTGTGCGCTCCTTATGAAAATCTAATGCCTGATGACCTGAGGTGGTACAGTTTCATCCTGAAATCAATACTCCCACCCCAACCCCACCCCAGCAATGAAACCAATCCCTGGTGCCAGAAAGGTTGGGGACTGCTGCCCTGAGAGGTCCTGGGGACAATACCCCAATATGTACACTAAGCACCTAGACCTTGCTTTCTAATACCATTCTCTACTAAAAGGAAACAGGGCTCTTTGAAGAAATGGCTGATTCAAGGAACAGAATAGCGCAAGTATCAAATAAGCCTAGAACGCTGTCTTGTGCCAAAAAGGAAGGAAGTGCTCAAAGAATGAGAGAGGGTATGTTAAAAGAACAAAATGGTGAGCTTGAAGGAGCTCTCACTAACCAAATCTGGAACAGCTGGCCTATCAACACAAATGAAAACAGTAAAGAAATATAACTCATTAAACAAAATAGGAATATATGTGTCCATGTAGATATAAATAAATAAATGAAAGAAATAAAGGTTGATGAAGACCAAAATTAGTATTATCTCAATGTACTGTCCCACAAGATGCTAACTGCAAAAGAAAAAACAATAATAGTGGAAAAAGCTGGCAAATACCACCTTAATCAAGCAATTAAGGTTAATATTACAAATAATGGTGAAACTCTGGGCCCTAATACAATGCACTAAAAAGGACATAACATCACTTCTGTGACATTCCTGCCAAATATGCATAAACTGAATCTAATCATAAGGAAACATCAGACTAACCATGACTGAGGGACATTCTACAAAATAACTGAACTGTAATCTTCAACAATGTACAGGTCATGAGGGTCAAGGAAAGACTGAGAAAATGCAATGTGTAATTCTGGACTGGGTCCTTTTTGCTATTCAGGACAACACTGAGACAATGGGCAAAACTTGAATGGGATCTGAGGATGACATGGTAGAAATAGAACAATGTTAGTCTTCTGATTTTTATGGTTATACTGTGCTTCTGTGGGAAAATATTCTTGTTTGTGGAAAATACACAAAAATGATCATCATTTGGCATCATGTTGACAACTTACTCTCAAATGGTTCAAAAAAATTATGTTCTTTGAACTGTACTTGTATCTTTTTTGAGACTGTTTCTTTTTTCTTAATTTAACCAAAAAATTGTAAGCAATCTGGGGGAAAGGAAAACAATGTGAATATTTTCCCCAAAACAGAAGTCCCTTAATTGGCCGGGTGCGGTGGCTCACACCTGTAATCCCAGCACTTTGAGAGGTGGAGGCGGGTAAATCAACTGAGGTCAGGAGTTCGAGACCAGCCTGGACAACATGGTGAAACGCTGTCTCTACTAAAAATACAAATATTAGCTGGGCATGGTGATGCACACCTGTAAGCCCAGCTACTCAGGAACCTGGGGCATGAGAATCACCTGAAGCCAAGAGGCAGAGGTTGCAATGAGCTGAGGTTGCGCCACTGCACTCCAGCCTGGGAGACAGAGTGAGATTTTGTCTCAAAAATGAAAGAAAGAAAAGGAAGAAAAAAAGAAAGTAAAGAAAGGAGAAGGAAGGAGGGAAGGAGGGAAATGTCCATTAATCAACTGATTTTCAACATGGGTGTCAAGATAATTCAATGAGGGAAAGAATAATCTTTTTAACAAATTGTTCTGAAACAAGTGGATATCCACATGCAAAAAGAATGAAGTTAGATTCCTGCCTCACACCAAAATTAAATAAACATAGATCAAAGACCAAAATAGCAAGAGCTAAAACTATAAAATTCTTAAAAGAAAAAATAGGCTTAAATCTTTGTGACCTAAGATTAGGTAATGGTCTCTTAAATATGACCCCGAAAATAGCAAACAAGAAAAAATAGATGAACTGCATCAAAATTAAAAACTTTTGTGCATCAAAGGACATCATCAAGAAAGTGAAGAGACAACCTACAGAATGGGAGAATGTTTTTGGAAGTAGAACTGATAAAATATATTTTTGTAAACATTTGTCAATGTATCTGTAAATATATTTTTGTACTTGCATCTAGAATTCATAAAAAAAATCTTTCAATTCAATAATAAAAGACAAATGACCCAATTAAAAATGGGCAAAGGATCTGAATACATATTGCTCCAAAAGACAGGCAGCCAATAAGCACATGAAAAGATACTGAACACAGCCAACAGAGAAATGCAAATCAAAACCACAGTGAAATACCACTTCACACTCACTAGGATGACTATAATTAAAAAGAAAGATAATAACAAGTGTTGGTAAGGACGTGGAGAAATTGGAATGCTCATAGACTGCTGGTGGGAACGTAAAATGATGCAGCTGCATGGAAAACAGTCTGGCCGTTCCTCAAAAGATTAAATGCAGAGTTGCCCAGCAATTTCACTCTAGCATATACCCGAGAAAAAAGAAACATATATCTACACAGAAACTTGTACATGAATGTTCACGGTAGTATTATTTATAATGGCCAAAAAATGGAAAACAACCCAAATATCTATCAACAGACAGATAAATAAAATGAGATATATATCCATACAATAGATTATTCAGCAAGAGAAAGGAATGAGGTACTGACATATGTTAAAACATGGACAAACCTGAAAACATTCTGCTAAGTGGTAGAAGCCTGTCATGAAAAGCCATGTATTATATAATCCCATTGCCCAGAATAGGCAAATCTATAAAGACAGAAAGTAGATTAATGGTTGACTACGGCTGGGGAGCAAGCAGGAAATAGGGAGTGACTGCTAATGTATAAAGGATTTCTTTCAGGGTAATGAAAATATTTCAAATTTGACTACGATGATGGTTGTACAACTTGCTGAAGACACTAAAAACCACTGAATTATACAATGTGGGTAAATTTCATGGTATGTGAATTATATCTCAATAAAGTTGTTTTAAAATAACTATCAGACTTCTGAAATTACTAGATGGGGGAGGATGTGCTATAATCTATACTTTTTTTCAAATTAGCTAAATACCTGTCTTATTTGAAAGGGATTTTATGTGACTTACAAAAGTAGCTACAGTTGGAACTATAACTTAGCAAAATTTAAAATTCTTCTACTTACCCACTTAACACAAGGATTAACAGTATAAACAGGTGTTATACAAAGCACTGCACTATAGCTATGCAAAGGTACAAAGACAAAGTGTTCCCTGCACTCAAAAGAACAAATCAAGAGGGAATAACACACAGAAACACCTAACTATAATACTCATTCAGAATGGGGTAAAAGCAAATTTTAATGGAAACCCAGCAAAAGGAGTAAATTGGGGAAACTTTAAGGTCAAAAATTAAGCTTCTCAAATCTAGTCCTTAGTGATTTGACTGTATGACCAACAGGGCCCAACAAGAATCAATGTGCTTCCTTGTATCAGCAGGTGGGTTACTCCCTAATCACCTTCAAAAGAAGTTATGGAGACTTGTCTACATCCCTTCAATGGAGGAGCACTATGATGAGATGAGTTAAGTTGATCAGACTGCCTGAGGAAGCTGCTATTTATGGGTAATGATAGTTCACAGATAGCTCTACCACCAACAACACATAATGACCATTTCACGTCTATCACAGAGGGCAGCCTCCTTGTATCTTGCTGTTCTCAACTACAGAAACGTAAGAAGAATGAAATTATTATAAAGGCAGTTTCTACATGAAGTTGCTAAAAGAACACAATCATAAGATCTGAACTAAATGCAGTATTGGCCTATTTCTACATTCCTACTATCTATCATCACACTCCACACATACATAGGCAAATATATATTGAACACCTCCTATGTTCCAGAAGCTGTGAACACAGTAATTAACTAGATATAGTCTCTATACAGATGGACTTTATAATCCAAAAGAATAAATTTCAAGATAATTCATTGTTCCTAAAAGCTCTACCAAACTAAACTGAATCTTCAATCTAAATGTTTTGCCTTCTGAGAGTTGCTCCACGCCTTCTCATGTGGATTGCAGAATATACTAGACAAATGTGAATAAAAACTTATCTCCTAATAATCTAATTGCATGAAGATAAGCAGATTTTTATCTATATGTCTCTTCCAGGTTATGATATTATAAATAAAGGTAAAAGAATTCCAAATCATTTAGCTTTTAAGTAGATCAAAAGGACTATCTTGAGGGAAAAACTGATTAGGGTATATTAGTCATCTTTTCAACCCTTTGACAAAGTAGTTCTTGCATTAGGTGAGCACTGCATTGCTGAGTGATAAGTACACCTGAGCAAATACCTTCTGAAATGGCTATCTATAAAATATAGAGCACTTTTACTTCTACTTAGTAAACAATGAAAAATATTTCTGTTTCCATTTTTAGAAAATATATTACAAGTTTGGGTTTTGTTTTAATCACGAGACACGGTCTCATTATGTTGCCCAAACTGGTCTCAATCTCTTGGCCTCAAGTAATCTTCCTGCCTTGGCCTCCCAAAAGTGCTGGGATTATAGGCATGAACCACTTACACCTGGCCTATATTACAAGTTTTTAAATATTAGCAATACAGAAAGATATTTTCAATTCAGTTTTAATTAATATGTAGATATATGAACAAACATACAGACATATACATGTAAGTGTGTATGTGTGCATATAGATATATATGCATAGAAACATATGAAAAATACACAGACTGTTAATAGTAGGTACAACAGGGATCAGGGAACAGCAGAGGAGAACACTGTGTAAGTAAGTATATATATTGTGTACATTTTTCTAATGTGTTTCAATAACAAAAACAAAAATTGTGCCAGGTGCAGTGGTGTGCACCTATAGTCCCAGCCACTCGGGAGGCTGAGGTGGGAGGATTGCTTGAGGCCAGAAGTTCGAAGCCACAGTATGCTATGACTGCACATGTGAATAGCCACTGCACTCCAGCCTATAATCCCTAGACTTTGGAAGGTCGAGGCAGGTGGATCACCTGAGGTCAGGAGTTTGAGACCAGCCTGGCCAACATGGTAAAACCCTGTCTCTACTAAAAATACAAAAATTAGCTGGGTGTGGTAGGGGGCTGTAATCCCAGCTACTTGGGAGGCTGAGGCAGGAATATGGGCTGATCCTGGGAGGCAGAGGTTACAGTGGGCCGAGATCATGCCACTGCACTTCAGCCTAAGCAATGAAGTGAGACTGTCTCAAAAAAATATTAAAAAAAGCAATCTGATTCATACCACTGTACCTTGGAAAGGCCAGGAATTGGAAGCACAGTGTATCTCTGAAGGGAGGATTGAGTCATTGGGCCGAAAACAGAGAAGTAGGCTGACAATCTACAGAAAGAGCAGTTAGGTCCTTCGCTCTCCCCACCTGCCCAAGCAACCAGGCAACTACCCCTCCTCCACTCTAGACAAAGGCTGCCTGTCAACTCACCAGTCCAGGGAAATAATTAGAAAGACTCTAGACTCAGGGAACACCAAGCTCAGCTGAGAATAGGGGTGAACGCTATACTGAAAACAGCATAACTAAGGAAATGTCTACCAAACAGGTAGATTCCCCTAGCCCCTTCTGGTTACCCAAACAATGAGCTGTCAAGGGTATACCCCCAGTCAGGATTTGGTAGATTTTTCTCCATAGAAACTGATGGGACACTATAAAATGTCTAAAAATACAGATATTCTCAGGTTACCCAATGATAAAGATATTCATCATCTTTTTTTTTTTAATTTTTGGTAGAGATAGGGTCTCAGTATATTGCCAAGGTTGGTCTTGAACTCCTGGGCTCAAATGATCTTCCTGCCTTGGCCTCTAAAGTGCTGGGATTACAGGTGTGAGCTACCACATCTGGCAGGTATTTATCATCTTATCACTTCTCAGTGAAGGCCCCCGGTTAATAAGTTTCTGACCACTCACATGGAGCTTCAACATGGATGAACCTTGAAAATATTATGCTTGGCCGGGCGCGGTGGCTCAAGCCTGTAATCCCAGCACTTTGGGAGGCCGAGGCGGGTGGATCACGAGGTCAAAAGATCGAGACCATCCTGGTCAACATGGTGAAACCCCGTCTCTACTAAAAATACAAAACATTAGCTGGGCATGGTGGTGCGTGCCTGTAATCCCAGCTACTCAGGAGGCTGAGGCAGGAGAA
>NW_016107444.1:2356022-2358196 GCF_001604975.1 Cebus imitator
AAAAAAAAAAAAAAAAGATACACATCAAGGTACGCCCCTGTGGAATTTCACAACACTGGGGAAAAACAGAAGGTCCTAAAATCTATCACAAGGGGGAAAAAAAAGCTCACAAAGGACTAAAGAATGTCTTTGGGTTTCTCAGCAACACTGGAGACTAGAAACACTGAAGATAAACCTTCCATATCTGAGGGAAAATGATTTTTCAAGATAGAATTACATATCTTGCCAAATTATCAATTACACATGAGAGTAGAATTGATATTTTCAGATATACAAGATCTCAAACAACTTATCTCTCAGCATCCTTTCTTAGGAAGCACCTGAATGATGTGCTCCACTAAAATGAAAAATTAGGAAACCAGGTAGTATAAAATTCAGGAAAATGGATGCCAACACAGGAGAGAAGCAATGGCAATGACCAGCATAATGGTGAATGCAGTACTAGGGTGACGGCTGAAAACAACAGAATTCAAACAGGAAGAAGAAAGGCAGCTTAGACGGTATGTTTAAGAAAAGAATGGAAATGGTAAATTATCTGATGTTTAACCATACTGTGATGAATTTTACGGTTCTGACAGAATCATAAAATTCTATCTTTAAATTTATTTAAAGAAAGGAAATGTGGCCAGGCGTGGTAACTCAAGCCTGTAATTCCAACACTTTGGGAGGCAGAGGCGGGCGAATCACATGATCAGGAGTTTGAGACCAGCCTGGCCAATGTGGTGAAAGCCCATCTCTACTAAAAACATAAAAAATTAACAGGGTATGGTGGCACGTGCCTGTAGTCCCAGCTACTCCGGAGGCTGAGGCAGGCGAATCATTTGAACCCAGGAGGCAGAGGCTGCAGTGAGCTGAGATCGCACTACGGCACTCCGGCCTGGGCGACAGAGTGAGATTCCAGCTCAAAAAAGAAAGGAAATGTAATCATA
The DNA here is from genome assembly GCF_001604975.1 of Cebus imitator. Classification (NCBI taxonomy): domain Eukaryota; kingdom Metazoa; phylum Chordata; class Mammalia; order Primates; family Cebidae; genus Cebus; species Cebus imitator. The sequence goes on from NW_016107444.1 coordinate 2,356,952, forward strand.
ATATACTAAGCGTTTAGCTGTGAACACTACACAGTATTAATAGTATGAATATTGAAAGATAACTTAAGAGACAATTGTAATTGTGATATAAATACACTGGAAAATGCATAGAAGGAAAGAGTGTATGGCATAAGTAAATCACTGTCTTCCTTAGAAGGAATAAATAGTATCAAAAAGTGAAAAGTTAAAAATAGCAGTATAACCATATTATGAAAAATAGGGAGGTAAACACCAGAAGAAAAGGCTGAAAGAGGTAAGTGTTGCCCCTGAGGGCTAGAAAGTGGCAGAAGAGAGGGTAAGACAGGTAACTGATGATTCTGTACTATAAACCTTGCAGTACTTTTCGACTTTTTAAACTATAAACCAGTATTGCTTTGATTAAGATAAAAACAAAAGAAACCTTGAGTTTATTCTGATTCCACCATCTAAGCTTGATCTGGTAAATTATCTCACCTCTCTGAGCCTTAGGTTTCATGCTATGTTGACTCCAACTTGTACAGGCTAGTGAGAGCTGATTGTTGTATTTTCAGGAATTTTCAAGCCGCTATTCTACACAGTCATTATTAAATATTAAATAATGTAAGTTCACAATTAAATTATATTAAAAATAAAGTTAAAAAATACTCAAAACTCATCACTTCATTAATAATGTACTTAACTATGCTTTTAAGAAACATCTACTGTATTTATATAGTGGAAATACTGTGTGTTACTGAAGATTTCTTTCAAATTCTGCATTCAGTATGTCCCACTAACGGACTGAAATCAGCCACAGTAGGAGTATTTAAGCTTTGGAAATCAACAAATACTACAAATCAGAGTTTGATTTATTGTTATACTGATGATCTGTCTGGGGTTGGCAAACCATGGCATTCTGCCTGTTTTCCAAGGTGCAAAGAATGGTTTTTACTTTTTTTATTTTGAGACCAGGGTCTGACTATGTTGCCCAGGCTGGTCTCAAACTCCTGGGTTCAAGTCATCTTCTCGCCTCGCCCTCCTGAGTAGGTGGAACTATAGGCGTGCACCACTGTGCCCAGCATTTTTACGTTTTTTTTTTTTTTGAGATGGAGTCTCACTCTGTTACCCAGGCTGGATGGCACAATCTCAGCTCACTGCAACCTCCGCCTCCCAGATTCAAGTCTTAGCCTCCAGAGTAACTGGGACTACAGGCGTGTTTGGGGGGCTGAAGTGGGGGATCACCTGAGCCCAGGAAGTCGAGGCTGCAGTGAGCCAAGATGGTACCAC
>NW_016107444.1:2359726-2361564 GCF_001604975.1 Cebus imitator
AAAAAAAAAAAAAAAAAAAAGCCATATGATATTTTCATAAAATTATAATACTATTTTTCTTTGAAAAAACATTTTTTAAAAACTTTCACAATGAATATAAACAATTATTTCAACAATTAGATTGTGGCAATTCCTCAAAGACCTAGAGGCAGAAATGCCATTTGACCCAGTAATCTCATCACTGGGTATATACCAAAAGGAATATAAATCATCCTATTATTAAGATACACGCATGTGCAAGTTCAATGCAGCACTATTCACAATAGCAAAGGCACAAAATCAACCTAAATGCCCACCAATGACAGACTGGATAAAGAAAATGTGGTATATATACACCATGGAATACTACGCAGCCATAAAAACAAACAAGATAATGTCCTTTGCTGGGACATGAATAGAGTTGGAAGCCATTATCCTCAGCAAACTAACTTTGAGAGGCCGAAGCAGGAGGATTGCAGGAACAGAAAATCAAACACCACATATTCTCACTTATATTTGGGAGTTGAATGATGAGAACATATGGACACATGGCAGGGAACAACACACACTGGGGCCTGTCCAGGGGTGCTGGGGGAAGGCAAAGCATCAAGAGGAATAGCTAATGGATGCTGGGCTTAATGCCTAGGTGATGGGATGATCTGTGTAGCAAACCACCATGGCACACATTTACCTATGTAACAAACCTGCATGTCTTGCACATGTACCCCTGAACTTGAAAGTTGAAGGAAAAAAAATTAGAAGGGAAAACAATTATTAAAAGTTAAAGGTTGACACATTTAGGTTGATACATCCATGTGATTCTCCCTCTATACCTCCTTGCAAGTTGGAGACGGTTTCTTCAAGATTTCAATTCATTTTGACACCACCCACTCATATGATATAATTGGTAAATAGTTTTGTCAGTTAAAGTTAATTGCTTCAAAGACTCCCCAAAATGCTGTTGATAATAACGTTCCTCGTGATAGCAATGAATTATTTTTTATTTTTATGGAGACAGGGTCTCACTATGTTAACTAGGATGGTCTCGAACTCCTGGACTCAAATGATCCTCCTGCCTCAGCCTCCCAAACAGCAGGGCTGGGATTACAGGCGTGAGCCACCATGCCCAGCCCAATGAATTAATTATATGTTCAGGACTTCTCCAGCTGGACTGCAGAATGACTGGGCACGAATAAGTTTTACACTTATTTCATTCAAATAAATACTATATTGTTTCTTAGCACTGCTCACAAACACACAGACAAAATTAAACCTTTTTTAAAAACCTATCCTTTTCATAGATTACTAAACTAAAGTGAAATATCCTGGCTCAGCCGTAACCTACCAATGTAACTTTGGACAATCTGGTCCATTTATCTATAATATGGTTGATTATATTACCATAGTCTCTCCCATCTCTGATTTTTCAGTCATCTGAAAGACAATATATGAAGTAGATTTCACTAGAATATCAGAAATTTCATTAATACTCTGCTGGGTGCCACAAGTCATTCCTCATTGGTAAGTTAAATTGAATTAGAATCTAACAAAGTATTTCTGTGTGTTCTAAAAAAGAATAACAACAAAAAAAAGCAGGATATATTTTTAGATGGCAGTAATAAAACTGGCCAGGTGTGGTGGCTCATGCCTATAATCCCAGCACTTAGGGAGACCAGCAGGCGGATCACTTGAGGTCAAGAGTTCTAGAGCAGCCTGGCAAACACAGTGAAATCCCAGCTACTTGGAAGGCTGAGGTGGGAGGATCACTTGACCTCCTGGGAGCCAGAGGTTGCAGTGAGCACAGATCACATCATTGCACTCCAACCTGGGCAACAGAACAAGACTGTCTTAAAAAAAAA
>NW_016107444.1:2361729-2365709 GCF_001604975.1 Cebus imitator
AAAAGAGGAAAACAACTATAGGCCAATATGCCTTATGAACACAGACACCAAAATTCTCAACAAAATACAAGCAAACCAACTCCAGCAACATACAAAAAGGATTATATATCATGACCCAGTGAGATGTGTTTCCAGGAATGCAAGGTTGGTTCAACAAACAAAAATCAATCAAAGTAACACACCATATTAACAGAATAAAGGACAGAGACCAACGTGATCATCTCAACAGATGCAAAAAAATCATGTGACAAAATTAAACACCCTAACAGGTACAGTGGCTCATATCTATAATCCTAGCACTTTGGGAGGTCATGGCGAGAGGGCAGCTTGAGACCAGGCATTCAAGACCAGCCTGGTCAACACTGTCAGACCCTGCCTCCACAAAAAAATAATAATTTAAAAACTAAACATCTATTCATGATAAAAATACTCAAGAACTAGGATTAAAGGGAATTTCCTCACCTAATAAAGAGTATCTACAAAAAACCCACAGTTAACATCATAATTCATGGTGACAAGCTGAATGTTTTCCCTTACTATTAAAAACAGCACAATGATGTCTGCTCTTGCCATGTCTATTCAACACTGTAATTAAGATTCTAGCCAGGCAGAGCAATTAGGAAAATAAAATAAATAAAAGGCATCCAGAGAGAAAAGGAAAATGACTATTTCTATTTGCATATAGAAAATCATAAGGAATACTCAAAAAACTACTAAAGCTAATAAAAGAGTTCAACAAGGTTATAGAATACAAGATGAATATGCAAAAATCAAGAGTATCTCTACACATTAGCAATGAACAATCCAAAAATGAAATTAAGAAAAAAATTCCATTTATAAAGCACCACAGAGAATAAAATATTGAATACACATTTCAGTGAAAAAGATACAAAAATGTCCAAGTAGCACATGAAAAAGATACTCAGCATCATTAGTCATTAGGAAAATGCAAATCAAAACCACAGTGACATACTACCTCACATCTACTAGGATGGCTATGAACAAAAAGATATATAACAAATCTTGGTGACAATGTGGAAAAAGTGAAACACTAATATACTCCTGTCAGGCAAGTAAAATATGATCCAGTAATTCCACTCCTAGGTGTATATACAACAGAACTGAGAACTAAGTCCATGTAAAAACCTGCAATGAATGTTCACAGCAGCATTCTTCAAAAACAGCTAAAAGTGGAAACAACTCAAATATCCATTAACTGGTGAATGGATAAACAAATGCGGTAATATCCATAAAGTGGAATATTATTTAGCCATAAAAATGAATGAAGTACTGATACATACCACAACTGGATAAGCCTTGAAAACATTATGCTAAGCGAAATAAGTCAAACACAAAAGGCTATATACCATGTAATTCCATTTACATGAAATGTCCAGAATAGGAAAACTTTTAGAGACACAAAGTAGATTAATAGTTGCCACCAGTTGGGGCTAAGGAGAATGGGGAGTGACTCTTTTTCCTTTTTTTTTGAAACAGGATCTTGCGCAGTCACCCAGGCTGGAGTGCAGTGGCACTATTATAGCTCACAACCTCAAACTACGGAGCTCAAGCGATCCTCCCACATTGGCCTTCCAAGTAGCTGGGACTACAGGCACACGACACCACGCTTGGCTATTTTTTTTTCTTTTGGTAGAGACAGGGTCTCGCTGTATTACCCAAGCTGGTCTTAAACTCCTGGTCTCAACTGATCTTCCCACCTCCATCTCCCAAAGAGCTGGGATTATAGGCATGAGCCTCCCCACTCAGCCTGGAGTGACTCTTAATGGTTACAGGATTTCTTCTTCTTAGGTGTTAAGGATGTTCTGGAATAAGCTAGTAGTAATAGTTGCACAACTATGTGACTATCTTAAAAACCACTGATGTGGTTAAAAACACTTTAAAAAGGTAGGTATATGGCATGTGAATTATAACCCAATAACAGAAAAAGTAGTCAAACAAAGGTACTTTCAAAATTCTACCTAATTTAAAACAGAATTTTATCAGACCTTCTTAAATTGTAATAAAACACAAAAATACATATGCAAAGACCAATCACAGAGAGAATTAGTTGTTTCAATTCAGGACTTACTTTCAATTTAGTACAATTTTATATATGACAGAAAAACTACCTGGTTCTGATCTCTGGCTGCTCCTTTTTAGGCTCCTTGGAATGCAAGATTGGTTTTCCCTCAAGCTTTTCTTCCTTCACCACTGCTTTTCCCCCCTCCCAAGTTCCCTTATTTTTCCCCAGGAGTCCCATCTACTAATATATTTTGTATCTTTATGAACTCTATGCAGGAGGAATCTTTTGATAGCATTTCACTCTGCATTACATTTTTAGATTAATTTATGTCGATACAAGTAGCATAGTAGTTTCATTTTCTCACCGTTCCCTACCATTACATGAATATTCTATTAATGATGGACATTTGAGCTGTTTCTAGTTTTCTGCTTTTACAAACAATGTTGCTATGAACTTAATGGTATTTGTCCCAGGTACAAACTCTTGTCCATCTTCTAGAGTTTTCCTAGGGTATATACTTTACTAGATACTGCTAATGTTGCTCTCTAAAGTGAAGTTCTAGTTGATAATCCACTGTCCATGTAAGTATATGAGAGTTTTCCTTATTCTACATCCTCACCAAAATGGTGGGTATAAAATATCATTCCACTCAAGTTTTAATTTGCATTTCCACAGCTACTAAAGAGGTTGAATACCTTTGCATGTCTGCAGGACATTTGTATTTCTTCTTCAATTAATTTCCAATCTACTGTCTTATTATTACTGGTTAGTAAAATACTCTTCATATATCCTGAGGATATATGAAGGATTCATTATCAATCCTTTTTAGTTATTTTTCTGTAAATATTTTCTCCCAAATGATGGGGTATCTTTCTATCTCATATTGAATTTCAATAACTGTACCTTTTTAATTTTAATCTAGACATATTTATAAATCTTTTTCCTTTACAGTTCAAATTTCAAGTCTTGTTGAAGAAATCCTTTCTATCTTCCCTATTCAAATATCATAAAAAAAATTCTCCCATTTTTTGCTAAAAGTTTTACTTTTCACATTAACATCGTTAATCATTAGGTACATTTTTTAACATGGGAAGTAGAAATCTCATTTTATTTTCCATATAAATAACCAACTGTTCCATTATCATTTATTGTTTAGTCAGTCCATCATCTCCTTACTCATCTTCAACACTCACTGTCATGTATTAAGTTTCTTTATATTCAGGGGTTCTGCTTCTGGGTCTTTATTCTTCCCAGGTGTTGGTCTATCCTGTGCCAATACCACATTGCCTTAAATATTAATAATATGGCTTTATAAAGAACACTAAGTAAAAGACTAAGTTCTCCTTCCTAATTTTTCTTGGCAGAAGAAAAATTAGAGCTATATAAATTTTAGAGCTTGTCAAGTTATATGAAATACCCTGTAATTATATTTAACAGAAGTATATTGAACTTTTAATCTGGAAAGAATTGACATGTTTATGTCACTGGGTCTTCCTATCAGTTAATATGGTATCCCATTTAGATATTTTCTCATGTCTTTTAATGAAATTGTGTTAATATTCACCATAAAAAGGTCATGTGCATCTTTTGTTGATTTTGTTCACTGGTACTTTTCAATTATTGTCATTGTAGCTGCTGCTGCTTTAATGAATATCTTTCTTAAATATATTTTGTAAGCCAGGAACTGTGGCTCATGCATGTAATCCCAGCACTTTGGGAAGTCAAGGCAGGTGGTACACTTGAGGCCAGGAGTTCAAGATCAGCCTTGTCAACATGGTGAAACCCTGTCTCTACTAACAATACAAAAATTAGATGGGCATGGTGGCACACGTGTAATCCCAGCTGCTCAGGTGGCTGAGGCATGAGAATTGCTTGAACCCAGACGGCAGAGGTTGCAGCAAGCTGAGATTGCACCACTGGACTCCAGCCTGGTCAACAGAGCAAGACTCTGTCTCGA
>NW_016107444.1:2365722-2371993 GCF_001604975.1 Cebus imitator
CTCAGGTGGCTGAGGCATGAGAATTGCTTGAACCCAGGCGGCAGAGGTTGCAGCAAGCTGAGATTGCACCACAGGACTCCAGCCTGGTCAACAGAGCAAGACTCTGTCCTCGAAAAAAAAAAAAAAAAATTTATAAAAACAACCCAAGGGGGCCGGGCATGGTGGATCATGCCTGTAATCCCAACACTTCGGGAGGCTGAGGTGGGTGGATCACAAAGTAAAGAGTAGAGACATTCCTGGCCAACATGGTGAAACCCAGTCTCTACTATAAATACAAAAAATATTAGCTGAGCGTGGTGGCACACACGTGTAATCCCAGCTATTTGGGAGGCTAAGGCAGGAGAATTGCTTGAACCCAGAGGTGGAGGTGGCAGTGAGCCGAGAGTACACCACTGCACTCCAGCTGGCAGCAGAACGAGACTCCATTTCAAAAAACAAAACAAAACAAAAAAAAAAAAACCCAAGAGTTTACCAACAGATGACTGAATAAACAAAATGTGGTCTATATATGCAATATTATTCAGTCATAAAAACGAATAACGTTCTGATATATGCTGCAATATAGATGAACACCAACATTATGCTAAATGAAATAAGAAGACACAAAAGGACAAATATTGTATGATTCCATTTATATGAAATACCTAGAATAGACAAATTCATAAAGAAAGTTAAATAGAATTTACCAGGAGCTGAGAGATAGGGGAAAGTGAGGGAATTATTGCTTAATGGTTATAGGGTTTCTATTTGGAAGATGAATATAGCTGCACAACATTGTATATGTAACTAATGCCACTGAATTGTACACTTAACTGTTAAAATGGGCTGGGTGAGGTGGCTCACATCCATAATCCCAACACTTTGGGAGGCCAAGGCAGGCGGATCATGAGGTCAGGAGATAGAGACCATCCTGGCTAACACAGTGAAGCCCCGTCTCTACTAAAAAAAAAAATACAAAAAATTAGCCAGGTATGGTGGCACATGCCTGTAGTCCTAGCTACTCAGGAGGCTGAGGCAGAAGAATGGCTTGAACCTGGGAGACGGAGGTTGCAGTGATTCGAGATCACGCCACTACACTCCAGCCTGGGCAAGAGAACAAGATTCCGTCTCAAAAAAAAAAAAAAAAAAATTAAAATGAAAAATTTCATCATACCTATTTTATAATTTTTAAAAATTAACAATGTAATGCTTCAAAACATTGAATTATATACTTAAAATTGGTGATTTGTATGGCATGTGAATTATATCTCAATAAAGCTTTTTTTAAAATTACAATTGTTATATGCTACTTGTATAAAGGAATGCAACTGTATAGTGATCTTTGATCCAACCACCTTATTTCATATATATCAGCAAATTAGCTTTTTACACAGTGTTCACCCATTAAATACATATGAGAATGTTTCTTCTTTTTATTGATTCAGGAATAATTCATCTATAATGTTTGCCTACAAATGTTTGGTAGAACTCATTTATAAATCTATATGGACCTGATTAAGATGGCTGCTAAAAGAAAAAAGAAAGAAAAGAAAGAGCAAATGTTGGCAAGGAAATGTAGTAACTGGAACCCTCGAGCACTGTTGGTGAGACTGTAAAATGGTGCAACTGCTATGGAAAATAATATGAAGGTTCCTCAAAAAAATATATATATATATGATCTAGCAATCCTTCTTCTGGGTATGTATCTTAAAAAAAAAAAAATGAAAGCAGAGTCTCAAAGAGACATTATGCTAGCAGATCCACCTTCACAGTAGCACTACTCACATTAGCTAAGAGGTGGAAGCAATCCAATGTCTATCAACAGATTAATGGATAAACAAAATGTGGTATATACATACATGGAATACTATTCATCCTTAAAAAGGAAGAAAATCATTTCATATGCTAAAACGTAACTGACCCTTGAAGATATTATATTAAGTGAAATAAGCCAAAGACAAATATTACATGATCCCACTTACTTATACTAAGTATCTAATCTAGACAAAATCATAGAAACAAAATAAAAGTTGGTTACCAGAGATTGGGGAATAGAGGAAAAGACCAGTCACTGTTTAATGGGTACAAGGTTTTATCCAAGATGAGATCTGGAGACGTGCTTCAAAACCACATTAATATGCTTAACACCACTCAAAAATACACTTGAAAACGGTTACGATGGGCCAAGTGTGGTGGCTCACCCCTGTAATACTAGCATTCTGGGAAGCCAAGACAGGCAGATTCTCTGAGGTCAGGAGTTTGAGACCAGCCTGGGCAACATGGTGAAGCTCCATCTTTACTAAAATACAAAAATCAGCTAGGCGTGGTGTGGGCTCCTGTAATCCCAGCTACTCAGGAGGCTGAGGCACGAGAATTGCTTGAACCCGGAAGGCGGAAGTTGCAATAAGCCGAGACGTGCCACTGCACTCCAGGCTTGGCAACAAAGCAAAACTCTCTGTCCAAAAAAAAAAAAAAAAAATGCCAGGTGTGGTGGTTGGCTCACCTGAGATCAGGAGTTCAAGACAAGCCTGGCCAACATGGTAAAACCTCGTCTCTACTAAAAATACAAAAAATTAGCCAGGCATGGTGGCTGACGCCTGTAATCCCAGCTACTCAGGAGGCTGAGACAGGAGAATCGCTTGAACATGGGAGGCAAAGGTTGCAGTGAGCCAAGATCACTCCACTGCACTCTAGCCTGGGCAACAAGAACAAAACTCCATCAAACAAAAAAAATATATATATATATGATGATATATTTTATATTCTGTGAAGATCTTTTTTGTTGTTTTTTTGAGAGGGAGTCTCACTCTTTTGCCCAAGCTGGCAATAAAGTGGCGTGATCTCGGCTCACTACAACCTTTGCCCCCTGGGTTCAAGCGATTCTCCTGCCTCAGCCTCTCGAGTGGCAGGAATTACAGGTGCCCACCACCAAGCCTGGCTAATTTTTGTATTTTTAGTAGAGAGAGGGTTTCACCATGTTGGCCAGGCTGGTCTTGAATTCCTGACCTCAGGTGATGCAACCTCCTCAGACTCCCAAAGTGCTGGGATTACAGGCATGAGCCACTGTGCCCAGCTGTGAAGATTTTTTTTAATCGCGATAATTTTTTTTTAAAAAAAAGGAAATTGTATGGACCTAGAATTGTTTTTGTCAATTTTTTAAATTACTAATTAAATTTCTTTTATGGTATAAAGATTTTCAATTTCTTTTCAAGTCAGTTTTGGTAAGTTTTCTCAGTTACTTTTAAAAAGTGCTTCCCCTATTACAGCTGTCTTTTCATAGCTCATTAAATTGTCTAATATTTAATTCTGTGTAGTTACCAGGTAACTCCTATAAGAAAGCATCAAGTACTCATCTGAAGTCATAATCCATTAAATATCTATGAATGAGACAGATTACAATGATGGGAATTTGCACCAAAGCAGCAGCTGCATTGCCAAAGTTCTTTTTTTAAAGACGGGGTTTCACCATGTTGATCAGGCTGGTCTTGAACTCCCAACCTCAGGTGATTCGCCCACCTTGGATTACAGGCGTGAGCCACCACGCCCAGTCTGCATTGCCACAGTTCTATGTTCACCTTCTCAATGCTTCCCTCAGTCAAAAATGCACTAATGGCTGGGTGCAGTGGAGCACACCTGTAAGCAATCCTAACACTTTGGGAGGCTGAGGCAAGGCGGATCATTTGAGGTCAGGAGTTCAAGATCAGCCCGACCAACATGGTGAAACCCCATCCCTACTAAAAATTACAAAAAAATTAGTCAGGCGTGGTGGCAAGCGCCATAATCCCAGCTAGTTGGGAAGCTAAGACAGGAGAATCACTTGAACCCAGGATGTGGAGGTTGAAGTGAGCCAAGATTGCATAACCGCACTCCAACCTGGGCGACAGAGTAAGATTCCGTCTCAAAAAAAAAACAAAACTAACAAAAAAAAACACACACACTAAGTCATCTCCAAGTTCAAAGCATTAAGCGAACAATGGCAAGGCAGAGCCACCAGAAACGTACTCCTGATTTTCATGACAAATATGGTAATGCTGTATTAGCTAATGGAGCCACTTTCTGTATTGCTGTATGGATATATGTAGTAATACAAACCGCAATAGAATGGAACCTGTGCCCTATTAGGAGAGTCACTCTAAAGGAAAGGAGAGATCAGAAATCATCCCAGTTGGTGTAATACTGTATTGTTTAAAAAACAGGTCATCAGTTAGACACAGTGGCTCATGCGTGTAATCCTAGCACTTTGGGAAGCTGAGGTGGGTAAATCACCTGAGATCAGAAGTTCAAGACCAGCCAACACAGCAAAACCACATCTCTACTAAATATACAAAAATTACTCAGGTATGGTGGCAGGCACCTATAATCCCAACCACTCAGGAGGCTGAGGCAGGAGAATCACTTGAACTAAGGGGGTGGGGAAGGTGAGGGCAGAGGTTGCAATGAGTTGAGATTGCACCACTTCACTCCTGCCTGGGCGAAAGAGCAAAACTCCGTCTCAAAAAACATTTTAATGAATAAAATAAATAAAATAAAATAAAAAACAGCCCATAATTGATGCCAAGTGAAAGCACTGTGTACCCATTAAGACAGGGCATCATTGAAGAAGTAAGGTATATTTGAAACCTTCAAAAAAAGATTCCAATGATGACTACTTGTGGCAATTAATTTACACATGGCAATTATAGGCATCTCAAATATAAAAACTGATGAATAATAAATCCACATACAGCATTCCCTATTTTAACCTTGAGTACAGTACAATCATTTATTTATTGAGACACAGTCTTGCTCTGTTGCCCAGGCTGGAGTACAGTGACATGATACGGCGCACTGCAGCCTTGACCTCTCAGGTTCAGGTGATCCTCTCACCTCAGCCTCCCTAGTAGCTGGAACTACAGGTGCATGCCACCACACCCAGCTAATTTTTTTTTTTTTTGGTATTGTTGTACAGACAGGGTTTTGCTATGTTGTCCAGGCTGGTCTCAAACTCCTGGGCTCAAGTGACAGACCCACCTTGGCCTTCCAAAATTCTGGGATTATAAGTATAAGCTACCATACCCAGCCTCAATCATTAAATCCTTTCTGATATATTCTTGATGATTCTCTCCCTGCCCCCCCAAAAATTTAAATCTTTGGTTTCAGTGGTTTTTAGTTGTTGTTTTAAATTATTTTTCTTCCACTAACCATAGTAAAAATAATAATCACATATAAATGACTTAGGAGAAAAATAACTTTAGATAATAGATGGACAGATAGATATACTGATATTTACACTTGAAATATATTCTAGAAGGTCTATCAAGGAGTTCATGACTCAATTTACAAAGTTAGTTGGAAGCCATATTTCTTCCATTCCTTTGCTGTTACTTGGAAGTGTATTTCTTCCATTCCCTCCAAAGCAGTCTTATTTAATGATACCCCAGGGATAAGCAAATAATGTCGAGTCCCTTATGATATCCACAGATTGATTGCCTTAGCCTTATTATTATTATTATTATTTTTTTTTGAGATAGTGTTTTGTTCTTGTTGCCCAGGATGGAGTGCAATGGTGCAATCTCAGCTCGCTGTGACCTCTGCCTCTTGGGTTCAAGCAATTCTCCTGCCTCAGCCTCCCAAGTAACTGGGATTATTACAGTAATACACCACCACACCCGGCCAATTTTGTATGTTTTAGTAGAGACGAGGTTTCACCATGTTGGTCAGGCTGGTCTTGAACATCCTGACCTCAGATGATCCACCCACTTCAGTCTCCCAAAGTACTGGGATTATAGGCATGAGCCACCTTGCCCAGCCGCCTTAGTCTTTGAATAAAAAATAAGCAGCTCGTGCCTGTAATCCCAACACTTTGGGAGGCTGAGGCAGGTGGATCACTTGAAGTCAGGGGTTCTAGACCATCCTGGCCAACATGGTGAAACCCTACTAAAAATACAAAAATAAACCAGGCATGGTAGCAGGCACCTATAATCCCAGCTACTTGGGAGGCTGAGGCATGATAATTGCTTGAACATGGGAGGTTGCAGTAAGCCCAGATTGCACTACTGAGATCATGCCACTGCATTCCAGCCTGGGTGACAGAGTGAGACTCTGTCTCAAAAAAAGAAAAAAAAAGACTGGGTGCAGTAGCTCACTCCTGTAGTCCCAGCACTTTGGGAGGCTGAGGTGGGCAGATCACAAGGTCAGATGTTCGAGACCAGCTTGGTCAACATGGTTAAACCCAGTCTCTACTAAAAATACACACAAAAAAATTAGCTGGGCATGGTGGCGTGTGCCTGTAGTCCCAGCTACTTGGGAGGCT
>NW_016107444.1:2372045-2374633 GCF_001604975.1 Cebus imitator
ACAGAACAAGACTCCATTTCAAAAAAAAAAAAAAAAAAAAAAAAAAATACCTTAAAATTTTAAAACAAAAAAAACTTGGAAAAGGAAAAAAATGAAAAAAAAAAAAAAAAAAGCAAAACTAATATTTTTCTTTTATCTAAGCAAAGGGTCCAGATACATGATACCAGACTATTACAGAGAACTAGTTTTTTTTAATATGGAAAGGAATAAATCAAAGAGACCAAGAAGACTATCCCACCTATCCTTCAAAGTCCAAGTTCAAATATGACTATCTCCAAGGTCTTTCTTCAGCTCTAGCCTACAACATCTTTCTTTTGAACTTCTCTAGCACTTGGTATCACTCTTTGCAACTTGCAAAGTTAGTTAGAATCCACTATTTAGATAACTCATACTTAGTTATCTATTGCTTATATTGTTATTCTCCTATGAGTCTGTTTTTTTAACTAAAAATTAAAATTAGAGCAATATGTGAGAAAAATATTAATACTACATAAAACAATGCCTGTTACAGTAACTATTCCATAAATTTTAAAAATTCTCTTTGCCATTTACCAAATTTGTGACCCTGAACAAGTCACCCTTACTAAATCTCATTTTCTTCACCCATAAAGAAGAGCTAATAATCCCTGTCAAATAATTGTCTACATGTGAATAGGTGTGACCAATGTAATGGTTTTGTATCTTTTCATCATTATGCCTAAAATAATCTCTTGAATATTACAGTTATTACTAATCCTTTGTACACTATATAGCACTTTTATTACCTTAATGTTATAAAATAAACACTTTTATAAACTCATCATAAACATAAATGTTAATAGCAGAAACATAGTTTTTTATATGAATGTATCATCATTTGCTTAATTATTCCCTTAATGTTGAACATCACCCACTCTCTTGCCAGAATACACCCAGCTCCCTATTGTTCTTTTCCACAATAGCCAGTAAATCTCTCAACCAGGGGGAATCAATCCAACCACCTGCCTCCTCTATTCCCATACCACAGCTACTGAGTCCTGCTGAAGAAAATCATAACAAGTTAGAAATTCATGTCACTACAAATTTACAGTCTCTAATCCTGAGATTACTATCCTGTTGATAATTCATCCATGTGCCTCTGGTCAGTGACCTTTTCCATCCCACACAGTAATCAATGGGTACTCTAAATCTGAAGCCCAACACTCTATACATCTCTTCTCTCACAATTGCCCTTTAACAGAAAAAATAAATCTGACCTCACTCAATTTTCCAGTCTACATTCTTTTTCAAACCCATATTCTTCACTCTAAGTGTTAGGCAAAGATTTATCTCCTCCTTCCTTGAGCTAGTACAGTAATCCCTTCTCACCTCCACACCCACCACCTTCCTGTCCCATCAAATCATACAGCCCTAAATATTCAGTCTTAACTCTATTCTACTCCACCAAAACATAACACATGCTTAACTCTTCCACCTTTAAAAAAATTATGTTTCTCAGCTCTGCTTCTCTAGCTATCTCTTATTTTTGCTTCACAGCAAGTTTTCTAAGAATGGTCTGTATTTGCAGTCTGTTTTCTCACCTCCCCTTTGCTCTTTTATCTACTGCAATTTGGCTTCGAACCCCAATCACTAAATAAATACATATCTTGTTAAGGTTGTGTCAATAAGCAAAGTCTAGCAGAAGCTTTTGTATCATTATTTCACTTAATCACTTTAGAGTTTACACTGTTAGCCATTTTTTCCTTCTTGAAAAACCCTCTCCCTGGGCTTACCAGAGACCAATCTCCTGGCTTTTTTTTTTTTTTTTTTCATTTTTTTTTTTTTTTTTTTTGAGATGAAGTCTCCCTCTATTGCCCAGGCTGGAGTGCAGTGGCTCGACCTCGGCTCACTGTAACCTCCACCTCCTGGGTTCAAGCAATTCTCCTGCCTCAGCCTCCTGAGTAGCTGGGATCACAAGCGTGCACCACCACACCCAGCTAGTTTTTTGTATTTTTAGTAGAGACAGGGTTTCACCATATTGGCCAGGCTCATTTTGAACTTCTGACCTCATGATCTCCCCGCCTAGGCCTCCCAAAGTGTTGGGATTATAGGCATGAGTCACTGCTCCTGGCCAATCTCCTGGTTCTTTTCCTCCCTTCTCTGTTTCTTTTGAATTTCAAATCTAACCATACTGGTTTAGCACACTATGTTTCAAGAGTTCCCCACCACATACAAGATAAGGTTCAAACTCTTCAGCAGGGCACAGAAAGCCCTACATGGTCCAGTCTCTGCTTACTATTCCAAGCTCATTTTCCTATTACTTCCCACAGGCACCTTTCACCCTAGACATACAATACCTGCAGTTCATCCAAACACACAACTCTTTCTCATGTACATATGGTTTCCTGTATCTCATAAAATGCCCATCCCTATTCCCCTACCCGCTCTCTCTTTCACCACACTGCCTTATCCACTTTTTTTTTTTAGATGGGGGTCTCACCTTGTTGCCCCAGCTAAAGTGCAGTGGGGCAATCTCAGCTCACTGCAGCCTCTACCTCGCAGGTTCAAGTAATTCTCCTGGCTCAGCCTCCCAAGTAGCTGAGACTACAGGCATGTGCCACAACACTAGG
>NW_016107444.1:2375418-2388625 GCF_001604975.1 Cebus imitator
GAGGTTGCGGTGAGCCGAGATCGCGCCATTGCACTCCAGCCTGGGTAACAAGAGTGAAACTCCATCTCAAAAAAAATAAAAATAAAAATAAAAAGGTAGGGGGAGGGTCAGCCTGGAGACAGAAAAAGGTGTTTTTGTTTGTTTGTTTGTTTGTTTTTCAATTTTCCCATAGAAAAAGTTGAAATGAGTCATAAAAAAAGAAAGATGGTGACTCACACTTGCTACATTGCTTCTCTTGTCCCAAGATTTTACCCATCCTGATCTTAGAGCCAAACATACTAGAGCTAAGTAGCCTCTAGCAAGTACAATATGTACCTGCCTCTAACAAAATCTCTAGCACAAGCTCTACACATTTCCCTATTACCATATCACAAAAACACTGACCTTCAAGAAGGATGTGTAGAGTAACTGCTATATGCCAGATACTAGATGTTATTTCATTACATATATATGTGGGTACATAGATATAATTTATAATTCTTATTAAAAATCCTTGTGAATTAAGTATCATCACTCGCATTTTATATGACAAGCATTCAATGTCACATGGTTGGTAAGCAGACCATATTCAAACCAGTCTTCTAACAAAAATACAATACTTTGTCCTCTCGAGGCAGCATGTACATAAAGCTTTTCAGCAATCCAAAACATGGCCTGCCACCCCCACTTTTTACCTCTGGTGGTAAGAAGGGGAATATAATTAGAAAAGGGCATGTTTTAGGCTCCGTGCAGTGCTCACACCTGTAATCCCAGCACTTGGTCTCCAAGGCTGGCAGATCACTTGAGGCTAGTAATTCAAGATCAGCCTAGCGAACATGATAAAAACCCATCTCTACTAAAAATACAAAAATTATCCGCATGTGGCTGTGCACACCTGTAATCCCAACTACTCAGGAGGCTGAGGCATGAGAATTGCTTGAACCCAGAGGCAGAGATTGCAGTGAGCTAAGATCACGCCACTGCACTCCAGTCTGGGCAACAGAGCGAGACTGTCTCCAAAAAAAAAAAAAGCAGAGAAGGGCATGTTTTGGGTCTCTGAGAAGCTGGCTAGCTATAAAATCTTTAGCTAGGTGGTGGTTAAGTAGCTGTTCAATTTACATTAAGTCAACAAATTATATGTTTATGTTTCCTACACTTTCTAGTATTGTATTTCACAAAAAGAAAGGTAAGTCACCCTATCAGTGAGGCCTCCTCTAACTACCCAAAATACAATAGCAATTTCATCTCTGTGCTCTGTCCCCCTTAAGTCAGTAGTTGTTTTCTCTATAATATGTATCTCCGCTAACATACTATATATTCACTTCTTATTTATTGCCATATACCCTCCTACATAAAGCAAAGACTTTGTTTTGTTCACTGCTATAATCCATGCAAACAGGACCTGAAATAAAATACACCTTTACTCCTTTCTTCAGGTTCCTATAATCCTAAAAAAATGTGAAACATCATTATTTTTTATAAAAAGGATCTTATTAAATATATGTATTTGTTTATAACTTGTTTGTCTTACTCTACAATCTATCACAGACATCCCTCCAGGTCAATATATATAGACTTGTAACACATTCTCTGAGTTGAAAAATATTCCACAATATATGTACATTACAATTTATGTTTCCATACCTACTACTGATGAATATTCGGGCTGTTTTTAGTAGCGAATATTGAAAACAATGCTATAAAATTCTCCACATATATGCCTTTATATGTTGATACTTTTATTTCTACAGAACAGATTCCAAGAAGAGCTTTTTTTTTTTTTTAGTCTCACTCTGTCGCCCAGGCAGGAGTGCAGTGGCTCGATCTCAGCTCACTGCAACCTCTGCCTCCTGGGTTCAAGCAATTCTCCTGCCTCAGCCTCCTAAGTAGCTGGGATTACAGGAGTGTGCCACCATGCCCAGCTAATTTTTTTGTATTTTTAGCAGAGATGGGGTTTCACTATGTTAGCCAGGCTGGTCTCGAACATCTGACCTCGTGATCCGCCCACCTCGGCCTCCCAAAGGGCTGGGATTACAGGCATGAGCCACTACACCTGGCCCAAGAAGAGCTATTTTACTAGATACTATCAAACTTTCCAAAACAGCTGCAGCAATTCACATCTCCACCAATGGTGAAGCTAATTCATAAATCTTAAAGAGTTAATTTTCTTATAATTCATATACCTGCTTTCAAAAAGAATGAGGCAGCTTAAACATCTGAAAACTAAAAATTACTTTAGCAACTAAAACCCTGGAAGCATTCAGCTCCCACTGTAATCCTCCTCCACCCTACAAACTCAGTAATATCTGATTTACTACCATCTGCTCTGGTCCCCACACCTAGAGCAGTAGAAACCACTCTCCTCTCCTGACCATGTGAAGCCTAAGAGAAAGAATCCCACCAAAAGGAGAAAACCTGGGCCATTTCACCATTGCCTCATTTTTATGTAAGAGGCCATATAATCCAGATCTGTTCTTCTTCCTTAACTTGCTTCTCCTGGTTTATACTACAACCATCTACCAAGCCAGAAAACTAAAAGTCATTCTAGATTATTTCATTTTCCTCAGAATAGCCTCTCTAAGGCCCACCAATCCTACTTTTTAAACAACTCTACTATTCATTCTCACTGCTAAAATCTTAGCCTTAGGCTTTTATAACATCTTTTTTCTGTACTGAAATAGCCTCCTAATCAGTTTTCCTTCTATAATCTTATTCTCCTCCAATCTATTTTTCACCTTACAGCCAACATACTCTCTTCCCTACTTAAAAAACCTATCAGTCAATGGTTTCAGTCAAATGACCACAAGATAAAATTCAACCCCTAAATGTAGCCTTCAGGGCCTTTCATGATCTGGACCCCACCTACTGGTCCAGATTCATCTAATACCACTTCCTATCTCTAAATTTTTTTTTTTTTTTTTTTTTGAGACAAGTTCATGCTCTGTCACCCAGGCTGGAGTGCCATGGCCCAATCATAGTTCACTGCAGCCTCCTGGGTTCAAGGAATCCTCCCACCTCAGCCTCCTGAGTAGCTGGGACTACAGGCATGTGCCATTACACCCAGCCAAAAATTTTTAAAACAGATGGGGTCTCACTATGCTGCCCAGGCTGGTCTCAAATTCCTGGGCTCAAGGGATCCTCCCACCACAGCCTCCCAAAGTGCCAGAATTACAGGTATGAGCCACCATGAGCAGGTCATGTCCTACCTCACACATTGAGCTTCAACAAAACTTAAGATGTTTTAATAACTTTATGCATTTACTCAGGCTGTTACCTCTCCTACCCCACCAGTAAACCAATCATTCCCTTTTTCGTTTATATATTCTTATATTGCTATACTTCAACATTCATTCAATCAATATTTACTGAGTGCTTTCTTTGTGCCAGAGACAGGGCTAGGTATTGAAGATCCAGCAACTAATTACGGACTCAGACTTTATCCTGATTCAATTTATAATTTAATGAGGACTAAAGACACTAAACAAAGTATGGTTAAAAATTATAAAGGTAGTGGCCGGGCGCGGTGGCTCAAGCCTGTAATCCCAGCACTTTGGGAGGCCGAGGCGGGTGGATCACGAGGTCAAGAGATCGAGACCATCCTGGTCAACATGGTGAAACCCCGTCTCTACTAAAAATACAAAAGAAACATTAGCTGGGCATGGTGGCGTGTGCCTGTAATCCCAGCTACTCAGGAGGTTGAGGCAGGAGAATTGCCTGAACCCAGGAGGCGGAGGTTGTGGTGAGCCGAGATCGCACCATTGCGCTCCAGCCTGGGTAACAAGAGCGAAACTCCGTCTCAAAAAAAAAAAAAAAAAAAAAATTATAAAGGTGGTAGTAGTACACAGTATATAGTAGAAATATATTTTGGATGATAGCCAGGAGAAAGAGAGTGAATTATAAACAGGAGTACTGCATGCATTTGTTTACGGGTATATCTTTCGTAATTACAATCTCAGCTTCTTGAGGACAGGGATTATGTCATCTTCATATCCCTAGCCAGGAGAGTAAATAGCAATGTATAGCAATGTACACTGACTAACCTACAAAGATCACTGCCCTATTCACTCCTGAGCTGATTGCTGTGACCATGCAAGTGCTCTTATTGACCGGGCCTAGATCATGTGCCCATCCTTAAACCAATGGGTTAGGCCAACCACCCAAGCCACATCATTCCAAATGAAGGAGGAATGGTTCCAAGAGAAAAATCAGAAAGTTCTTACCTACATAAGAGGGAAGAGAAACTAGATATGCAAAAAAACCAGCAGTCTTCTCTTTAGCGGACATTGTCATTATCTTCCAAAACATTTTATTCTCCTCCCCTCACTGATAAAAAGTTTAAGTGGGATTGACCTCTTCCTCAGCTCTAGGAATAGGCCCTGATTTGACAAAACCGTGGTTCTCAAAGTATGGTTTGTGACCAGCAAAATCAGTAACATCTGGGTACATGTTACAAACATAAATTCTTGGAACCGAGCCTACTGAACCAACTCAATTAGACATTTTGGAGATAGGACCTAGCAATCTGTGTTTTGTTTTTGGTTTTTGAGACAGTATCTTCTCTGTCACCCAGGCTGGAGTGCAGTGGCATGATCACAGCTCAATGCAGCCTCGACCTCCCAGGCTCAAAAAATCCTCCCATTTCAGCCTCCCAAGTAGCTGGGACCACAGGCATGCACCACCACTCCTCATTAGTTTTTTTTTGTTTTTTTTTTTGTTTTTTTTCTTTTTTTCCGTAGAGACAGGGTTTCACCATGTTGCCCAGGCTGATCTTGAATTCCTGGACTCATGTAATCCTCCCGCCTTGGCCTCCCACAGTGCTGGGATTATAGGCATGAGCCACAGTGCCCAGCCACAATCTGTAATTTAACAAGTCCTCTAGGTAGTTCCAGTGCACACTCAAGTTTAAGAGCCACTCGTCTTGACACAGAAAGCTACCCAGATTTTAAGACAGTGATCCTTTGGAGCATGAGAAGGTTCAATTAGAGTCAAGCTTAGGATTTCTGCACTGTATTTGTAGGAAGCATCCTCTTTCTCTCCTAGGAATAAGGAAACATACAGTCCCAGGAGCCCAAGGCAGCCAACTTGTACTACTGGAGAAGCCAGTCTGAGGGAAAAAAAAAGCTAATATAGGGTAAATTATAGAAAAACAGAGCCAAAGCCTGTACCCTTGATCAACAATGCCAGGGACTCTCACTCCCTTTGGTCTTTTCTATATTACATAAGCCTATGTAATTCAAACTGGTTAAAACAAATTCCCTTTGTTTTAACTAATTCGAGTTGGATTTTCTATTATTAAAACTGAAAGTATCCTGATACCCACTACATCAAGTTACACATGTGTTCTTAAACACCACAGAGAATGTACTAGAAAATATAGCTTAATCAGCAGCCTCTCTCTGAATTAGGATTGCTAGATTTAGCAAATAAAAATATAGGACACCCAATTAAATTTAAATTTCAAATAAACAATGAATAATTGTTTACTATAAGTATATCCCAAATATTGCATGGTCCATATTACATACATTTTGTCTGGCAATACTAAATTCCAAGGGCTGAGCACTAAGAACCAAGAAGGGACCAGGCCAGTCCCAGTCAGAGAGATATGATAGCAGCTCTTATATAGTTTATGACTATCTGGAGAAAAACTAAATTCCAAGTCCCGAATTAATGTCCTGCAACAGGTCTGAACCACCTCATTGTCTTTTCAAAACTAAACAGACTTTTTTCCAAAAGCCAAAACATGTTATATCCTCTACCACAGATATGTGTGACAGAAACAAAAATGTTGCTGTATTTGAGTATTCACAGCTTCTTTTCTTTGCTCTCTTGGTTCCTGCCCCTTACTGTACAGATCAGAAATGACATGGGCAAAGTAAAGAGTTTAATAAGAGATAGGTACTCACGGAATAGAAAATAGGTTTGAGAAGGGTTACAAAATAAACACAAAAAACGAGACTGCTCAAGTTGTTATGAGTCGGTAAGTTTTAAGAGAGAAGAAAGTTTCAGATTAACCATGCCAAAGATGAAGAAATAGGATTTTAAGTAGTATCATAGTGTTATAAATGTAAACCTCTTTGGCATTTTTGAGAGGATTAAATAAACACTTTAATTACTTTTCAATTTAATTTGAATGTTAGGCTGGTTCTTGCTCTGAACGGAACACTATGGAAATGGGCCACAAAGCATTCCAGTTGTTGTTTTCTTTTGAGATGAAGTTTCGCTTTTGTTGCCCAGGCTGGAATGCAGTAGCATGATCTCAGCTCACTGCAACCTCTGCCTCCTGGGTTCAAGCAATTCTCCTGCCCTAGCCTCCTGAGTAGCTGGGATTACAGGGATGCGCGACCATGCCCGGCTAATTTTGCATTTTTAGTAGAGATGAGGTTTCTCCATGTTGGTCAGGCTGGTTTCGAATTCCCGACCTCAAGTGATCCACCCCCCTCGGCCTCCCAAAGTGCTGGGGTTACAAGCATGAGCCACTAGGATGCCCAGCAGCATCCTAGTTTTATTAATAATGAAAACAGGCCAGGGACAGTGGCTCATGCCTTGTAATCCCACTGCTTTGGGAACCTGAGGCAAGAGGATCATTTGAGGACAGGAGTTTGAGACCATCCTGGGAAACATAGTGAGATCTTGTTTCTACAAAAATTAAAAAAAAAAAAAAAAAAAATTAGCCAGGTATGTGGTACATACCTGTAGCTACTTGGGAGGCTGAGGTAGGAAGATCCCTTGAGCCTAGGGGCTCAAAGCTGCAGTGAGCTATGATCAGGGCACTGCATGCTACCTGGGCAACAGAGTAAGGCCTTATCTCTTTTTAAAAAAATTGTTTTTGTAGTCCCAGCTACTTGGGAGGCAGGAGAATCACCTGAACTCGGGAGGCAGAGGTTGCAGTGAGCCAAGATCAAACCACTGCACTCCAGCCTAGGTGACAGAGCAAGACTCCGTGTCAAAAAAAAAAAAAAAAGTGTTAAATAAATAGGGTTTTGCCATGTTGGCCAGGCAAGGTTTGAACACTTAACCTCAGGTGATCCACCAGCCTCAGCCTCCCAAAGTGCTGAGATTACATGCATGAGCTGCCACACCCAGCCATAAATAATAAAAATAAAAACAATAACAGATACCTGCCCTAAGTGTCTTATGTGTACTATTTCATATAATTCTCACAATAACCCTTCAGTAAGATTAACATTATTTTCTATGCTATACAGATTAGAAAACTGTCCAAGGTTGCAAACTAGAAATAGGCAGGGCTAGAATAGGAAATCCCAACAACCTGAGTCTGGAGCTCTTAAACATGGACACTTTCCCCATTTTATATCAATATCTATCTATACTCAAGCATTTACATTACAGCAAAAAGAAAAAAACATAAATCTGTATTAATTATTCTCAGAAAGCAAAAACTTCCATGAAGCATTTTTGCTGTTTTGTTCACTACCATACCGAGAATAGTGCTTGGCATCTAATATTTGTCGAAAAACATGAATTAATTAACACAAAAACAAAATTTACAGGTGTTTCGTATGTTCCAGATACCACACTAAGTACTTGACAGTTATTAATTTACTAAATCCTCACAACCCCATTGGATGACAATTATCACCCTACTTTTTGGGTGAAGAAACCACAACAAAGAAAAGTAAACTGCCCAAGGACNAGAAGTGGCAGAGGCGCAATATGAACCCAGGAGTTCAGATTCCAGAGACTCCTCTCTTAACTACTCCATGATACTGCCTCTAGATTTCTGACATACTGAGAAAAATCAATACTTAGGCACATCATACATTTTAATTGAAAGATATAATCTATAGGTTACTTTAAAGTAGTATTCTAATTTTTTTTTTTTTGAGATGGAGTCTCACTATGTTGCCCAGGCTGATCTCCAACTCTTGGTCTCAAGCAAAACTCCCACCTCAGCCTTGCAAGTAGCTGAGACTACAGGTACATACCATTGTACCCAACTCCTAAATGCCTTTTTTTTTTTTTTTTTTTTTTGAGACAGGGTCTCACTCTGTTACCCAGGATGGAGTGCAGTGGTATAATCACAGCTCAGTGGATCCTTGACCTCCAGGGCTCAAGTGATCCTCCCACCTCAGCCTCTCAAGTAGCTGGGACTATAATAGTACACCACCATGCACAGCTAATTTTTATATTCTTTGTAAAGACAGGGTTTCTCCATGTTGCCCAGGCTGGATGGCTCCTAATTTTTCAGGCTAGCTTTTAAATCATAAATCATTCCACAGGTCCCAAGTTTACTTAATCTACTGAACTTTAGAAATTGAAATGTATAGTTTCGCAAAATGTTCTCTTACACTCATTTACTTGCTATATTAACACTCCATTCTAATGCCTATATTCCTAAAATTAATTAACTGTCAACCAGAGAAGTTAGCTTCCTCATCTTCTAATAAGCAACCAACAAGACAGAAAAAGGTCTGTCTTATATTAATCCATTACTATGTGACCCTAAGAATTCCAACTTAGAAAATAAAAATGTATTTCCCACAGCTAGATTTTAATTTTGAGAAAGGAAAAAATAACTTGCCAATTTGATTTATTGACAAACACAATAACAACAATTTAAAGACAATAACATTGAAAAGAGTTATGGATTTCCAAATTACTTTCCTAGCATCAATTCTCTCGTTCTTCCTCTTTAAAAGAATCCCTCCCCAATACAATCATATACCTCAGGAGAAGCCAACACCATTCCAGACTGAGAAACTAGATTAACTTAAGGGTAATCACTGGTGATTGGTTCAGGAACTAGCCTATGACCCAATTCTGGCCAAAAAGATGAGAAAGAACTTTGCTAGAGGTTTTTGGAGAGTTTCTTCTACCCAAAAACAGTGGCTCAGGAACAGATCTTTTTCCTCTTCTTTTAGAAGTTGTTGTTTATGAATGTGATGCCTGGAATCACTGTAATCATTTTGCTACTAGCCTGAGGATGAAGCCAGTCTCAAGGATGGCAGAACTGAGCAACACATGGCTAATCAAAATATGAGGGGTTTTTTTGAGATGGAGTTTTGCTCGTTTCCCAGGCTGAAGTCCACTGGCGAGATCTCGGCTCATCACAACCTCTGCCTCTCAGGTTCAAGTGATTCTCCTGCCTCAGCCTCCCAAATAGCTGGGATTACAGGCATGCACCACAGCCGGCTAATTTTTGTATTTTTGGTAAAGATGGGGTTTCCTTATGTTGGTCAGACTGGTCTCAAACTTCTGACCTCATAATCCATCTACCTTGGCCTTCCAAAGTGCTGGGATTACAGGCATGAGCCACCGCACCCGGCCAAAATATGGATTTTTACTGACATTGTTGAGCTGCTGAAATCAAGTGGCTCTATTAAATGAGATGATAAAATTTATTATTTTTAAAGCCATTTTGAATTAGTTCTGCTGCTTGCAGCTGAAAACATATGAATTAAATACTTTTTATGAAATACATCCCAGAACGAATATCAGAAAAAATGTTTGCAGTTAATTCTATAAATCCCTATTAGAAGTTCAATATAAATTAGACCATATTGAGTAACTCTGTTATAAAAAGGTCACTCTGTATTCTATGGGGGGAAAAAAGCCTAATATATATGTAAGAACAGAATCTAAAGCAATATATTTCCAGCACAATAATTCCTTTCAACAAGACCCTTTTCAAAGCAATATTCATTCAGATTTTTAATTTTAATTCATAATTGAATTTTTCTTAAGTTTAAAAATAGACCAGGTGCAGTAGCTCACGCCTGTAGTTAGTCCCAGTACTTTGGAAGGCCAAGGCGGGCAGATCACAAGGTCAAGAGACAGATGGTACATTTGTTGATTAGCTAGGTTTAGCCATTCCACAGTATACATACACTTCAAAACATCATGTTGCACCAATAAATAATGACAATTTAGCAAATAAATTTGGCCAGGTGTGGTGGCTCACGCCTGTAATCCCAGCACTTTGGGAGGCAAAGGCAGAAAAATCATGAAGTCAGGAGTTCAAGACCAGCCTGGCCAACATGGTGAAACCCCACCTCTACTAAAATACAAAAAATTAACTGGGCATGGTGGTGCACGCCTGTGATCCCAGCTACTTGGAAGGGTGAGGCGGAGGTTGCAGTGAGCCGAGATCATACCACTGCACTCCAGCCTAGTGACAGACCGAGATTCCGTCTCAATAAATAAATAAATACTGGCTGGGCATGGTGGCTCACACCTGTAATCCCTGCACTTTGGGAGGGTAAGGTGGGAGAACTGCTTGAGCCCAGGAGTTCGAGACCAGCCTGGGCAACCTGGCAAGACTCCATCTCTATTTAAAAAAAAAAAAAAAAAAAAAAAGAAAAGAAGTGGACAAAAATAAGCACCTGTGGGGTGAAATGAGCAAGCTTCAGTGAAAAGCTATGTGTTTCACATGTATCCCCAAACCTAAAATGCCATAAGATATATATGCATATATGTATACATATATATGTATAAAAAAAAAAAAAAATATATATATATATATATATATATATATATATGAAGTAAATTAACAAACACAAACTATTACGATAAGTATTTAAGACTGCATAGCTGTATGCTCTGGATTTGTCGTCACATACCCTGAGACAAGGATAGGCAATCTGGCCCATAAACAGGACATCAGACAGGAAGTCCAAGTATGGATAAGGGTAGATGGTATTAACTTTGGCTTTGTGTTGGTTCATCAGTACCAAGTCACAGGGCAGTTTTCATATTGATATGGGATATGCAAAATGGTATGATTTGGCAGGTTGGACATAGCCTACTCCATCTTTTATTAAAATAATGAACTTTGAAAATTAGCCAGGCATAGTGGTACATGCCTGTAGCCCAGATACTTGGGAAGCTGAGGTGCGAGACCACTTGAGTCCAGGAGGTTGAGGCTGCAGTGAATTGTGATCATGCCACTGCACTTCAGCATGGGCAACAGAGCAAGATCCTGTCTCAAAAAAAAAAAAGAAAAAGAAAACGAGATAACCCTCTTACTTTATGTGAATTTGCAAATATGCACAAGGAACAACACATACAACACATATGGGCAAGCAATGTGGAAACTGATCTTTAATAAGGCTTGATAGCTCACTTTATCTTGTTAAAAGTCAAGTCTTACACATGCTAAAATTAATTGGTATAATAACATACTGGGTAACTTAAAAGTCTCCATTTGTCCCTGTGCTATGTAAAACTAAACTAATACACTGTGAAAACTTATTACTCATTACTTTTTTGAGACAGAATCTGGCTCTGTCGCCCAGGCTGGAGTGCAATGGCGGCATCTTAGCTTGCTGCAACCTCTGTCTCCAGGGTTCAAGTGATTCTCCTGCCTCAGCCTCCTGAGCAGCTGAGACTACAGGTTCCCGCCACCATGCCTGACTAATTTTTGTATTTTTAGTAGAGATGGGGTTTCACCATGTTGGCCAGAACTTCTGACCTCAAGTGAGCTACCCATCTTGGCCCCCTAAAGTGCTGAGATTACAGGTGCCAGCAACTGCACCCAGCCTACTCATTTCTATTATTCAAAGTTTCAAAAACAACTTTTACTCAAAATCATATGATTTTGCTAATGACATTAAGTATTGCATTTTTTCATTATTTCCTTTGTTATAATAAGTGCCCAGCCAATTATCTTCGTAAGTTTAGAGGTCACATGCTAATAATAAACATTATTAACATTTTAAAGCTTAAGTCACAAAATCAGGCTAGTTAGATCCATGGGCCTAAAATTTAACAAAATACTTGGGCACTGGCTGTTTAAGAAAACAGATACAAGCTGGACATGATGGTACATGCCTACAGTGCCAGTTACTCAGAAGGCTGAGGTGGGAGGATCACTTGAGCCCAGAAGTTTAGGCTGCAGTGAGCCACTACACCCCAGCCTCAGTGACAAAGTGAGACCCTGTACAAAAAAAAAAAAAAAAAGATGTGACAGAAATACAACAGGCTGACCTCAAGAAACTTATCTTGTTTGGAAGATAGATTATATCCATGAAATAATTAAGTATCATAATATAACACATGATTCCATGTCAAAATAACAGAGGTTACCCTACATATAAAGGGGTGCAGTGCTAGAATTTTTGGAGAAAGTTTTAAAAAGGAAGGGGGACTCAGACAGAATCTTGATTTAAAGATCAGGGTTGGATGGGCATATTCTACATAGGAAGCGGCTTAAGCAAAAGCTTGGAGATAGGAATGAGCAAGGTATAATCAGGGTATTGGGCTGGAAGAAATTAGACTAGAAGAGAAATATGAATAGAAAATTAGAAATAAAGTTATAAATATCCAAGTTGGTGCCATATTACTAAAGACCATGTATGCCAAGTTTAAGATGATCTCTACTTAAAAGAAATGAAGAGCTGCTGATTATTTTTGGGAAGGACAGTAAAACAATAAAAATAACTAATCTGGCTGAAGAATTCAGGACAAACTTATAGAGAAGGGGAAGAAGAAATCAGAAAAAGAGCAACCAGTTAGGAGGTACTGGTTAAGAACCTGGACTTTAGTTAGGCAGACAGACCTGCTCTGCTACTTGGTAAGTTACTAAAACTAAGTCTCAGTTTCCTGTCTGTAAAGTGAAATAATAATAGTGCCAATTTTATAAGGTTGTTATGTGGCTAAAAGAATACCTATAAAAGCATTTAACATAGTTCTTGGACTATAATAATTATTCAACAAATGTTAACAACTATTACCTTCATTACAAATCATTTCTAAGGTGAGTTTTTGAGGAACTGGACAAGGGCAATAGAAACTAAAAGGAAAAGATGACTTGAGTTGACATTTCCATAGACTCATGAAATATTATTAACTAGAAAAGAGCCTAGAGAACAATTCCAAAAAACAAAATGAATAAAATGTGGCCCCAGTAAACACTGGGAAGGAAAAGAATGGGGCAAAATAGCTCAAAGATTTTGACTGCAAGAGTGCCCAAAGAGGTAGACATGGATAATCACATGTTATCAATAATAAGCTCTAAATACAAGCTACACTTACTGGGTACATACTATATGTCAAATACTATACTAGATATTGATAACATACATTTAATCCCCACAACTCTGCAAAGGTAGGTATTATTAGTTCAATTTCACGAAAAACAGATGTACAGGAAGGTTAAGTACTGGCCATATAACACTGGGCAGGATAAAAAGCAAAGCTAGTTTTTGCAATCTATGTCAACTATTTCTTTTTTTTTTTTTTTTTTTTTTTTTTGAGACAGAGTCTC
>NW_016107444.1:2388766-2394114 GCF_001604975.1 Cebus imitator
ACCATGTTGACCAGGATGGTCTCGATCTCTTGACCTCGTGATCCACCCGCCTTGGCCTCCCACAGTGCTGGGATTACAGGCTTGAGCCACCGTGCCCGGCCTATGTCAACTATTTCTAAGGCCTCTGTTCCTTCTACTACACTCAGGCTGTCTCCCCCTTTAATACCAATAAAAAAGTATATCATATCACATAGATACATTTATATTTTTCTACCTATCTTGTTAAAATGGCAATCATAAACATGTCCTATCTTTTCTACACTCTAAGAAAAATACAAAAGTATTCAGCATCAAAACAATGAGAATAAATTTTAAAAGCATTATCAAATGGGAGAATCACCATACTTCTAGTGAAACATAGTTGGATACACTATACATTATAACATATTAAATGAAGGCAATGACTAATCTTTTTCAATAAGAAGACAAAAAAACTGTCATGGCTTTTACATCATTTGATTATATTAACATTTGTCCCAAACAACAATATCATTAAAAACTGACACCTAGATCATAAAAGAAACATCTTACTACACACAAGAGAACCATTTATATAAGATGAAACCAAATGTTCAGGGTTAAAAATAAAAACTCAACCACAGAAGACTACTTAACCTGTTAACAGTAAGAATCATGAAGTGGCAGATGACCTATTTCTTCAATGTAGCTCTCAGCAGATATTTTCCCAACCATAGGGCCAGTGTACCAGTTTTCCACCAAAATGTTAATCTAAATTTTGCAGGGTTTAACATACCAAGTACGTCAGGGTAAGCAAATAAGTTTCTTAGAACAACTTTTGTGTCTGGCTTCAAAGTCAGAAGATACTTTACCAGGTTGTCCACCAAACTATACAGTCTAACTTCTAGACTAATAGGTCTCAAAACGTGATCCGGAATTCCTAAGGCCCTTCAGAGAGTACGAGAGGTCAGAACTATTTTCATAGTATCACTAACACATTTGCCATTCTCATTCTCTTATAACTATACAGTGGAGTTTACCTGAGGTTTATAACCTGTAAATATCTCAACAGACTGAATGCAGGAGCAGACATGGGACTTTAAATGTCTTCTATTGGCCGGGCCCAGCACTTTGGGAGGCTGACATGGTGGATTATTTGAAGTCAGGAGCTCAAGACCACCCCGGCCAACATGATGAAACCCCGTCTCTACTAAAAATACAAAAATCACACACACGTGGTGGTGGGTGCCTGTAATCCCTGTTTTTTTAAAACAAAAAACAGCCAACAACTTTAAACAGAGGAGGCTGAGGCAGGAGAATTGTGTGAGCCTGGAAGGTGGAGGTTGTGGTGAGCTGAGATCACGCCACTGCACTCCAGTCTGGGCAATAGAGTGAGATCCAGTCTCAAAAAAAAAAAAAAAAAAAAGTCTTCTATGAAGCTGGATAGTAAAGATGTCAATGCCACTCTTCCCACTAACTCTTTTTGATTTTTAAAAAATATAGTTACTTTTTTCATTTAGAAAAGTTATGCTAACATTTGTTTGCCAGGCATGGTGGCAGAGGGAGGCTGAGGCAGAAGGGTCACTTAAGCCAGGAGTTCAAGACCAGCTTGGACAAACAAAGCAAGACTCTGTCTCTTTAAAAAAAAGAAAGAAAAAGGAAAAAAGCCACATGTACAATGCTTTATTATTTTTTAATGAATTCAATATATTTTAATTTTTCAGTTTTATTCTAATACTACAAATATCAATAGATATAATCCACTTAAAGAGAAGCTCTTTGAGGTCCTCCAATTTTTTAAGTCTAAAAGGGGTACTGAGACCAAAAGCAATTGAGAACCACTTTTTTAGGCTTTCTTATATTCATATTTTGCCAAACAAAACTTTTCATTTTCTAATTATCTACAGAAGGAAAGATAATTTCAGGCTGGGTGCTATGGCTCATGCCCGTAATCCCAGCATTTTGGGAGACGGAGGCAGACAGATCACTTGAGTCCAGGAGTTCAAGACCAGCCCAGGCAACATGGCAAAACCCTGTCTCTACCAAAAAATAATTTTTTAAAACATTAGTCGGGTGTGGTAGCAAGCACCTGTAGTCTAACCTACTCAAGAGACTGAAATGGACGAATCATTTGAGCCCAGGAGGTTGAGGCTACAGTGAGCCATGATCATACCACTGTATTCCAGCCTGAGCAACAAAGGTCAGACCTTGCCTCAAAAAATAATAATAATTTCAGAAGTCTGTCTAGGTAAGAACAAAAAACAGCCAACAATTTTAAACAAGAATTATCCATTAATTTTAAAAGGAATTCATTACATTTTCCTAAAATGAAGACAATGTCAAAACTGAAGTGCAGAGCTAACACACCACTAGCTACAACCTTTGTGCATGAGTTATGATCAGCTGCGTATATTTAATCCTCAAAAGACCAAAGGTGAGGCTCTTTGAGAGGCCTCTATCCAGTTTTATTACAGAATCATCCCAATTCCCAAATTCATAGCAAGACTAACAAAGATGCTTATAGGCAATTCTCTGTACTACAATATTAACATTTCTACAATAGAAGTTTTGTTGTTGTTTTATAGAAATTGCATCTCTACAAAGTGTTCTGGTCCAGACCTCCTGGCCTCAAATGATCCTCCTGCCTTGGGCTCCCAAAGCACACTGGGATTAGAGGCATGAGCCACCACACCTAGCCAACAATAAAAAGTTTTATGTTTCATCTGAACAGTTCAGTATATTTACAGCTGCCGGAAAATACACAAACATTAACACATTAAACTCCCATTTGGATTCAATTGACACATTACTATGATAGTAGATACACCAATCCATGCAGTTATTAGAAAACTTCAGGATGCATAATAATGTTAGTTATTGAAATGATAGGCTAGAGGGAAGCCTCTTTGAAAAATAGTTTTTGAGGCCACTAGAAGCAATAGATAAAATTTTGCATTTATGGTTCAGTCTAAAATTAAGATGAAAGGCTAGGTGTGGTGGCTCACATCTGTAATCCCAGCACTTTGGGAGTCCAAGATGGGCAGATTGCTTGAGGCAAGGAATTCAGGACCAGCCTGGCCAACATGGCAAAACTCCATCTCTACTAAAAATACAAAAGTTAGCCAGGCATGGTAATTTTTGCCTGTACTCCCAGTTAATCAGAAGGCTGAAGCACGAGAATCCTTTGAACCCAGGACGTGGAGGTTGCAGTGAGCCGAGACGGCACCACTGCACTCCAGACTAGGCAACACAGTGAGACTCTGTCTTGAAAATAAAATAAAGATGAAAAAAATATTTAAAATACTGGCACCATTACAGTTAAGGGCCCTAAGTCAACAAATGTCTAATTCAAAAGTTATTTAACCGTAGGCTGTTGCAATAGCCAAGCAATGAGTTGAGCAAGGACCTTAAGTAGAAAGGCACCTAAAGACTAGAAGGAAACAATGCTCCTTATTTATTAATTCAACATATATTGATCAAATTGCCTACTATTTGCAAGACCCTGGGCAAGCTAAGAAGCTCAGGACCAGGTGAGAAGCCAATTTCATAGGGAGAAGTATACATAAATATTACAGTAGCTCCTCTAGACAGAATGGAAAAAATTTCATCTGAGAAGCATTAAAAGAGTAGGCTGGGCACGGTGGCTCATGCCTGTAATCCCAGCACTTTGGGAGGCTGAGGTGGGCAGATCACCTAAGGTTGGGAGTTCGAGACTAGCCTGGTGAAACCCTGTCTCTAATAAAACTACAAAAATTAGCTGGTGTGGTGGTGCATGCCTGTAATCCCAGCTACTCTGGAGGCTGAGGCAGGAGAATCGCTTGAACTCAGTAGGCAGAGGTTGCAGTGAGCCAAGATCGTGCCACTGCACTCCAGCCTGGGCAACAGAGTGAGACTGTCTCAAAAAAAAAAAAAAAAAAAAAGAAGAAGAAGAAGAAGAGGAAGAAGCACTAGAAGAGGGAGGCAAAAGGAAGGAGGGATGATTTTTAACAGAAGGGTTTAGAGAACATATTCTGACACCAAAGGCATCTGACCTGGGTCCTAAAAACACATACATATAAGATTTCAACATGTGACTACCGCAAATGAAAGGCATCCCAGAAAGAGGAAAAAAGCATATATTCAAGGAACAGCAAATACAAAATTGCATCTACACAATTTATGACAGACTCCAGGAAGAGAATGAACTAGAAAATTAGGTTGGAAGCAAAAATAGAGGGACTTATATGACAAGGTATGCAATTGGGGGATTTTTTTTTTTTTTTTTTTTTTGGTAGGCAAAGGGAAGCCATTGGGAGGTTTTTAAACCACTGGAAGATTTATCATTGTAAGGTAAATCATCAGATGATACTCTTAACATTACCGTGGCTTGAACAGAGTAGAAATGGGAGAGCAGTTAGTTCGCTATCACAGCAGTCCAGGAAGGAAATAATAAGAGTTTGATCTGGGTTGGGAGCTAGGAAAAATGTACAAAACAAGGTTCAACAGCTTCACCAATGATGTAGTTTTAAATGTTTCGAAAACTTAATTTATCACATAAAACAAGGTTGACATTCACACTATCTCCATGAAAAACCATTCACTTCATAGGTAATGTTTCAGCATACTCAAGTATGCTTCATTTTTAAAAAGCTACTAGGAATAATTAACCATACTCTACATTAAAGCTACAAAAGGGGCAATAAAGAACAGCATATGTATCTTTCAGTATTCTCAATAGAATCTCAGTATTCACAATTTCATTAAAGGATGAACATTTTAAATTTAAAAGTTTACTTACATCGAAAATAAAGTTTGGATCAGAATTTTCTATACAACCTTTATAAGACCCACATCTCCATATAACAGTCAACTTTTCTTAAAATTATTTTTGGACAACTTGACTCCACTTGGCCAGTATTTTTCTACTAGGCTAATATATTTAAACCATAGCGCATTCTTCATTTTCTCCACTCCTCCCTACTCACCTCCCACCCAACAAATTCTCTTTGTATATCTGCAAGGCAAGATACTATATAATGCAGTATAATTCTAAGGCAGTTTGAATATATAATTCTTATAACAGGAATCTAGAATTATTAACCTTATTTTTTACACTAATAGTACCAGTGATGTACTAAATTTCCATTCACATGTATGACAAATGTATCTAATATGCTTTTACCATTAGGGGGAAACAAAGGGGGAAAGACACAATAGATGGGTGGCAAATCTTACAAACTTTGCAAAACACTAAAAAGCTGCATCCTGATTGCAGTCATAATTATAAAAGCAAATAAAGAAGGCTCTGAAATGAAGGAAAAGAAAAAAATACTAAGTGATCATCAAGAGTGAAAAAGGTTTATTTAATATTAGTTTTTAGTACAGCATCATATAACACTATGACCAATTAA
>NW_016107444.1:2394159-2408890 GCF_001604975.1 Cebus imitator
AAAAAAAAAAAAAACAGGATAATTTACTGTTTGCAAGGACACAGGAAAGGATTTCTACATACCTTCTACAAGACAGTTACACTTCTTCCCACTTGCATGGCTCAAATCCTTTCAAACGTTTCCAAAAATAGTCTTATAATAATCGAGGTTCCCCAATGACACACATTTATTCTGTAGGCTTAGCCATAACGCGTTTTAAAATCATAAAGAATTCATCCTCAACAGAAACAAGGAGTCATAAAGGCCCTCTACTTATCCAGAATCATTACGTAAAGCACCATCTGTAATTGCAAACGGGGTTTGAGAAAATCTGACAGCTAATAATCATAAAATGAGGTAGACTTTAAAGGAAAAAAAAGCCAACTTTTCCATTTTGCCTTCCTTTTCCTTTCCTACCAGATACACAAAATGTCTGTAATAGCATCACACAACGCTTAAAGTAAAAATATAGTACTATATATGTATACTTTACGTCATGTGTATAGGAACACATATGTAGATATCACATATTCACAGGAAAGAGAAAGGTTCCCTCATTTTTTTTTTAACTCTAGGAATTGAAGTTATATTAAACCCTATCCCACAAATTAAGTTAAATCATCATTAAATTAAAGAGTAATATAATATTGCACGTAGAGCTCTCTGAGCAACTACCTTCTGAGAAGGAAAACCTCAGACTAAGACCATAGCTGAATACGAACGCCCAATCCCTAAAAAAATCACTAACCGGCATTTGTTTCTTCAAGAGAAAAGGGAGCCTAACAATGAGTAATCACATAGGCAACTCAGTTTCAGAAGTTAAAAGGGGTAAAACACAACGAACCAAATTAGACAAACGTATGAAACGACAAGCTTTCAAGAATTTGCCCAAAGGGGAAGACTGGCTTCCAGCCCGGGATATAAAACATCCTTTGCAGGTAGAAGAGTCTTTAATTGAAAAATAAATAAATAAATAAATAAAGTGGAGGGCACAAGAAAAACCTGAACGACACGCAAAGGCAAAGTAAAAAATAATGGTAATTTTTAAAAGGGGTCTCTCCTCCCACCCCCACTTCCAGCCCCCACCCCCACCTTCGCAGGACAATAGGTTCAGGGTCCTAACTGCAAACTTTAAACGAGTAAACCAGAAGCAGTTTTACCGCAGCTGTAACTGCAAATCTTCCCCTCATCCCTAATCTAGTGCACCCAGGAATACTTCTGCCCTGAAAACATCACCAAGCTCTTGGTAAATACAAATGAGACCCATTACGAGATTCTTTTTTTTTCTCCCAAGTACCTGGAGGATCCATTTCAATATAAAATATCAGCTCTGTCGAATAGGGCATCATCACCTCCCTCCAGTCTGCGTCATCGCGGTCCATACTCCACACCGTATTGTACATAGCGCTGTCAGGGGCAGGTCGTCAGGAGATATATAGAAGGCATATATTTTTAATCTGATATTTAAAAATTTAAAAATATGTGTCTGCAAAAGATCCACATGGAAACGTACTTCGGGGTTTCCAACGGCCAGTACTAGTCCAGCCAAACTACCAGAACAGGGACCTCCCCCTCTCCTAAAGCACCCAACAAAATGCCCCCGAACTTTCAAGCTACGGGCTTTCTCCTCAGAGGGTTACAGAGAGGCTTGGGGGACCGAGGGCAGAGGTGTTAAATAGCGGCTTCCCAAAAATCCTTTCTACACAGCCGCTCTCAGGAGAGAAGAGCTCCCACCGCCTCCAAATCTTCTCTCGGAAGCCACTTTTGTGTTCTTCCGAGCAGGGAGAATGAAGAGGAAAAAAAGAACACGTTGGGAGAAAGCCGGGAAAGTGACAAAGGAAGGCATAAAAAGGGGGTTGGAAATTGCGTTCAAGTTTCGGGGTCCCACTGGTCTGCAGAGAGCGAATCCTCCAGGGGCTGGGACTCGGGCTCTGCTCCGGTCGGGCTCGGAACCGAAGCTGCAGCAACCTCGGGAATGGGACCCGCTGGAAAGTCCAGTCAGTTCGGCTCGTTTGGGCGCCCCGCCAGGGTCTAAAAATGCAACCCGCCTGCACCGGCTACCCTGAAGCCCTGCCCTGACTCCAGCCACTATAGTTTCATTTTAACGGCGCAGAGGGGACACCCTCCCCGCCCCACGCTGCCCACCCGCTGAGGCGCCACCCAACCGCGCCGGGAGGGGGGAAAGCAGGCATCACCACCACCCCTTCCATGCTGCCCCGCCTCGATGTACCGGGATTCTGTCAGGTGGCTGAGAATATGGTCAAAACCCTGCCCTCCATCTCGACTTTCAGATCTCCCCACCGCTCTCTAGGCTTTGGCTCCCCATCAGCCATCCGCGCTTTCCCCCAGCCTCAATCAGAATGGTACGGTCCGGGCGCTGGCCGCACTCCAGGAGTCAGTACCGGGAGCACGCGAGCCAGGCGGGGAGGGAGCGGCGAGGGGGGAGACAGACAAGGTGAGTGGTGATTGGCTGAGGCCGGTTGCCGGAGCCTGGAGCCTGCGTCTTTTGTCTGCCTTGCTCCTGCGAAGGAGCGGGAGACGGCTGCGCGCCCCAAGCGAGCCAATCAGGAGACAGCCGGCGCCGGCCGGTAAGGCGGCGATTGGTCAAAGCCCAGTTACTAAGCGGGACAAAGGCAGAAGGGGAAAAGAAAAGAAGAGGAGGAAAAAAAAGAAAGAAAGAAAGAAAACGCGAACGGCGGTTACTGACAGGCTGGGCGAGCTCTCGGGGGCTTAAGCTGCCCAGAGACAGGCGGGGCTCCCGCCGCGGCTCACTCCGCCCGGACGAGTGAGGAGAGGAGCCGGGGAGGACCTGTGTGAGACGCCTTTGCCCGGAGACTGGCCGCGGGGGAGGGGAGTGGACACAGTGGGGGCGCATATGGTCGTTTGGCGGGTTGCGCGCTCTTCAGGTCCTTAGGAGGTCTCTGGGCAGACTCCTTTCCTATAGACCTCTTCACCTTGCTGGGACGGCCCTCCCTGCACCCTTGATAAGTTGTCAAAGCAATGGTCCCCAAACCCATTTGCAGGAACCTTACCGCTCAGTGAGAGGATGTGACCGTGGCCCCTGCAACCTTCCTGGCTGCTACCTGAGCCCACTCCCTCCTTCTCCCCTTGAGCAATTGGGCATTTCTGAGGGAGGCATTTCGCAGTTCCTCTCTGCTTCCTTCCCAAGGACTTTTGAACCCCATGCCTAAAATATTGAGGCAACTCAGCAAGCCCTCCAGCTCGAGTGCTCAAACCAGAAAAAAAAAAAAAAGTCTTGGAATTACAGTGCATGTGTAATTTCTGAGATAAATCGCAGGTGTTGGAATCTCTCACCAAAAGGGCTCTATTCTGTTTATTCTGTTTCCCTAACAGACCCCTTCCTCATATACTCATTCCTACCCCCAAAGTTTAAATCTAGGAGATTGGCTTCACTATGAAAATGCTGAGTATTTCCATGCATTTCAGAAACAGCTAATTAACTTGCTGGGGCACACTGAATAGCTAAAAGTAGAATTGTGTCTTCTAAAGATTGTGCCTGGAATTGCCATCCTGTATACCCTACAATACAGTGAGGAGGCCAAAAACTGCTCCATTTCCTCTTTACATAGGAGTAACAAAGCCCATTGTGTTTGAGTTGACAACCTGATTTAAGCCCTAGCAAAACCTACCCTGAGCATGTCTGCTTTATTGATTCGCCTGTAGAAGAGTTGCCACGTTTCACCCTCTGCCTCCTAAGGTGGTTCTGTCTTCCTTAAAGGTGCCTTGACTCAGTTGAGACAGTTCCTGAGGGCAGACGGTCAAAATGTATATGAAGTGGGCATAGAGTGGTTAAAAAGGGCCAGAAAGTATGGATGGACAGGGTTGAGCTAAGAAAGCACACCAGTATTATTATTATTTTTTTTTTTTTTTTGGAGTCTTGTTCTGTTGCCAGGCTGGAGTTTAGTGGCGTGATCTTGGCTCATTGCAACCTCTGCTTCCCAGGTTCAAGTGATTCCCCTGCCTCAAACTCCAGAGTAGCTGGGAGTACAGGCGTGCGCCATCACGCCTGGCTAATTTTTTGTATTGTAGTAGAGACAGAGTTTCACAGTGTTGGCAAGGATGGTCTCAATCTCCTGACCTCAGACACACCAGGATTCTTGCATGCTTTCTTATATTTGTGAATTCCAAATATGAGTTCAACTTTGAGGCAGGACTCATTAATTATAATATCCTGAACCATTCCTTACAGGTAAAAGATACTGGAAGATCAACTGTATTTTGTGACTGCCTTCCCAGCAGTCTCTACTTCAGCATATCTGGGAGCCAGAAGTACTCAAGTTTGATAACCCAAAAAACAGAACAGTCAAGGGTAGGTTGGTTTATTTTTGTTCACGGGTATTCCTGTGCATTCCCAAACAAAATGAGGGTGAACAGAGAGGAAGTGTGGAAAAGATAATGGCTTTCAGATTTCCACAGCACCTTTTCCCTAGACCACTTTTCAGCATTTAGTGGGGGAGTTTCAGTTTCGAATACACAGAGCAATCGCCCAGTCTTTCCCCACAACTAAGGCTTTGAGGGATGGAGTGAAGTCGAAGCACAATATATAATCAAGTGCTCAAGGCTGACACATGGAGTAAAGATGTGATTCAATCTTGCCACCTAAAATTGTATGACCCAACTGTCCAACTTAAATAGACCTTTGAATAGATCTCAAGAGAATAAGTGCTGCAAGAGGCAATGATGAATCAAGGGGAAGCACACTTTCTTCGGATCAGCTTAAACCAGTGCCTGACTATGCGGGAAAGCACCTGTCAGATGATGCTAGTCTTTCTTTCTATTGAGAAATAGAAGTGATGTTGTGATTGCTTGTCACCAAACTGCCCCAGGCTCTTTGGCAAAGGTAAAAAATGTTAGCTCGGGTGTCCTGAACCACTTCCAAGTTGGAGAATTATATTTGGCCTGGGTGTAGATTAAATTCAGCTCTAAGCACTCAAACTCCTGGGTCACAACCTGCTACTTTGGGAGCTGCTTGTTTTCCTTCACCTCCTCTCTTCGTTTTTTTTTTTTTAATTTGAAGTAGTCTTAGGTAAATCATGAAATCTGTCTGCCTTCATTTATATATCTGTGAAATAGATTTATGCAAGCTGCTTAGTTTATAGTGAAACACTCAGAATGAAAAAAAATGTGTCACTTAAGTATTTAGAATTAATAGTACTTTTCTGTAACTCCAAATGGCTAGGATGCCCTTCACTTTTCACCCTGATATGGTTTTATTCTGCAACTGTTCAAACATGCTTCATTTCTCCTCTTTATTTTAGAGATGGATGAAATATTTCTCCTGTGCTCTGAATATAGGGTATGATCTCAGAGTTCTCTGTGCCAGCAGAATCAGTCTGGAACTCAGCCAGAAGTTCTTCATGATTAAAGGTGCCATCTGAGCACACAGTATTTTTTAAAAGCCTTGCAAAATGAAGCCGAGCACAATGGCTCACGCCTGTAATCCCAGCACTTTGGGAGGCCGAGGCAGTGGATCGCAAGGTCAGGAGTTCTAAACCAGCCTGGCCAACATGGTGAAACCCTGTTTCTGCTAAAAATACAAAAATTAGGTGGGTGTGGTGGCAGGTACCTGTAAACCCAGCTACTCGGGAGGCTGAGGCAGGAGAATCATTTGAACCCGGGAGGCAGAGGTTGCAGTGAGCCAAAATCGCACCATTGCACTCCAGCCAGGATGACAGGGCGAGACTCCATCTCAAAAAAAAAAGCCTTGCAAAGTGGAAACATACTTTTTTTTTTTTAAGGTCACTAGCATTAACACCAGGACTGACTTTAGCCTTTGGGTAAGGATTCTACTGGCCTCAATCCCTTCTTTTTTTTCTTCTCTCATCATCTTCCCTTGACCTCTTGTCCTGTGATAAGGCCCAGTCCGTGCAATTAAATAAACTCACTTAGTAAATGCAACTCCCAGAAAGCACTACAAATTATCGGTTGCAGATTTTAGGACCTCCCCAGACACATGACTTCTAAGTAGGAGATATACCAAGTTTTGATGGAAAAGTTTGCCTTTACAGCGTACAAAGAACAATGTTAGTGGATCTTCTGGAAAGACATCTTACCTGGAAATTGATAGTCATCTCTTGAGACAGCAGTGTCTACAATTGTGATTTTCCATCTTTTCCAAATGGCATTACTTTATTTGGCATTTGCAATTTTTTACTTCTCATCTTTCTTAGCCTTGAATACCCATAATAGAGTTCATCATCCAACCCAAGGCACTGAGAAATTATGACATGATATGAATGAGTAGACTTCATTGAAGTGGCATTCCTCTAGATGTTGCTAAATTCCAGGGCTTAGAAGACAATGTTTGAGGCCTCGCTTACACCCCTCGCAAGTGATGTAGATCTGCTCTGCCTCACTCTTCCCACTTTGGGTCCTCTTTCAGGTTTAGAGGTCACAAAAGAAGCAAATCTCTTTCTAACTTGACATGCTCCCTGCTTTTGAGGTCTGCCGTTTTAGTAACACTGGATGATATGTATGCCATTACTGCAAACTTCCCCTCCAACAATTGTGGCAACAGATTTCAGCTCAGCTCTCACCATGAGAGAGAGCACAAATGAGATCC
The DNA here is from genome assembly GCF_001604975.1 of Cebus imitator. Taxonomy (NCBI): domain Eukaryota; kingdom Metazoa; phylum Chordata; class Mammalia; order Primates; family Cebidae; genus Cebus; species Cebus imitator. The sequence goes on from NW_016107444.1 coordinate 2,400,722, forward strand.
AAGTGGCAGGAACAATAGTCCTGGCTGTTTCAGGAGGGCAGGGCACAAACAGGGCAGGCAGCTGGTGAAGCTCTGTTACCTCATTTAGTCTCCATAACCCTGGGGAGGAAGGCTGTATTTTTATTCTCCTTTTACAGATGAGGAAATTGAGACCCAGAGCAGTGAGGGGACTTGTTCAAAGTTGCAGAGCCAGGATTAAAGCCCCATGTCTTGACTGCCAGTTCATTGCCTTTCCCACTGCACCACACAGCCTTCCTCTCCCATTCATTCACGGCAAGTGTTTCTTGATGCTTCCAAACACTAAGGATACAAAAATGAGTAAGACTGAGTCCCTAACATTGAGTCCAGAATTCATAGAGGAGGGACCAACAGAGGAATAAATAAAGATGTGATAAGCGCTATCATCAAGAACTTGACAAAGTACCATGGGAACCCCAAAGACAGTGATGATCTCTAACTGCGTGCAGGTGAGTAGAAGCTTCCTTAGAAGAGGTGACACTTGGCTGCCCCAAACTTGCATGCACCTGCTTTAAATACATGGTCCTTTACTTCTCAGTTTTCCCAATTTATATGATTAACTCAAAGCCTGAAAAAGTTTTGTTGAAAGCTGACTCCACTAAAAAGTGGCAAACTCCTACTTCTCTGCATCTGATCTTACACATTGTCCTCACACAGCCCCCTGTGCTGGCTTCTGCACATCCCTTGGCATGCCATGTCCAAAGTGTTTGCTTCCAGGTCTCTCCTCCTACTCTTTAGAGTGCCTCATGTTGGACAACAATAGTTCCGCATAGTTCTTTAACCATCAATTCCCAGCTCAAGGCCTGGCACACAGTGGGTAGCCAGTGAATATTCTTTGAGTGAATAAGCAAAAGTTGCAAGTACACTCTCCAAGTAGGCTCCAGGGAGTCAAGTTCAAGTTACCCTAGTAATCCTTTCTGTAGATCTTCAGCTGACTTCGTTTACTTAAAAGGCCAAAAAGAAAACCAAAAACTTGTACAGTTCTTTGGCTACAGGAACCAAGAGGGACAGACAATGACCTTTCCCTCCTGCTGGCTGTCCCTAGAGTCTTCACCACAGACACAGTTCCCCTGCTGTTTTATTTTATCAGCTGTGAATTGTTTGCAAAATTCCAAACAGTTTGTAGGAAATTCAGGGAATCTCAGCAGCTAGAAGAGAAACTGGTTTCATTTTCCAGATCAGCTTTTTCCTGAAATAATCACCATATAGGGCTTTAAAGTATGCTCACTTCCTGTGGTCATTATTTCAATAGTTTTAAGCAATCTGTAGTTCCTGCCTTCTTTCTGGAATGTCCAATAATCGCCCTGTAGTTCCACAGGTTTCAAATCTTAAAAAAAAAAAAAAAAAAAACGTTTTATATGTTTCGTTGTTAGAGGGCAGTATCAGTCCAGTTCCCTTATTGGACAATTTTGGTTTAAAAAGATAAAGAGACCAAGCATGGTGACATTGTGCCTTGATCCTTCTGCCTCAGCCTTAAGCTCAGGAGTTCAAGACCAGCCTGAGCAACATATGGAGATCCCTGTCTCAACAAAAAATTTAAAACTCAGCTAGGTGTGGTGGTGCCAAGCTGCTTGGGAGGCTGAGGTTGGAGGATCACTTTAGCCTGGGAAGTCAAGGCTACAGTGAGCCAAGGTTGTGCCACTGCTCCCAGCCTAGGCACAGAGTGAGACCTTGTCTCAAAAACAAAGTCCTTCAGCCTCCCCAAACACTTCTGCAGGGGCATCATTCTTGAAATCTGGGAAAATGGTGTGACTTCTAGGGTTTAAAGATCACCACTTGAGTAAGAAAGTACAAGCATGGAATGTAAAAGGCATGATAGCTTTGAGCATTTGATTGAAAAATGATACACTCACAGTGATTTTCTTCCAAGGGTAGAGGCTGCCTTTCACTTTGCTCATCTTACGCTTCTTGCAAGGAGACATTCAGTGAAGATCACTACTATTCTCCAAACTTCATTCAAGACTCTCTCCCCTCTTGATGTCAATGTATGAAATTCTAAATTATGTCACAGGAGTATATGTTCAAATGCAATATATTTTCATATAAAAAATATAATTGGCCATCACATATATCAAAGATGCAATATGATAATTGTGCTAAAGTAGATTAATATTAATTGTAAACAGGAAGAACAGCTCAAAATGACAAGCTCTTTCAGTTTAATTCAACTGAGTCCCTCCCATGGGTCAGATCTTATGCTGAGTACTCAGTAAGATACTATTTCTGCCCTTTATGAACCTGCTATCTAGTAAGGGAGACTTACGTGAACAGTTTTGCTGACCATGTGCTTCTTTTTTTTTTGAGACAGAATCTTGTTCTGTCGCCTAGGCTAGAGTTCAATGATGCAATCTCAGCTCACTGCAACCTCTGCCTCCCAGGTTCAAGTGATTCTCCTGCCTTAGCCTCCCAAGTAGCTGGGATTCCAGGTGCCCACCACCATGCCTGGCTAATTTTTTTGTATTTTTAGTAGAGACAGGGTTTTACCATGTTGTCCAATCTGGTCTTAAATTCCTCACCTCAGGGGATCCACCCACTTTGGCCTTCCAAAGTGTTGGGATTATAGGCGTGAGCCACCATACCCGGACTGACCCACGTGTTTCTAAACTGACTAACTTTCCCTGAGACCATAAGATCAGGACAAGAGAGGACCCATTATTTACTTCCTCATCTTTCCTCTTCAGCAGCCGTACTCTCTCAGCTTCTTCCTGGCATCCTTGACTGCTGAGTCTTAACCTCACACTCCTCACTGATTTTGTTCTTGCGGCGTTGACTTCTAACTCTGTTCCCTAAATACAACTGAAACATGCCACTTGGATCATATCTTTTCAAGACGATGGAGGAATCTAGCCCAGTATCCTACCCTGACATAGAAGCATGTTGTTGGTGTTTCTGCTGAGTTTCCCAGGACCCTGCAGACAAGAACCAGACAAATCTGTCATACCTATGAACTGCTCCTCATCTGAAATCTTTTTGGGGGGCAGCAGGAGGAACGGTGTCACTCTCTCACCCAAACTGGAATGCACTGGTGTGATCATGGCCCACTGCCGCCTCGCCCTCCTGGGCTCAACCATTCCTCCTGCCTCAGCATCCCAAGTAGCTGGGACCACAGTTGCACACCACCATGCCTGGCTAATTTTTTATTTTTATTTTTTGTAGAAACAGGGTCTCCCTCTGTTGCACCAGCTGGTCTGGAACTCTTGGGTTCAAGCTATCCTCCTGCCTCAGCCTCCTATGTGCTGGGATTATGAGCGTGAGTCACCACCACACTCTGTCCCGTCCCTGAAATCTTAATTCTGGTAGACTACTCTCTTTGACCTACCCTAACCCCCAACATTTGTTTCTTCTGGTCAAGCACAGACATTGGGGAAAAATTACCACTAATACTACTTTAATGAGCTGAATAGTAATACCAAAAAAAGATATGTCCAACTCCTAAGTCCTGGAAGCTCTGAACATGACCGTATTTGGAAGAGGGCCTTTACAGATATAATTAAATTAAAGATCTTGAGATAAGATCATCCTGGATTTAAGGTGGATGCTAGATCCAATGATCAGTGTGTCCTTATTAGAAAAACGGAGGTTGGAGACTTAGATGAGAAGGCAATGTGAAGACAGTAATAGAGGCTGAAGTGATAGTATCTGTAAGGCAAGGAACACGAAGAATTGCTTGCAACCACCAAAAACTAAAAGAGAAACATGGAGTGGATTCTCCTTCAGAGCCTCAGAAGAAACCAGCCCTGCCAACCCCTTGTTTTGGACTTCTGGCCTCTAAAATTATGAGATGATAACCTTTTGTTTTGTTTTGTTTTGTTTTGTTTTGTTTTGTTTTGTTTTGAGACGGAGTTCCGCTCCGTTTCCCAGGCTGGAGTGCAATGGCGCAATCTCAGTTCACCGCAACCTCCACCTCCTGGGTTCAGGCAATTCTCCTGCCTCAACCTCCTGAGTAGCTGGGATTACAGGCACACGCCACCATGCCCAGCTAATGTTTTGTATTTTTAGTAGAGACGGGGTTTCACCATGTTGACCAGGATGGTCTCGATCTCTTGACCTCGTGATCCACCCGCCTCAGCCTCCCAAAGTGCTGGGATTACAGGCTTGAGCCACCGCGCCTGGCAATAACCTTGTTTTTTGTTGTTGTTGTTTTTCTGAGACAGAGTTTCGCTCTGTTGCCGAGGCTGGAGTGCAGTGGCGCAATCATGGCTCACTGCAACCTCCATCTCCCAGGTTCGAGTGATTCTCCTGCCTCAGCTTCCTGAGTAGCTGGGACTACAGGCATGCACCACCATGCCCAGCTAAATAAACTTTTTTGTTTGTTTGTTCGTTTTTTGAGACAGAGTCTTACTCTGTCACCCAAGCTGGAGTGCAGTGGCGTGATCACGGTTTACTGCAGCCTTGAACTCCCAGGCTCAAGCAGTCCTCCGTCCTCAGCCACCTGAGTAACTGGGACCACAGGTATGTGCCACCACATCCGGCTACTTTTTATTTTTTATAGAGATGAGGCCTCACTATGTTCCCCAGAGTAATCTTGAACTCTTGTCAAGGCATCCTCCCACCTTGGCCTCCCAAAGTGCTGGGATTACAGGCATGAGCCACTGCACCTGGCCAATTTCTGTTGCTTTAAGCTACCCAGTTAGTGGTAATTTATTATGGCAGCCCTAGGAAAATACAATACCATAATTTAATTTTTTCAAACACATTTTAAAATCAAGATGTAGAGATGATATAATTTTTAGAATAAAGGGCCATTCTTCCCAATAAATGACCGTAACTCACACTAAATATAGTGCTCAAACCTATGAAACTTTGTCTTAGACTAGCTCTAGTTCTAGAAACCAGAAACCTAACTCCAAGGTGAATCTTTTAAACCATTTTCTCCCAATGTCATCAACTGTCTCTCTCCTGTCTTTCTGAAAGAGTCACCCAGCCAAAGCCAAATCCCAGGCCAAAACAACAGTCTGCTTCTGCTCTTATGCCCAGGCAGTTGGGCTTAGGTAAAGAAAAACCAAGTTTACCAACTTAGGTCTGGGCTGGTCTCTGGTCATAATTGGGATTCCTTTGGCTCATCCTGTATCTGCTTCTTCTGATATTCCAGACCTTCACTACTCATCTCAAATGACTGCCTTCCACCATCAGATCAGTAAATTTGACCTCGCCTTTTACTTCACAGAAACCAACAGGCATAACACTCCCTTCCTTTCATTCATCCCTTAAAGAGCCTATGAACCTGTACCCATTCTTGCTTCCTTGCCTTCCATTCTGAGGAAGCATGTCTTTGCTGGAGTTGAAAGCTAATTACTAGATTTAACCTCTGGATGGCATTCTCTTCGGCCTGCTAAAACCAGCCCTATCCCCTCTCCTGTCCAACCAAATGCCTACTAGGTGCCACACAAATGCTTCAAAATCATCATATCCGAGTAGTTCCTTTTCTAGTTAGGTGACAGAACCAGATGAAAATATAGGCCAGACAGGAAGAAAGCATGTACAAAGCCCCAGAAGAAAACACATGGCTCTTTGGGGACATTAAAGTAATTGCAGGGTGGCCTAATGTTGAAGGAGGTAAAGGGTGGTGAGGGATGAACCTACAGGGTAAACATGAAGAGGCTTGTAAGTCAAGATAGGAATGCGTACTTTATGCTCAAGCAATGGGGGGTGTTTAAGAGTTTTAAGCGAAAGAGTGTTGTGATCAGATTTGAGAATCATCAGATTGCAGAATGGATTGAAGGGGCAAACTTTGAAGACTTGGAAAACGTTGCAACAACATGGACAAATGATCAAGAGTCCTGTGTAGATTTATGTAGATGTGAGAGATGATTAGAAGGTAGACAAGGCCACACGTGATGAGTGATTAGGTAACCAGCATGTCCCCACCCTAAATAATGGGCCACTCAATAATGAGATTATAGCCTTTCTTGTGCAGAATCTCTCCCTTCATTGGTAGTATTTTCCTCCTTTGCTTCTGCATGTGATTCATTCATTTCCAGGCCCTCACTGGATAGCTCCGCTAGCACCAAGAGCATTGCTTATGGGTTAAGGCCTAAGGGTGTGAGTCGATCAATGACCCAAGCTGGTCAGTTGCTCCATTGTAGTAGATACTTTTTTTGTGTTTATTTTTTCAAAATTGATAAACAATACTTTACATATTTATCGGGTACATGTGATATTTTGTTACATATATACAATGTGAGATGATCAAGTCAGGGTATTTAGGGTATCCATCACGTGGAGTGGTTTTTGTTTGTTTTGTTTTTGAGACGATTTCCCTATGTCACCCAGGCTGGAGTGCAGTGGTGTGATCACAACTCACTGCAGCCCTGACCTCGACGTCATAGGCTTAAGTGATCCCCTCACTTCTGCCCTCCCTACCACCACCCCTGCCCTCCAGTGCCAGTAGCTGGGACTATAGGCACATGCCACCATCCCCAGCTAATTAAGAAAAAAGTTTATTTTGTAGAGACAGGGTCTCATTATATTGCCCAGGCTGGTATCAAATTCCTGGACTCAAGCAATCCTCCCACTTCGGCCTCCCAAAGTGCTAGAATTATGGATGTGAGCTACCATGCCTGACCACCTTGAGTATTTATCATTTTTATGTGTTGGGAACATTTCGAGTCTTCTAGCTACTTTAAAATATATGTTACTTGTATCTCTACTCTGCTATTGAACATTAAAACTTACATTTTTCTATCTCACTGTTAACCAATCTCTTTTCATCACCCATCCCACCCACACCCCCTTTCCCAGTCTCTGGTATCTATCATTGTAGTAGCTACTTTTTTTTTCTTTCTTTTGTTTTTTGAGACGGAGTCTCGCTCTGTTGCCCAGGCTGGAGTGCAGTGGCACTATCTTGGCTCACTGCAACCTCCACCTCTTGGGTTCAAGCAGTTCTCTCCGTCAGCCTCCTGAGTAGCTGGGATTACAGGTGCCTGCCACCACGCCTGGCTAATTTTTTGTATTTTTAGTAGAGATGGGGTTTCACCATGTTGGCCACGATGGTCTTGAACTCCTGATCAAGATCCACCCACCTTGGCCTCCCAAAGTGCTGGGATTACAGGTGTGATCCACGACACCCGGCTGTAGTGGCTACTTTTTAATATCTCTGGCCAGTTCACCATGATGTCCCCCTTTTCAATTTGTATATGACTGTGTCCCTGGCCATAGCTGATAGGGTCCAAGCTGAGTTGCTTAGAGTTTCTTTCACAAATATTTGGAAATAGTACTTAAAACAAGATCTTAGCTCTTCAGGGGCTTGGACCTATAACATGGAATCAATCTCTGGAGCTAGTTATGGCCATGTCCACCCTGAGGGCTGAGTTGCAAAGGAAGCTAGTCTTCAGAAAGCCAAGGAAGTATGAAGGAAATGTTCTGAAAGGAGCAGGGATGAGGAATGGAAAGAATACAAGCAGTCATCAATTTCCTGAGTATAGAGCTTCTTAAGGCCCAGCTTGGTTCCTATACTAAGGTCAGGCCTATACCTAACATTTGCAGGACCCAAGACAAGAGTATAAATGGAGGCCCACATACCATATGTCAAAATACTTAAAAGTTTCAAATCAGGCAAATCATTAAATAAAAAATATTCAATTCTCAGCCAGGCGAGGTGGCTCACATCTGTAATCCCAGCACCTTGGGAGGCCAAGGCGGGCAGATCACGAGGTCAAGAGATCAAGTCCATCCCAGCCAACATGGTGAAACCCCATCTCTACTAAAAACACAAAAATTAGCTGGGCATGGTGGTGCATGCCTGTAGTCCCAGCTACTTGGGAGTCTGAGGCAGGAGAATCACTTGAACCCAGGAAGCAGAGGTTGCAGCCAATGCATTCCAACCTGGCAACAGAGCGAGACTCCATCTCAAAAAACAAAAAAAAACAAAAAACCTCAATTGTCTTATCTTGCCAAATATATCTTCATGCAAACTTAGAAAACTAGATTGAGGCCTGGCACAGTGGCTCAAGCCTATAATCCCAGGACTTTGGGAGGCCGAGGTGGGCAGATCAACTGAGGTCAGGAGTTCCAGACCAGCCTAACCAACACAGAGAAACCTCATTTCTACTAAAAATACAAAATTAGCTAGGCATGGTGGCACATGCCTGTAATTCCAGCAACTTGGGAGGCTGAGGCAGGAGAATCACTTGAACCCGGGAGGCGGAGGTT
>NW_016107444.1:2409131-2413348 GCF_001604975.1 Cebus imitator
AAAAAAAAAAAAAAATAATAAGCGTAAAAGTAAAGTGTTCTGACAAAACACGGGGGAGATGGGAGGCAGAGAACTGACCCCTTTCTCTTCCTGCCTTGGCTCTATTCTGCACTGTGAGACTGTCAGGGGAGTCTTTGTGTACATGTCCAAACTCCTTCCATCCGTCCCTGTCGTAGTCCATTTTGTGTTGCTATAACAGAATACCTGAGGCTGGATAATTTTTTTTAAAAAGGTGCTTATTTTGACTAATTCTGTTGGCTGGAAAAGTACAAAATTGGGCAGCCACATCTGGTGAGAGCCTCATGCTGCTTCCATTCATGGTGCAGCGTGGAAGGGCAGCTGGCATGTGCAGAGATCACATAGTGAGAGAGGAAGCAAGAGAAAGAAACTAAGGAAACAAGGCTCTTTTAACTTGTCTATTCTCATGAGATCAAGAACTCACTCACCCCTACAGGAGGGCATTAATCTATCTGTGACCAATCTTCCTCCATGACCCAAACGCCTCCCACTAGTCCCTACCTCCCAACCCTGCTACGTTGGGGATCAATTTTCAACATGGCTTTTGATGGGAATAAACCACATACAAACCATATCAGTCTCCTTACAAATAGCTGTCCCTTAACCACTTCTTGGGTCTAAAGGTGCTGATACTGACAATGCTGTCCTTAGGAGAACGGATTCAGGGAAAAGGCCCATGTAATTCCTAGAAACAGGCTAAAGTCCATTTGGGCAGAGAATTCCAGGGCTCAGGACACTGGGCATAGTTGAGAAGAGGGAGGTGAGATAAGAGGAATACTTATCTGGGTGGAGAAGCCATTGGCCATATGGATTTCTCATCCTATGAGGAGAGGTAGGCTTCTCTCAGGGAAAAGCCAAAGCAGGGCCCTCTAGACATGGGGCCCAGGGCAGGAGTCCCTCTTTTTCATGTCTAATGGGGGTGCTTATATAAATTTATTGTTTATCTAAGGAGGCTTCAACTACATTCTATTACTTGCAGCCCAAGAATCCTAAGTTCCCTTTGCCCTCTGAACTACTGTCCAGTTTTCTCTCTTTTCCCCAAAGATCCTAGAGTAGTACCTGGGAGAGGGCTTCCTCTTGAACCCTAATGCTGACCAAATGCAACAGAAGCAGGGATGCAGCCTTTTTCATGGGTTCTGCCATCAGAGGTAAATTATTTTGGTCAGTCACTGTGACTTTCCTCACCCATTTTCAGTCTATACATTATACCTCCAGTTAGAGATTTTGAACTTAATAGGCAGCCCAAAATTCTAAAAATTTCACTTTGTTTTATTATTGCATCTTCTGCAACATACTCAATATCGTATCAGAGTTTATGGGCCCTGCCTCCCGTCTGATTTGGCAGTCCTCCAAAATGGGAAGAGTGTTCAGAAGCGAGGCAGCCAAAAATGTCAAATGTTCTCTACAACCTCATCAATCAGGTCTTGAAGCTGTCTCCTTTAGAGGAGGCTCCAGTTCTCTCCCTTGGGATGCCTTCAGTATTTTTTTTGGGGACAGCTCCCCTCCCCTCCAACTTTTCTCACAAACACACACAGACACACACACACACACAGACACACACACACACACACACACACACACACACACACACACATTTGGCTTGGGTGTAATCCAACATATACCTTTTCTAACATATACCTTTCCTGCCCATCTTTCCTCTCTCCAATTCTGTACTCATGGTTGGGGTCATAATGATCTGCCATGGACCACACAGTCAAATGCCACCATGAGCATGGTATTCAAGACAGACAGGAGCTTCCTGCTACGGCTGCCTCAGAGCCTCACTCTCAGTGCCCTGAATATATCAGTGACGAGAAAGCATCCACACCCTCACAGACCTATAGTGGCCTCTACTAGAAGCAACCAGCTTAGCACTGGGAAATAAATGGCCAGGGGGTGGAGGGAGGGTAATATAGCACCTGACACTCCTGCTTTCTCAGAACTTACCTGTGATTTCCTACTTTTGAAGAAGGAACTCTGTTTTTTATTTTTATTTGATTTTATTTTACTTTTTGAGATGGAGTCTCACTCTGTCGCCCAGGTGCGGGAGTGCAGTGGCGTGATCTCAGCTTACTGCATCCGCCACTCTGAGGTTCAAGTGAGTCTCCTGCCTCAGCCTGTAGCTGGGACTACAGGTACCTGCCGTAAAGCCCAGCTAATTTTTGTATTTTCATTAGAGATGGGGTTTCACCTTGTTGGTCAGGCTGGTCTTGAACTCCTGACCTCAAGTGATCTACCTGCCTCGACCTCCCAAAGTACTGGGATTACAGGCATGAACTGCCGTGCCCAGCCAGGAACTCTGTTTTGTTAAATAGTGTTGTACCTCACTATCAGATTTGTGCTAACAGAAACTACAGACTTTCATTCTTCTTCACTTTTCTAACATATACCTTATCCTGATGCCCTCCAAACATCCATGTGAGTCAGCAATTGCTAGGATAAGCTTCAACCAAGTAGCTCACCAAAACTACCAAGGCATCGAACTCTCAAAAGGGTTCAAAGGAGTAAGAAAATTGACTTCCTTCTGGATTTTAAGCTGACTTCTAAATTCGCGCCCTGGGTCAGCCCTGATAATGCCAAGTTAAAACACTAAAGAATTTTGCAATCCTGGAAGAGTTTTTCATAAACATTATGAATATCTCTAATTTTCCATAGTTGACGGAGAGGGACCAGTGTTAATAATGGAGATCTTCTTATGGCCTGTGCTTACTCCCCATGTAATACTATCTTTTACTGAGATTGAGCAAAATTACTGAAGCTGTAAAGGGACAACTTCAGGCTCGAGTCTTCCATATGGTCCAGTATTACTGTTGTAATAGCATGACTTTGCAGTTACAAGTGACAGAAAACCAGCTTAAGACAAATAAAGGGGTAGTCCAGGAACAGCTGAGTGGAGGTACTCAAACAATGTTAGCAAGAACCAGACTCATTCCCAGTTCTATTACTGAAAGGAAGAAGGAGACAGTGGTTACAGCCACACATTCCACCTGAGGCCTATGCAAAACTCATGAGTATAAAAAAGAACAGCTTGTTTGGAGAACAGAAAAGTTCAGAATCTATTGAGCACAGTTGAACATGCCTGTAATCCCAGCACTTTGGAAGGCTAAGGCAGGCAGATCGCTTGAGCCCAGCAGTAGAGACCAGCCCTGGCAACATAGCGATACCCCGACTCCACAAAAAATAAAAAAATTCATCATACATGGTGGCACACACCTATAGTCCTAGCTATTTGGAAGGCTGAGGTAGGAGGATCACTTGAGCCTGGGAGGTTAAGGCTGCAGTAAGCCACAGTCATGCCACTGCACTCCAGCCTAGGTGACAGAGCAAGACCTGTCTCAAAAGAAAAGTTAAGTAAAGTACGAGAGACCGAACTGAGGAAATGAGGAATAGAGATAAGTGGAGGACTCATTATGAAGGTTCCCTCTCTCTCACCTTATCTCCTTTTAACCCTCACTCCTAACACACAACGGTTGTGTTCCTTCACATCTGCTTCAGGGTTATCTGTCAGGCTCTAATAGGCTCAGGTTCTTTATAGGTAACTGCTTTCCCTCTACTAGAATGTTCTTTCCCCCAGATCTTCACATAACTCTCTCTTTCTCTTCATTTAGTTCTCAGCTCAAATTTCACCTCCTCAAAATGGCCTTCCCTTATAGTACTAGCCAAAGAAGCCCTCTCCACATCAACTTTTATTCCTATTTTAATGTCTTACTAGCATGTATCACAATCTAAAATAATTTTACTTATGTTTTTTGTTCAATGCCTGTATCTCCATCTAGAAAGTAAATTCTGCCCAGGCATGGTGGCTCATGCCTGTGATCCTTGCACTTTGGGAGACCAAGGCGGGAGAATCACTTGAACCCAGGAGATGGAGACCACTCTGGGTAACATGGCAAAACCTATCTCTACAAAATATACAAAAAATTCGCTGTGGGTGGTGCCGTGTACCCGTAGTCCCAGCTACTCAAGAGGCTGAGGTTGGAGAATCACTTGAGCCCAGGCATTCAAGCCTACAGTGAGCTGTGAACATACCATGCACTCCAGCCTGGGTAACAGAGGAAACCCTGTCTCAAAAAAGAAAGAAACAAACAAACAGGCCGGGCGCGGTGGCTCAAGCCTGTAATCCCAGCACTTTGGGAGGCCGAGGTGGGTGGATCACGAGGTCAAGAGATCGAGACCATCCTGGTCAACATGGTGAAACC
>NW_016107444.1:2414778-2417163 GCF_001604975.1 Cebus imitator
CTTGACCTCGTGATCCACCCGCCTCGGCCTCCCAAAGTGCTGGGATTACAGGCGTGAGCCACCACACCTGGCATATCTACATTTTTTAATGATTGAGAAAAAAAATCTCAAGAAGCATAATAGCTTGTGAAAATTATATAAATTCAAATTTCAATATCTGTAAGTAAGTCATGCTCACTCATTTACGTATTGTCTGGAGGTCTGGCAGAGCTGAGTATTTATAACAGAGATTGTATGTCCACAAGGCCTAAAATATTTACTATCTGGCTCTTGACAGTAAAAGTTTGTTGACCCCTGGTTTAGACCCATAGTAATGTATGTGAAAAAGAGTAAATTTTACTTATGTAAATTGTAAAAAGTATATCTTAAAATGTGAAACTATAGATACCTACACTGAGTTGTTATCAGCTGTGCTGGAATATATGTTTCTATAAATGTGCATGTTCTTCCTGGTTTTTCTTTTAGAACATAGTGAACAATAGAAATTCATTGCTGGCTGGATTTTGATGCGAAAATTTCCTGTTTAAAAAAAAATTGTCAGCCTGGCCAACATGGTGAAACCCCATCTCTACTAAAAATACGAAAATTAGCAGAGTGTGGTGGTACATTGTTTGTAATCCCAGCTACTCCTGGAGGCTGACAGGAGAATCGCTTGAACCCAGGAGATGGAGGTTTCAGTGAGCTGAGATTGCGCCACTGCACTCCAGCCTGGGTGACAGAGTGAAACTCTGTCTCAAAAAAAAAAAAAATGTATGCAACATTTCTGACCGTGAAGAATCTCATTCAGCCTCCTGGACATAGAGACAGTTCTCCAGAGAAGACATCTGCGGTAAAGTAGCTAATACCCTGTGCACTTGTTATCAGATCAGTAACAGAGTCTGACTGGGTCTGAGCTGTGACTGCCTCTGAACTGAATGGGGTATTTATCACACTGTTGCGGACAAACCAGCTGACCATCATGCACACAGGCCCAAGTGCCTGTCAATTAGCTTCTGTCCATTAGCCCTTGTCCAAACACACACTCTGGCCCTGGTACTGCAGTCACATTATCAGTCCCCTCCAGACCCTGGAAGTGTGAGCAGGCATGAGTTCCCTGTTTCCTACCATCCCTCAACTCCACTTGGACAAACTGTCAGTTAATTAGCTAATGTGAACAAAAACACTCGAAGCTAAAAAATGCTCAGCTGGACTATTATGATAATTGTCTCTTGTCCCCCACTTCCCTGCAATTCCCTCCATTCCAAAGTCTGCCCACAGGATTCTTTCTGGCAATAGGAAAATTATACAAGAAGTGACGAACAGTCACCCATACTCAAGGCCAAAGCCCCTCAATCCTCCTGATGTTGCCGCTATGAATTCAGCCAACTAGAATCATAAATCCCAGGGCCTGAGGTTTGCATTGGCGTTCCTATTTATTTATTTATTTATTTATTTTGAAGCATGGTCTGGCTCTATCGCCCAATGTTATGATCTCACCTCACTACAACTTCTGCCTCCTGGGCTCAAGCCGTCTTCCCACCTCAGCCTCCCAAGTAGCTGGGATGACAGGCATGTGCCACCACACCCAGCTAATTTTCACACTTTTTGTAGAGACAGGGTTTTGCCATGTTACCCAGGGTGGTCTCAAACTCATAAGCTCAAGCTGTCTGCCCACCTCAGCGTCTCAAAGCGCTGGGATTACAAGACTTGAGCCATTGCGCCTGACCATAGATGAGCTTTCCTCTCTAAAAGGAATAGTGGCTCAGCAGATCCACTGAGCATTAAAAAATTTCCACTGAAGAAATTTAAAAATTGGGGATGATTTTTAATTTCTTCAACTGGATGGACCATTTAGAAGGTCAAAACAGCCTTTCAGAATGATTATGTGGAAATCATAGGCTTATTCAGTTTGAACCTTATATTCCCAGGGCCAAAACTCAATTCTCCATCTCTCAATTCAAGCTCCTGTTGCTGCAGTGGAGGAGGAGAGCTTAGAGTCAGCAAGGACTCTAAGCAGGGACTCTAAGAGAAATCCCTGTTCAAAAAGTTGGTCCTTGAAGGACTGGGTGATGGCTAACGTGCCCAAAGGTGGTGAAGCTTTGTGCAGTTATCAGATGCCAAAACAAGAAGGTGCCCACGCCAGACACATGTTATTCCCCTTTATCTTCCCTTCTGAAAAGTATTTCCATGGACTGAAAATAGCTGACCTCAACCACCCAAAGCCCAATTTCAGAAGAGTTAACAGCACAGTTTTATTACAATCATATTTGGGCAATTCCTATATGCTCCCTGATAATTCTTAGGGGGCAGGTAACACATCCTTTATTTCCTCCTGCATTTCTTCCTCTTTCTCTTTTTTTTTTTTTGAGACGAAGTCTTGCTCTGTCACCAGGCTGGAGTGCAGTG
>NW_016107444.1:2417663-2422111 GCF_001604975.1 Cebus imitator
TGGGGTTTCATCATGTTGGCCAGGATTGTCTTGGTCTCTTGACCTCATGATCTGCCCACCTCAGCCTCCCAAAGTGCTGGGATTACAGGCATGAGCCACCACGCCTGGCCTTCTCCCTGCATTTCTATCATCACTCCTCTCGATTTCCATTCCTAAGGCTTCATCAGTACCCAGGATGATAGCTGTTAGCCTCCTGGGTCACCCCATCTCACTCCTCCCCACCCCCATCCCTGCTGACTCTAAACTGTCCTCCACTACAATGAGAGATTTCATTTGAAAACATTGTGACTGTATCACTCCCTGCGTAAAATTGTCCAGTGGCTTTCTATCATTCTCAGAATACATCCAAACTCCCCAGCTTAATTAAGTCGCTTTAGAATCTGCTCCCCAATTCTTCCCTTCCAACATACCATGCTTGTACTATATCAGGCGGTTTCCCCCTCCCCACTGGTGACTTGGGCATGCTAACGTCTCACACCTTTACTTCTTCCTGGAATGCCCTCTCCACCTTATCTTCATCTATCCTCAAAGGTCAGCCCAAGTGCCACCTCTTCCAGAAAGCCTTCCATGAGCTCACCTCTAAACTCCCAGAGCACTGCACTTGTTATTCTCTTGGGCCTGCTCTGCTTTATACAGTGGCTACCAATGTACAGCTGTTCTCTCCCCCATGGGACAGTGAGCATCTTAAGAAAGTCCTACAACCTAGTATGTAGCAATATAGTAGGTGCTGGTACATTTAGTGACCGATTAACAAAGTGCAGTAGAAAGATTATAGGCTAAAAGAGCATGAATCAGAGAAACAGAACTGGGATGGAGGGAGAATAACAAATCATTATCAGGAAAGAATGGTTGACAAGGTTGAAGACTAAGCTGTCATCTTAATAACAATAGATTATGGGTGGGGGAGGTGACTCACACCTGTAATCCCAGCATTTTGGGAGGCGGGTGAATCACAAGGTCAGGAGTTCAAGACCAGCCTGACCAACATGGTGACACCTCGCCTTTACTAAAAATACAAAAAATTAGCCAGGCATGGTGGCACACACATGTAATCACAGCTACTCAGGAGGCTGAGGCAGGAGAATCCCTTGAACCCGGAAGGCAGAGGTTGCAGTGAGCCGAGATTGTGCCACTGCACTCCAGCCTGGATAACAGAGAGAGATCCTGTCTCAAAAAAAAAAAAAAAAACAATAGGTTACAAGGTGTGAGCACTGTGCTAAGAATTGTCACATTAATTCATCACATCCACTCTGTGATGTAGGTACTATCATCATCTACATTTTATAAATGAGAAACTGAGGCTTGGTGAGGGAAAATTTATTTTGTTTCAGTCATTGGCTTCCTTTTGGCTAAACACACCTTATGTACTCTTACTTGAGAGCCTTTACAGTTGCTTTACCCCATGCCTGAAACATTCTTCCCTCAAGTATAGGCAGGACTTACTTCCTCCCTTCTTGTAGATCTCTGTTCAGATATTGCCTTATCAGTGAAGCTTCCCATCCACCCTATATAAAATGGCAAATAGGCCAGGCATGGTGGCTCACGCCTGTAATCCCAGCACTTTGAGAGTCCCAGGTGGGTGGATCACCTGAGGTCAGGAGTTCAAGACCAGCCTGACCAACATCTCTACTAAAAATACAAAAATTAGCCAGGCATGGTGGTAGGTGCCTGTAATCCCAGTTACTAGGAATGCTGAGGCAGGACAATTGCTTGAACCTGGGAGGCAGAGGTTTCAGTGAGCTGAGATGGCACCACTGTATGCCAGCTTAGGCCACAAAGTAAGACTCTGTCTCAATAAATAATTAATTAATTTAATTTAATGGCAAATAATCCCCATGGCACTCTTCTTACCTACTTTGTCTCCCTGTTACCTGCTTTATCTCCATAACACTTATCTCCATCTGTAATACTACATATTTTATTCATTTGTTTATTTTCAGTCTCCTTCCACTAGATTACAAATTCCATGGTCACATAGTCAGGGACAAACTTGG
Organism: Cebus imitator; assembly: GCF_001604975.1. Lineage (NCBI taxonomy): Eukaryota > Metazoa > Chordata > Mammalia > Primates > Cebidae > Cebus > Cebus imitator. The sequence continues at coordinate 2,419,658 of NW_016107444.1, forward strand.
TTTGTCCCAGATTCAAAGTTGGTTCTGACTCCAAAGTCAGATGATAAAGTTACAGTCATGTGGAGCAAAGGGAGGAGATTCTCCATGGCCCTCAAAGGCAAATACCTTTGATCATAGGCAGGCTTTAGAGTGGCTAATTTTGTCTTAATATAAGATAAAATTATATTATAATAAGACTGGATTTTGAGTATGATCCAGTTGTTAGCTGGGGATCTCTCTGCCCCTTAAAGACTAGATAAGACTGGCTCAAGGACTCATTCCCAAAGATTCCCCAAAATATTCCCAGAGATTACAGAAAATCCCCAGGGCAATTACATTGTCATGATCACTTCTGCCTCTAAGTTTCTGCTTCCACTCTCTGAATTTAGCTTGTAGATCACCACACATGCCACGTGTATTATCCCTGTCCTGCACCTGGTTCTCAATCCTCTCTATAAGTAAGACATACACACAGAAAACAAGTCACTCACCAGGGGCATTTGTTAACCAAACTTTACTGTCATGAGATTTAGTATAACCACAGGAAACTCCCCAAATTTAGTACTAAATTCTTGTCATTACCTTTCTACTATGCCATGTTGTTTTTGACTTTCCTTTCTCTCCTCTTTCTTCTCCAGCCCTCTCTTCCTGATCCTCAAATTCTCAAAAACAAAAACAGACAAGCAAACAAAAACCTCATTTTCTTATTCCACTCATGTAGCTCTGTCCTGCCCCTAAACTTAGCCTCTCCTTTTACATAGCCAATAATTTGTCCAAATTAGTTCGTTCATCAGATTAGGTTATTCTTATTCTTTGTCTTTATTTTTGGGCATAGGGGATAGTTTATTTAGTTCTTCCAGTTAATGAGAAAACAAAAAGCAAAAATCTCTCCTTCAGCACTAACTCTCCAATGATGGTACAGATGACCTATTAAGACAGTGAGTGCTCCATCCTTGGATGTACTCACTGTCAAAGTGAGCAAAGACTGGACTGATATCTCACTAAAATCCATGTAGGTCTGTGTATAAAACATGGAAGAAGAAGATGGTAAAGATTCTTCAACTTTTAGAACCTATGATTCTGTAACAAATTAAGCACATTTGCCTTTTCTGAACACCATGCAAAACCATAGGACTTTTTCAGTTGCATATAATAGAAACCTAGCTCAAACTGGCTTTTTAAAAGGGAGGATTTGTTGCCTCATTAACAGAAAACCCAGGCAGCTGAACCCAGGAGCTCAAAAAAATCTCCAGGTATGTATCTTCTCCATTTCTTGGCATTTTTTTTTCCAGAAATTTTCATCAAAGGCATCTCTTAACTAATGTTGACTTCCATGTCAATTGGGCTCTCCCCTTGAATGGCAAAGACAGCAACAGCCAGCTCCAGGCCTTCATTCTTCAGCTTCAGTTCCCTATCCTCAACGCTGTAATAGGAAAGAGGGCTTCTTTCCCATTTATTCCAGCAAAAGGCACTCATTGCCTCTCTTGGGTGAAATGCCCATCACCAAACCAATTTCTGTCCTGATTGGCCAGGATAGGGTTTCAATGCCCATCCCTGGAATTCAGGGGTAGACTAGGCCCATTTGGAACACATGGACCCACATGGGGAGGAGTGTTCCCCAAAGGGAATCTTGCAAAATGTTCCCAAAGGGAACCTTGCAGAGGAAAATGGGGAGACCGTAACCAAAAGGAGGAGAGACTCCCAGGAGCGTAAAAAGCAATAATGGCCAAACCACATCAATGTAGTGAAGGAGACACTCTGATCAGTAGAGGAGTTCACCAGTCAGATTGGACTGACCTGATGAAACTATGCCTATTGGTCCTCTAAGAATCTACTGAACACCAAAAAGGTAATGATTCACTTATTCACTTATCAAATTTGCAAGGGTTTTTTTTTTTTTTAATGGAGTCTTGCTCTGTACCCAGGCTGGAGTGCAGTGATGTGATCTCAGCTCACTGCAATCTCTGCCTCCTGGGTTCAATCAATTCTCCTGCCTCAGCCTCCCAAGTGGCTGGGACTACAGGCATGCACCACCACACCCAGCTAATTTTTGTATTTTTAGTAGAGATGGGGTTTCACCATGTTGGCCAGCATGGTCTCAATCTCTTGACCTCGTGATCTGCCTGCCTTGGCCACCCAAAGTGCTAGAATTACAGACGTGAGCCACCACACCTGCCTGCAAGGGTTTTTTTTAGTCAGGGTCTCACTCTGTCACTCAGAGTACAGTGGCACAATCATAGCTCACTGCAGCCTTGAACTCTTCGGCTCAAATGATCCCCCCACCTCAGCCTCCCTTAGTAGCTGGAACTACAGGCATGTACCACTGTACCTAGCTAATTTTTTTTCGGTAGAGACAGTGTCTCGCTATGTTGCCCAGGCTGGTCTCAAACTCCTGGCATCAAGTGATCTTCCTGCCTTGGCCTCCAAAGGTGCTGAGATTACAGGCATGAGCCACTGCACCCATCCAAGGATTTT
>NW_016107444.1:2422193-2434333 GCF_001604975.1 Cebus imitator
CCTGGGTTCAGGCAATTCTCCTGCCTCAGCCTCCTGAGTAGCTGGGATTACAGGCACGCGCCACCATGCCCAGCTAATGTTTTGTATTTTTAGTAGAGACGGGGTTTCACCGTGTTGACCAGGATGGTCTCGATCTCTTGACCTCGTGATCCACCCGCCTCGGCCTCCCAAAGTGCTGGGATTATAGGCGTGAGCCACCGCGCCCGGCCCAGCCAAGGATTTTTTAAATGTTAATACTAAGTGCTGCTATGTCATAAGACAGATACATTAATATCAGGGTGATGGCATGTAATTGGCACAACCTTTCTGAACGAATTTTGGCAATATATATCAAGATACTTAAAAATATTTTGATCCTCTGACCCAGTAATTCCACCTCCAGAAAAAATTGTAAGGAAATAATCCAAGCCAGGCATGGTGGCATGCGACTATAGTCCCAGCTACTTGGGAGGCTGAGCCAGGAGGATCATTGGAGCCCAGGAGTTCAAGGCCATAATGTGCTATGACTTCACCTGTGAATAGCCACTGCACTCTGCCTGGACAACAGACTAATACCCAATTTCAAATAAAGAAGGAAAGAATGTAAGCCAAAATGTTGACAGATTTATGCATAAAGATTTTCATCATAGTATTTTTATAATAGCAAAAATTAGAAACAATCTGTACATATAAGGATAAGAGTTTGGTAAAATAGGCCAAACCTTGAGTGGGATGGTCCATGCCTATAATCTCAGCACTTTGGGAGACCCAGGTAGAGGAACACTTGAGCCCAGGAGTTAGAGACCAGCCTAGGCAATATGGCAAAACCCCATCTCCGTTAAAAAATACAAAAATTAGCTGGCAGTGATGGTGTGTGCCTATAGTCCCAACTACTCAGGAAGATCACTTGAGCCCAGGAAGCAGAGGTTGCAGTGGGCTGAGATCATGCCACTGTACTCTAGTCTGGGTGACAGAGTGAGACTCCTTAAATAAATAAATTAATTTAATTAAATAAAGCAAGATACAAAACTCTCTATGTTGTATAATATTAATCATGTAAAATAAAACCACATATACCCCCAAATTTAAGAAAGCGTGATAACTCTGATTTCCAAAGATAAAAAATGAGAGCAGTGTTTATTTATTTTTTTTTTTCCAAGATAGACTCTTGTTCTGTCGCCGAGGCTAGAGTACAATGGTGGAATCTCAACTTCTGCAACCTCTGCCTCCCGGGTTAAAGCAATTCTCCTGCCTTGGCCTCCTGAGTAGCTGGGATTACAGGCACGTGCCACAGTGCCCAGCTAATTTTTGTATTTTTGGTAGAGACGGGGTTTCACCACATTGGCCAAGATGGTCTCAAACTCCTGACCTGATGATCCTCCCACCTCGGCCTCGCAAAGTGCTGGAATTACAGGCGTGAGCGACTGCATCCGGCCAAGCAGTGTTTAGTGTGTGTGTGTGTGACAGAGTTTTGTTCTTGTTGCCCAGGCTGGAGTGCGATGGCACAATTTCAGTTCACTGCAACTTCCATCTCCCAGGTTCAAGTGATTCTCCTGCCTCAGCCTCTGGAATAGCTGGGATTACAGGCGCTCACCACCATGCCTGGCTAATATTTTGTGTTTTTACCAGAGACGGGGTTACATCATGTTAGTCAGGCTGGTCTTGAACTCCTGACCACAGGTGATCCACCCACCTCGGCCTTCCAAAGTGCTGGGATTACAGGCATGAGCCACCATGCCTGGCTGCAGTGTTTATTTCTTAAAGGATGCTTTATATATTTTTTAATTGTTATTTTCCTGTATTTTTCAAGTTTTCTACAATGAACAAACATTACTTAAACATTATTTTGGGAGTCACCCATTCTTACCTATGAAGAATATAGCCACCCCTTTATACCACATCAGGCTGCTTCAGCCTTTTGGACACCTGAGGATAAATGCTTGATGGGTGACAGATGAAGGTTAGTGACATTTCTTTTATGTCTTATAACCTTCCCTCAATTATCCACGGAAAGTTTTTCTCATAATTGCCAGTCCTTCTTTAGACAGAATCTGTCACTCCATTACATGATGCTTTTTTTAAAGTAAAATAAAACCTGAGAACAGAACAGAAACTTGTGCTGACCATGATATGAAAATGAACAGACAACTGGGTTTCCAGCTGCCGGTGAAGTACCAGTGCAAAAGGGACGCCCCAGCTGACCAATGCCAGAGACTGAGGTAGAAGTGCCCCCATTTCAGGCTTGCCTGTGGGAGCTGCCTGTAGGAATTCCAGCCTGCTACTTTTTGAGGTCCAAGGACACATTCTGCCTAGAGGCCCTTCAGATAAAAAGGTCTCCGTCACTGCAGGCAACAGGTGATTGTCAATGATTGGTAGCTGGAGAAACAGAAAACAAGATGATGCTTCCAGGACAAATGGTACCACCTCCAGGAAGCTTTCCCTGTCTCCTTCCTGATCCCCACTACTCCAGATGGCATTCCTCCCCCAAGGAACCATGGCCCTGGTGCGTTCCCTGCCCTCTTAGAGCAGATGTCACCATTGATGCTGTGGTAGCTGGTACTGTGAGAAGACATCACACAGACCTTCATTTACCTCCTAGCTCTGCCACTCAATTCCTGAGCCTCAGTTTCCTCAGCTGTGAAATGGAGAGAGTAATCTCCACAGCACAGAGCATTGTCCCCCTCCTTGTATTCTCTGGAAACAGTCTGACAACCCAGTCCTTGGGCTCATATAACATGATTGTGCACAGAGAAACTGCCTGGCTGACCAGACCACAATGGGAGACTCACTAGGCCCAGCTCGGTGGTACCAGTGGCACCCCCTACCTCTATGGCCTTGCCAGTCAGACCTCTAATGAGCTACAGCCAGGGAACAAACAACCAGTAGTGACTAATATCTCTCACATCTTCTGGAGAGCAGTTAACTGGTGGGATTACAGGACCCCAATTACTGAGGATCTCTCTAGGGGTGTGGTCACAGTCATGTTCAGAACTGAACTCAGCCTCCTCCCAAATACGTTATTCTTCCTGCTCCCTGTCTCAGTGAATAGGACTACCCAGAACCCAAGCTGGAAATCAGGGTATCATCCTCACACCTCCCTCTCAGTTATGTTTCCCATTCAATTCATCACCAAATCCTGTCACTTGTACCTCTCAAGTACATCCATTTCTTTCCATCCCAGGGCCAACACTGTGGTTCATGCCACTATCCCCCTCTCCTAAGGCATTGTCACAGTCTTCTCTTCACAGGTCTCCTTGACTCCCCACTGCCCCACAGGGAGCCTATCTCCTGCTTATGCTGAAAACCCCTCAAGGGCTCTCAGGATAAAAATTAGCCTCAATAACTCCAAGCCCCCGGCCTTACCCCAGTCTGGTCCCTGCTTCCTTTCTAACCTCATCTCTTTCTACTTCCTGTCTTACACCTGTAGTTTTCCCAAATTTTCTGTCCTGGCTCTTACCTACCTGATTTTGCTTATGACAGATTTTCCTCTGTCATTAACATCCTTCTCTTCCTCCCCTCCTCCCCCATCCCTTTTTTCGAGATGGGGATCTCATTGCGTGTTCCAGGCTGGAGTGCAGTGGCATGATCATAGCTCATTGCAACCGCAAACTCCTGGGCTCACAGACTCCTCCTGCCTGAGCCTCCCAAGTAGCTGGGACTATAGATGCATCACCACACCCGACAAAGTTTTCTGTTTTTTTTTTAGAGACAGGATCTCACTATATTGCCAGACAGATCTCAAGCAATCTTCCCATCTCAGCCTTCCAAGTAACTTCCTCCCTTATTTTCCCCCAGACCAGCTCCTTCTCATATTTTGAGATTTAGCTCAGATTTCTACTCTTCCAGAAGACTTTTTGCTCCCCAGTTCCCTGTACAAACCCCCAAACTAGGCTAAGTGTTCTTCTTATTGCCGCCATTTAGGGAGCACTATCCAAACACCTCTGACACCTTAACTCAATCCTGACAACATCTACGCATTCCTGTCATTATTATTTATTTATTTTTGAGATGCAGTTTCGCTTTTGTTGTCGAGGCTGGAGTGCAATGGCCCGATCTTGGCTCACCACAACCTCTGCCTCCACCTACCGGGTTGAAGTGATTTTTCTGCCTCAGCCTCCCTAGTAGCTGGGACCACAGGCATGCGCCACCACGCCAGCTAATTTTGTATTTTTAGTAGAGATAGGGTTTCCCCATGTTGGTCAGGCTTCTGACCTCAGGTGATCTGCCCACCTCGGCCTCCCAAAGTGCTGGGACTACAGGTGTGAGCCACCACACCTGGCCCCTATTACTCTTATTTTACAGATAAGAAAACTGAGGCTTGAAGAAGTTGAAGTAAATTTTCCAGGGCCAAACAGTAAGTTGCTCAGCAGTGCTGAAACCCAGGTCTATTTATTTGTTTATTTTTTATTTACAGAGCTGCATTGTCCTTTTATTTTTATAAAGATACCAAGAAAAAATAAGACGCACTCTTTTTTTTTTTTCTTTTTTGGTCAATTTGGTGAACAGACTTTGGTATGCACAGGCATACCAAATTGAATGGCATTCAAATTATTGAATGCCATTCAATAATGCCATCTGTCTATTCCTATGCATATAAGTTTGTTTTTGTTTTTTGTTTTCTTTGAGATGGAGTCTCCCACTGTCACCCAGGCTGGAGTGCAGTGGTTCGATCTTGGTTCACTGCAACCTCCGCCTCACAGGTTCAAGTGATTCTCCTGCCTCAGCCTCCCGAATAACTGGAATTACAAGCGTCCACCACCAGGCCTGGCTAATTTTTATTTTTATCTTTATTTTTTAGTAGAGACGAGGTTTCACCATTTTGGCAAGGCTGCTCTTGAACCTCGAACTCCTGACCTCGTGATTAGCCCACCTTGGCCTCCCAAAGTGCTGGGATTACAGGCATGAGCCACCATGCCCGGCTTTTTTTTTTTTAAACAGCGTCTCACTCTTTTTTTTTTTTTTTTTTTTTTTTTTTTTTTTTTTTTTTTTTTTTTTTTTTTTGAGACGGAGTTTCACTCATGTTACCCAGGCTGGAGTGCAATGGCGCGATCTCGGCTCACCGCAACCTCCGCCCCCTGGGTTCAGGCAATTCTCCTGCCTCAGCCTCCTGAGTAGCTGGGATTACAGGCACGCGCCACCATGCCCAGCTGATTTTTTTGTATTTTTAGTAGAGACGGGGTTTCACCATGTTGGCCAGGATGGTCTCGATCTCTTGACCTTGTGATCCACCCGCCTCGGCCTCCCAAAGTGCTGGGATTACAGGCTTGAGCCACCGCACCCGGCCAACAGCGTCTCACTCTTGTCACCCAGGCTGGAGTGTAGTGGCATTATCTGTGCTCACGGCAACCTCAGCCTCCCAGGTTCAAACGATTCTTGTACTTCGGCCACCCGAGTAGTTGGGATTACAGGTGTGTGCCACCAAGCGCAACTAATTTGTGCATTTTTAGTAAAGACGGGGTTTCACCATGTTGGCCAGGCTGGTCTCTAACTCCTGGCCTCAAGTGATCTGCCCGCCTCTGGTCATAGAAGCTTTTTACACCACAAACTGCAGTTCTCTTTCCTGAAGCTGGAGCCTCTGAAAGTACACAGCACACCCCTAGTTCGGCATGCCCTACCCCCACCCCTCCTTCTGGTCCCCAGAAGCCTCAGGCTCTCAGGCCCTTGAGTAGTAACTGCTAGTGAGGCTGCTTGGCTTCCTTGCGAGGGGGTCCCTCGAACGTGAGAACAGTGATCAGTTGAATTCGCTCTTGGCCCCAAGCAAGACAATGGGGCCGCTTTCATTGGACGTGGATTTCGCATCCTCCACCCCACGCCCCCAACCTGAAACATCCTCGCCAGCCCCAAACCTTCAGATTTCTTCTACCAAAACCTCAGGCTCAGACCTCGTGATCCTCCTGTTTAAGAAGCTTCCCAACCTCCCCACTTCTAGCTGGGTTCAACGAGGCTCAGGAGGTCCTTCAGGATTTTGGCTTCCTTCTGCCCACTAGGCTCCCGGCGCGGTTAGTTATAGCCCCACTCCGCGACTCCCCGCTTAGCTCCCACCCGCGCGCCCAGGACCCGAGCTCCAGGATCCTAGCGGGGAAGGCACCCCCAGTTCCCGGCCCTGGTGCCCTTGGGTCAGGGCCAGGAGAGGCACTTCCAGCCTAGCGCTGGCGCCGGGTGCGCCTCGCTTTACGGAAAGAACGCCCCTCAAATAAATCCGGAGCGGATTTGCATCACAGCAGCCGCGGGAAGGCTAGCTGTTGCCAAAGCTCCGAATCTCTGGATTCCCCCATCCCTTCCTGGTCCAGAGTAGAGAGTGTGGGGGGAGGGGAAATGGGGCGGTGCGGAGGAAGCTACTGGAAGGAGAGGGTGTGCGCCCTGGCCTTGAAACCTGGGTGGAGAGGCAGCTAGCAGGGTGAGGAGCAACCTATTCCTCCAGGCCAGATCTCAAGGTGGGCCTGGGTTCTCGGTGAGGGAGATAAAGACAAAGGCTTTGTGTGTATGTGTGTGTCTTGTGTTAAGGGAAATTGCCAGCCTGGCGGTAGTGAGTCTAACAGCCCCCACCTCTACTGCTAAGAATCTCCCATCTGGCCGGGCGCCATGGCGGCTGACGCTTGTAATCCCAGCACTTTGGGAGGCCGAGGCGGGTGGATCACGAGGTCAGGAGTTGGAGACCAGCCCGGCCAACACAGTGAAACTCCGTCTCTACTAAACATACAAAAATTAGCTGGGCGTGGTGGCGGCACCCTTAATCCCAGCTAGTCGGTAGGCTGAGGCAGGAGAATCGCTTGAACTCCGGAGGCAGAGGTTGCAGTGAGCCGAGATCACACCACTGCACTCCAGCTTAAGCAATAGAGCTAGACTCCGTCTCAAAAAAAAAAAAAAAGAATATCCCAGCTGTAGTTTCATCAGGTCCCCCTACCAGCTGCCTCTGGGGTCCTCATATCCCTGAGGCCTGCACCTTGGTGACTACTGTGTGCTCATAGAGCACAGGCATCCTGACCTCAAGTCCTGGCCCTGGCTATATTATTGCCCTTCAGTCATCTCACATGGCCAATCAGTGCCTGCTCTGTGCTTCCACTCAGGCCATTTCTCAATAGGAAAATTCTTTCCCCTTTGCATTAGCTAAAATTTTGCCCGTTCTTTAAGCCCACTTTAAAAGCTACCTATAGCTGGGTGCAGTGACTCACACCTGTAATCCCAGCACTTTGGGAGGCTGAGGCCAGCAGATACTTGAAGTCAGGAGTTTGAGACCAGCCTGGCCAACATGGTGAAACCCCGTCTCTACTAAAATACAAAAATTAACTGGGTGTGGTGGCATACGCTTGTAATCTCAGCTACTTGGGAGGCTGAGGCATGTGAATTGCTTGGACCTGGGAGGTGGAGGTTGCAGTGAGCTGAGGTCACACCACTTGCACTCCAGTGTGGGCAACAAAAAGAGACTCTGTCTCAAAAAATAGATTAATTAATTAATTAAAATAAAAACTATGGTACCTTCTGTGAAGCCTCTAAAAGGTCTGTGTCCGTAATTCTCTAATCTCTTCGTGTACAAAGTTCGAGCCACATTTTTAGCTCTAAAATTTTTCTTGGTGTGTCCACTAAGTCTGTTTTCTCCATTAGGCTGCAAGCTTTCAAGAACAAGTACAAGGACTGATTCAATTCTGTGTCCTCAGAGCCAAGGGAAGGGTTGGGGACAGCAGCAGCTGTGTGACCATTGGGAGGGCCTGTTTTCTCTCTGGATCTCAGAGTCCCTCTTCACCCTTACAGTGAGGGATCTGAATGAGATGACCCCCAAGGCTGTCTCCAGCCCTGACCCTATGAGCCAGTGGCCCTATGAACCAGTGGCTGGATTGCCCAGCCTCTTATCATAATCCAACCTTGGGCAGGGCAGGGCCAGGCTGGAATCAGGGGATCTGAAATCCTCCTACCTCCTTTGGATCAGTTAACTGAGGCAATTGTGCAATATTGCTGGGAACCTCAAGGCAGTGAATCTGGTGTCAACACATCATGATGCTATCCCAGCTGGAAAGTCCCTCTGGCCCTGGCTCTGGTGGCCTGACAACCAGCTTCAGCTGGGGATAGTGGGGAGGGGGAACCAGGCCATCCCAGAGAGTAAAGAAGCCCTCTTTCCACCCCTTTCTCAACACATACACACTATCTCCCGGAACAGTGGCATAGCCCCTCAACTCTCTGAAGGCTAGTTCAGGACCACCCCACTCTCCTCTCCAACCTCCTCACCCCCAGTCCAGCCCAGCTATCTCCAATCTGAGCTGAGACTACCCGGAGTTCCCAAATAGAAGGAAACTTGGTTCAGCATTTTTCACAGCACAAGAAGCTGTCAGCCCCTATTGCACACTTATAAATGGAACTCACTGTCTCTCAGGGCTGCATGGACCGCTTCTTCCTGAAAGTCTCATCCATGGACTCACATTTTACCTATTGAAGCCTCATTGAGTAATGCTAATCTGAAACCACAACTCTCAGACTTAGTTGAGATTCCAGTTCTGTTACTCCCTAGCTAGTTAAGGCATCTTACCTACCCTCCCTGGATCTCTGTTCCTTCATCTATAAAATGGAAACAATGATTTATACACACAGAGTGGTGGTTGTGGGCATAAGATTTTTGAAAACACCCGTTATAGGCATTGACACATTTAGAATGTCAAATGTGGGCATTTTTTTTTTTTTGAGACGGAGTCTTGCTCTGTCGCCAGGCTGGAGTGCAGTGGAACGATCTCGGTTCACTGCAACTTCCGCCTCCCAGGTTCGAGTGATTGTCCTACCTCAGCCTCCCAAGTAGCTGGGATTACAAATGCGTGCCAGCACTCCCAGCTAATTTTTGTATTTTTAGTGGAGACAGGGTTTCACCATGTGTGGCAAAGATGGTCTCAATCTCCTGAACTTGTGATCCACCCACCTTGGCCTCCCAAAGTGTTGGGATTACAGGCATAAGCCACCACGTCCAGCCCAAATGTGAGCATTATTTCTATTACCTATTCCCTGCATTCTCCCTTGAAGTTGCCTAATACTTTTTCTGGAAGCTGGGAATGGAGATTCTGAAGCTAAATCTTCCCTGGACACAAGCAGGAATATACAATTCTACAAGCTGCACTTAAACCCAGTTATAGACTTCAAAAGACAGCAAAGTAGATTTGAGGCCCAGAAATGGGTTAGAACTTACCAAAGGTCACACAGCAGGTATAAGTAGGTAGAACAGCAGGCAAGTAAGGAGAGGGAGGCAAATGGGCATATGAGTAGAGGTCAGGGCTGAGGTATTGAGCTGAATCCAAGGACAGACAGCTGAACAAGAAGATCTTCAGCTGACATTGCCCCATTTTCCATGCCCAGCAGGGCCTGACATTTGCCTGTCTTTGGAACTGCTCTTTCTGGGTTCCTGAGTTTGTGATTAGTTTCCCAAGAATGCTAGGTAAATATCTTTGTTGTTTGCTGAATAACCAGCCCCAAAGATTGGACAGGGGTCCCCATATAAATGTTGCCTCCAGATTGGCTCCCTCTATAGAGATGATCAGCTCCCCTAGGCAACGCCCCACCCAGGTGCTCCTCACAGGGTCCTCTATTGGGGCCTTGCTGGGGGCTCTGAACCCCACCACATGGAGTGGCTTTGGTGTGCATCATGTGGCTAAGGGCTCAGCACCTTCTTTGAAGACAGTCTATTCCTCCCAGCCACCCCGTAAAAAGTATGCAGTATTTTCTGTTCAGTACCTTTCTTCCCAAAAAAGATAGCCAGACATGGGTTGTTGCCATTCCAATGTGATAAGGAATCTTGCTGACCTTTGGAAATGTCCTGGGCTCATGGTAACCCCAATTATGGGGAAACTGGAGGTGCTGGGGTCAGCATATTGTGCTACTTGATAATTCTTTTTTTAGGTTATATGTTCTTTGTTTGTATAGTTCTGCTCTCTCTATCCCCACCTGCTGCCTCCTGCCCCCTGTCCCTCATCTTCAGGAAGCAGAAATGTGTTCTCATGGACAAAGCCTGTCTTCTCTCTGTTTAAGCTCATATGTCCCAGGCTCCCTACCTCCCTTCAGAGTTCATATGTGAACACCTTTGCCCATCTCCAGTAGGACATCGTCTAGTTTAGACAGCCACCTGAATGTAGGGGCTTTATTAATTGATTTCTCAAGCTGTCCATTTCAAGGATACTCTAATTTTGTCATCTGGGAGTCAGTAATGCCACAATTCTGAATTTGTAAGTTTCTGTAACCCATATTTTACCATGCTGGAATTCTGTGATGCTAAGATTCCATAACTGTGAACTCTATGAATCTAGAATTTCATGATTTTTAAAAATTGTGTTTAATGAATTTTGTTGTACACATGGTAACAGTAGCCAGCACTCTCTTGGCCTTGGTTTTGTGTTTATTTTTTAGAAGTTGCAAGTCTCAGTTCCAGGCTCTCTTCTCTGGGCATGCTGGTGCAGAGGAAAATCATTCCCACCCCTCCCAAGGCTCAGTGGGTGGGATAGTGCCCAGGGAAGCTCAATCCTAGGGCCCAGCACTCAGTCCACTCCCTCTTTCCTGAAAATCCTTACTTGGGTTTCAGTACCCGAGGGTAGCAGGAAAAGCAGTCTCCTTTGCAGTCCTTCCACCCAACTTCCTTCCCTCTTTGCCCTGCCCCAGGATCCAGGGAGAGAAAGTTTTGTGGGAGACTGACCTGCCTGATGAGTAGGTGGGGGAGAGAGGGTTAAGCACTGGGCAGAGAGCCAGTGGAGGAGCCAGGGGAAATTCCCTGGGGAGCCCTGCAGCCTTCCCCAGAGGTGAGGAAGGAACAGAGGCCGGAAGTGGGGGTGTGGGTGAGGGCACTAGTAAGGGTGGGGTGACCGGTATTGCATTGTGGGGTTGGAGCTGGGCTTCCGGCCATTGACCTATTAGTGACAAGGGACCTCTAGCCTGGCGCCCCAGGGACTGTCTGGTCGTTTCCGTCCTTACCCATTGACTCTGTGTTCCTGTGCCTGAATCAGACTCCCAGGAAAATCTGGAGGACAGGAGTTGGGGTCTGAGGAACCTGACTCAACAGCAGGGCTGCAGAGTCCAAGAGAGGCGCCAGGACATTCCAAGGATCACACCAGGGCTTGGGGCAGAACAGTGACTGAAGCTCGGGCTCCTGTCCAAAGCTATTCTCTTCATAATCCAAAGGGTCCCAGAATTATAAAATGCTCCCACAATAGACAGTTGGTGAAACCCAGGGCTAGAGGAAGGGCCCCCGCGCTAGGCTGCCTCTTTCTTTCAGTCCTGCAGCACAGCACACGGCTGAAGCTGCCAAACCAGATTTTCCAGTGGCTGCCTGAGGCTGGCTGGAGCGGGAAGCCCTCCTCCTGGCACGAACTCACAGCTCATGTCCTTCTCCCCCTCACCTCCTGATTCCTTGGCCTGGCCTTCTCCTCCTGCACCTGTGCCAACTGCCCCAGTGTGTCACCATTTCCTTCTCCACCTGCCTGCTATCTCCCCTGGGCTGCTCCCCAGGAACTGTGAGGTGTGATCCAGAGCTGCCCATCTCTGAGCCTCAGTTTTTCTCATCTATAGATGGGGAACAATGGCCTGCCTCCCAGGGGTTAACCACAAGAAGATTCCAAAGAAAAGTAAGGTCGTGGGGGCAAAGTAGCTCACCTCACGTCTGTATTCCCAACACTTTGGGACGCTGAGGCGGGAGGATCACTTGAGCCCAAGAGCTGGAGTGCAGTGGTGTGATCTCAACTGCAACCTCCACCTCCCAGTTTCAAGTACTTCTCATGTCTCAGCCTCCTGAGTAGCAGGGAGAACCTGTTTCCACCAAAAAAAAAGAAATCTTTTATATTATCCAGGCATGGTGGCCTGGACCTGGAGTCCCAGCTGCTTGTGAGACTGAGGTGGGAGGATAGATTGAGCCCAGGAGATTGAGGCTGCAGTGAACCAAGGTCAGGCTGCTGGACTCCAGTATGAGTGACAGAGCAAGATCTTGTCCCTAAATAAAAGGCAGTGGGGAGAGCTGAGCCGGGCGGCTCATGCTGGTAATCCCTGCACTTTGGAAGGCTGAGGTAGCTGGATCACTTGAGGCCAGGAGTTTGAGACCAGCCTAGCCAACATGGCAAATGACCCTGGGAGAAGAAGGTTACAGTGAACCGAGATCGTTACACTGCTCCATCCTGGGCAACAAAACGAGACTGTCTAAAAAAAAAAAA
>NW_016107444.1:2434391-2444051 GCF_001604975.1 Cebus imitator
AAAAAAAAAAAAAAAAGAGAGAGAGAGAGAGAAAAGAAAAGAAAAAAAATAAAGAAAAGGGAGATATGAATAGCAAAGGCTACCAGTTGGTTGGATGGTGGGTTAGTGCCATGTTGGGAGCACAGCCTAGGGTGTGAGAAAAAAGCACTGTTCTGTGGAATTCTGGAGATACGATTATTAGGATGAAGGGTACAAGGTAATGGGTATATTCCTTCTGATTTCCTCAGGTTATCCCACCTATGGGAGATGGAAAAACAGAGAGAGGCAGAGAACATCATCTCAGAGTAGGAGCCTCTGTTAACAGTGCTCAGAGCCCTCCTCACAATTTAATGAAGAGCTTGTGTAATCTGTGTAATGTATCTCCCACTGAGCTATATAACTCCTCTGGGAAAGAACTCCCACCGCCTTGCTCACTGCTCTGTCTCCAGAATTTAGCACCATCCTGGTACACAGCAGGCACTGTTGACTGACACAGAGTTGCAAATTGAAAAGCAGAAACAGAGGCATCCTAAGGGCTGGAGACCAGCCAGGTCAGCTTACCTAACCCAGGCCCTTCCAGCCTGAGAGCCTTGTGTTGTCAGCCTCCAGGGACCTCTGGCTGGGCAGGAGAGAGTGAGCTGCACCCAGTCATCCTGGAGCCACCTAAACTGAGGTGGTGGGTGCCCTCTGGCTGTTGCTGCCTCTGGGAGCCTAGATGGGGAGGAGAATTAGGAACCTGAAGGGGGAGGGGCAGCAAAGGAGCCATCATTGCAGATAGAGCTAAAAATAGCTGGAAGAGATGATGTCATTTGGTTCCCACAGCTTAGCACCCTCACCATACACACAGTCGAGCACAAACACACACTCTCACAGACACAGATACACACAGACACAAGTGTGGGCATGCGTGCATGCACATACACACACTGCACTCATATAACATATAGGGGAGGGAGGCTTCTGGGTCCCAGGGCCACAGGGGCTGGGAAGTCTGGTGAGTGTGTCTGCATGTGTATATGTCTGTGTGTGCCTGGATCTGCATGAGTGTGAAGGCATGTGTCTGTGTCTGGGGGCTTGTATGCTTGTGTGTGGGTGCATGCATGTTTCCATCTGTGTGTGTTCATTTATAGGCATGTGTATGTGTTGCTACATGTGTCATGTGGGGATCTATGCATTTGTGTCTGTATATATCTGCTTATACTATGTGCTTGCATACGTGTGTGTGTTTTGCAGTGTGTGTCTATGAGTTCACTTATATTTACATATCTGCATGCATTTGTGAACTGTGTCCTGTATCTTTATACTTATGGCCCCTCTTGGGCCCTCGAGTACTGGCCCAACCACCTTCCAGCTTTGGCTAATGTTCAGCAACCCCCTTCACATACCCTGAGGAGCCCAGCACTGTCTGGGCATGGTGTGTCAGTGAATTCTCTGCCTCATCCCTCCCCTCAGGGTCCCGGTCTCTAGCAAGCGTTGGGGTAGATAGACATGGATATAATTCGCTTTCACAGGCAGCAAAGGACATTAGCCAGACTTCCTGAACCCCAGGGTGCCAGGCCATCAAAGGTGTCAGGGTTCACTCCCTTCCCCAGCCCCCTGGGAAGGTAGGCCTGGAAATGGGGCCAGATCTTGGACTGGTGCAACACACAGTAACCCATGCATTATGTAGCATGTGAGAGATGGAGTCCCACACAATATTCCCAGCTACTAAGACACAACCCCACAGAAACCCAGTTACAGCCAGTGACACATGAGCACACACTCAAAAATCCAGATGGAAAATCCTCAGGCCAGAGAGCCCAGCACCCTCCCTACTTTCTGGGCTCAAACACAGTCTTGCCTCACCCCTAAGCACCCCAGCTCAGCTGCCAGCTCTAGAAAACACTGACCTCAGAGAATGGCTGGAGGGCTGAAGGTAGTATGCCTTTCTCAGAATCTCACTCTTCTCCACATTCTCCTCCTTCAGGCTGCTCCCCATCCCCCTCCTGACCTTCATTTTTCTTCCTAGGGCTGATGTCCTCTCTTTGGCACACCCATACCCTCACAAATGCTCCTTGATACTCACAGTCAGTCACAGAGGCACATTCAATCACAAAGGCACATTCAGCCACATCTGCTTATAATCCCATTCTCCCAGCCTCAGACACACACACCACCAGCTACACCTACATGCTAACTATCACAGGCACACAGAGGCACATCTGCCTCACATCCACCTCATACTTGTGTATT
The DNA here is from genome assembly GCF_001604975.1 of Cebus imitator. Taxonomy (NCBI): domain Eukaryota; kingdom Metazoa; phylum Chordata; class Mammalia; order Primates; family Cebidae; genus Cebus; species Cebus imitator. The sequence continues at coordinate 2,436,603 of NW_016107444.1, forward strand.
CTCAGAGTTCTGTCTTTCATCCTATCCCTCTCTGATCTGTGCCTCCCAATACCTTCCAAGATGTTTACAAAGACCCTTCTCCCTGTGCAGTTAGGAGTGTAAGGCAAGAGAACCCCTATTTCATGGGGCAGATCAAGAGCTGAGACCAAAGATGGTCTATGTTGCTGACCTTGTCCAGTCCTCCTACTATCTTAGCTATGATCCCTGCTGTGATCACTGAAGTCTTTCCCTGTAAGTCTTCAGCCCTAACCCTCCCCTCACACCCTGCATAGTCAGCTGGTTAACACCTCCATATGGAATAAGGCAGTTTGCACGGAGTGATTGTATTTGTTGTTCACCACCCACGGCCCCTAGGAGATGCAGGTCCAGGGCAAGCCAAGCTTCATCTGGGTTAGCTTCTGGGCACTTCTAGAGGATCAGAAAAATCCCAGGTTGACAGAGGTGTCTGAGAGCTGAGAAGAGGAAGGAGAGGGAAGAGTGTGAGGAAGGCAGCAGTTCTGGAAGCTCCCTGCCCCTTGGATTCACCTCCTCCCCAAACCCTCTGCTTCCAGCCAATCCATCCTTCATTAAGGCTGTCAGCACTTTGGGATGCCTGCCATCAAGAGTCCATCATACATTTAGGGTGGTATTTCACAGGGCTCTTCCTTTGGAGTGCCTAAACAGAACCAGGTAGGGAAATCTTCAGTGGCTCTGTTTTTTGATACCCCACCCTGGCTCACAAGCCCCACAGCTAACCTTGAGGTGGGAAGATCCACACTCCAGTGGTGGCAGTGTGGGTGTTGTTGATACCCATGGCCATGGTGGCAAGATTGGTGGCTGCACTGGTGGCAGTTCGACCTCGGAGACTCTGCTGGTATCTTCTGTGGCTGCACTTGAACATCCTTGGAAACCGGGGCCTGGGCCAGCCCATACCTGGCCTGCGGTAGGGGGAACGCATGCCCTGGGGCCGAGGGCCATGGACAAACCGAGATGGCCCCATGGGCACAGGGAGCTTCTGCAGTGTGCCTGGGGGTGTACTGTTGGCCAGGGTAGCTGAGGCCTCTATGACATACAAAGTCTGCATAAGGGCAGGGCTCTTTATTACAGGTCATGGCCCTTGGCCCCTCCTCATGGGTCAGGCTCCCTCACGTCTTCTCCATTGGGTCTGGCCTAAGAGCCAGCCCAAGAGCCAGGCAGCTTCAGTTTGGACCCTTAGGAAAAGGGGCTTTGAGAGGGGGAACTCACTTCCTCACTTTCTCACTTACCCATATTAACAATATTAACAATGTTTTCTGAGCACTTACTATGTGCCAGACACCGTGCTGAGCACTTTACCAACATTATCTCATTTAATCTCACAGCTACTCTACAAGGAGATGCCATGATTATAACTATTTATATTGTCAATTCTCATTATTCCCAGTAATGTTCTATAAAGTCACCACAAACACTAAATACTGAACAATGGGTAAATGCAAGGTTAGGCGCCTAAAACTCTCTGGTCACAATATTTTTGTCAACCTGTCAATACGTAACTTAATTTTATGTGTGGAGACACCATATTTAATACATATAGTTGGCTGAGCGTGATGGCTCATGCCAGTTAACCCAGCACTTTGGGAGGCTGATGAGGGTGGATCACCTGACATCAGGAGTTCAAGACCAGCCTGGTCAACATGGCAAAACCCCATCTCTACTAAAAATACAAAAATTATCCAGGTGTGGTGGTGGGTGCCTGTAGTCCCAGCTACTCCAGAGGCTGAGTCAGGAGAACAGCTTGAACCCAGGAGGTGTAGATTGCAGTGAGTCCAGATCATGCCATTGCAGTCCAGCCTGGGCAACAAGAGTGAAACTGTCTCAAAACAAACAAACAAAAACTATATATAGATACAGATATACACACTAATATATGTATATGTGTGTGTGTGTGTATATATATTTGAGTCACTGACATGGAACTCATGGCCAACAGCATTATAACTTGTGCCTGAATGAAACTTTTCTAATGCATGTACTTCCCCATAAGGCTCATCACAGCCTTCTTGCACTTAGAAACACTAGGGAGCACTTCAGCATTACAACTGGGGACGATTTTAGACTGTAAAATCGCCAACAAAAAACACCAAAAAATGTGAGAATATGTGCACTAAATAGACCACCAAAAGCACATTTGTTTACCCTCTGAAAGCTGAAATAAGAAGACAGAGAGTCCTATTGTTCAACAGACCTCAGTGGAAATATATGTGTGTTGGATGGCTGAAATTTTCTGCCTCTCTGCTCATGTCCACGAATGAATGCAAAAGTACCACAAGTATTGGTTTAGGAGTTACAAATAAATTTCTGTAAGCAGGCAAATTCACATGTATGGAATCTGCGAATAATGAGGATCCACTGTATAAGGAAACTGAGGCTCAGTAAAGTGAAGTCACACAATTAGAGACAGGCAGGAAGGAAATCCATGATGATGAAGAACCAAAGCCCAGAGCACTTAACTCTCATTATCCTGCACTCATTCATTCAGGAAATGTTCACTAACAACTTCATATGTGCTGAGCACCTGGGCCACAGATGAATGTAATCTGGTCCTGATTCTTCCTGAGAATGAAAGAGAAAGCTATCGGATGTGGTGGCTCATGCCTGTAATCCCCGCACTTTGAGAGGCCAAGGCAGGTGGATCACTTGAGGTCATGAGTTCGAGACCAGCCTGGCCAACATAGTGAAACCCTGTCTCTACTAAAAATACAAAAATTGGCCAGGTGTAGTGGTGTGCACCTGTAATCCCAGCTACTTGGGAGGCTGAGGCAGGAGAATCTCTTGAACCTGGGAGGCAGAGATTGCAGTGAACCAAGATGGCACCACTGCACTCCAGCCTGGGTGACAGACAAAAAAAAATAGACCTGTTCCTTCTCCTTCCACTCCTCAGTCCCCTCTTCCTTTCCCTCTCACTCTGCCCTTCAAAGGCCCCCTTTGCAGCTTCATCCTCCTTCCCGCAGGACTCTGTGGGACCCTTAGGACCACCCTCACAAATCTCAACTTTTTCCCATCCCCTCCTCTAGCTTCTACTCTTGCCTTTTTCAGTCTCAGAATATGACCTTGCTTCGATCAACTTCTAGCAATTGTAACTATAAACACACCTGCCCCTGCCCCTCCTCTTCCTCAGGTCAGACCAAGGCCTCTCCCCTTGCTCTTTATGGAAGCCAGCCTAGCCTGCTTCCTCAGAGATTCCATCAATGCAGATTGTCTGCTTGGTGGCTAAGATGTGGACTCTGGTGCCAGATTGACTGGGATTGAATCCTGGCTCTTCCACTTACAAGCTGTGTGATCATGGCAAGTACCTGACCCTTTGGTGCTTCTGTTTCCCCATATTTAAAATGGAGATAAGAAAGTCTATCTCGTAGGATGGTTGTGAAGAGGAAAAGAGCCTTAATATATGCAATACATTTAAAATATGATCAGCATTATTAGTATAGTCTGTAATACTATTAGCCCCTCTCTCTGTCTCTTGAGCTGCCTCCTTCCACTATTAAAAAAAAAAAAAATTAGAAATCCACTCCCTCAGCTGGGCCGAGTGACTGATGCCTGTAATCTCAGCAATTTGGGAGGCTGAGGCAAGAGGATCACTTGAGCCCAGTTCAAGACAGGCCTGGACAGCACAGAAAAAAAAAAAAAAAAAAAAAAAAAAAAAAAAAAAAAAATTGGGGTGTGGTGGCAAATACATGTGGTCCCAGCTACTTGGGAGGCTGAGGTGGGAAGATCATTTGAGCCCAGGGGGTCAAGGCTGCAGTGAGCCGTGATAGTGCCACTACACTCCAACCTGTGCAACAGAGCAAGACCCTGTCTCAAAAAAAATAAAATCAGTTTCCTCCATCTCATAGCCCCTCTGCCTGTGACTGTCTCCTCTCTGACCTTGCTGTGTGCTCATTCCCTTATGTCCCTTCCTTACAGAGCAGGAAGAAAATCTCACTTGAAAAGCCCATAACTATTCTGTTACACAGAAGACCGGGAAACAGAAGTTTAAAAATCAAGTGTCTGAGTGACCCGGAAGCCAGAACTTTCCCCAGTGGTCAGGCAGCCCCACTAGTAATAAAGTTGGAATCACCGGGCCTTGGAACTGGGGGTGGCACCTTCATGGGACCATGGTGCCACCTACTGGCAGAAAGGAAAGGGGGGTACACAGAGAGCTAAGAGAAGACTTGGGAAGGAGAAAAAGAAGTTAGGGAGGGAGAGGAGATGGAAAGATGAAGGGAGGGGAAAGATGAGGAATGTGAGGTTTTGTGGAGGGAAGAGGATTAGGAACTATTTGCTATTCAGAAAGAGCAGAAGTGCCAAATCTTGGTCATTTCCTTGAAAGTGAGAGAGAGCATGTGCATGTATGAGAGGGAGAGAGAGAGAGAGAGGGAGACTAAAGCTTGTACCTCAGACATTATTCTGTTGTTTGTTAGTTGCTGGGAGTCGGTTCACAAAGAATTGAGTGTATGTATATGTGAGAGAGAGCACGCTCACACACACACACACACACACACACGAGTGCATTCAGGAGCACTAGTACGTGTTTAAGCATGTAACTGGGTGCTTGCTGTGTGAACATATGGATGGCAGTATAGGCAGACGTGTGTGCGTGTGAGCATGAGCACAGAGGGTACCTATGAGTGTATCAGCAGATACAGGGTAAGAAGCATATTGTACTGTTGTGGTGGAGGGCACACAGGCACTCTGGGGAACCACTTGCCCCACCCGTGGGCTGCTGCTTCTTGAGATCAGGAGTGGTGTTGCCCAGGGCTGGTGTTGCCAGGCGGAGGCCTGCTGAGGCTGTGGTTGTGGGGATCGGTCTCCAGGCAGCAGGGGGCAGCAGGGACAAGGGGAGGCTAACTGGCCATGGGTGGGGCCGGCAGGCGGGCAGAAGGAGGCTTTAAAGCGCCTACCCTGCCTGCAGGTGAGCAGCGGTGTGTGCCAGCCAGCCGTCCCTCTGCCTGCCCACTCAGTGGCAACTCCCTGGAGCTGTTCTGTCCTTTGTGGAGCCTCAGCAGTTCCCTCTTTCAGAACTTGCTGCCAAGAGCCCTGAACAGGTGATGGGATAGGGATAGAGATGATCCTGTGAAGAGATATCAATCTGGAAACAGGTTTGGGGAGCTGGAAGAGCTATAGTGAGGGTCTGGGGAGGGTCTAGGGTTGGTGTGGGGAGGAGCGCAGGATATACAGGTGCCAGGAAAGGGCGTGGAGTGACCTGCGCGTGGGAGTCAGACTGGGTATGCAGGTGGAGGAATCTATGGTGTTAGGATCTCAGAGTGTCGGGTGCTGGTAGAGGTCCTGGGTAGTATAGCGGGGTAAGGGTGTTAGGATAGAAACTGGGAAAAGGCCTGAGGTGTCAGACCAGGTATAGGAGAAGCTTGGTGAGATATGGGTTCAGGATCCTGGGGTCTGGCACATCTGACTGAATATCTAAGGCCAGGGCCAGCCCAGGTGGGGCCAGGGGAAACAAGGCCCTAACTCATACATGTCTGCCTCCCAGGAGCCACCATGCAGTGCTTCAGCTTCATTAAGACCATGATGATCCTCTTCAATTTGCTCATCTTTGTAAGTATGGAAGTTGTGAGCTCTTTGGGGCAGGTCACAACCTGAGCAGAGACTAAGCTGGGGAATGGGAGACTGCTGTGCCCAGGCTTTGTCCTACAAGTGTCCCCTTATGAGTGGGATGCAGAGGTCTCCTCAAATGCTGTTGATCCCTGGTCCCAGCAGCAGCCAGGCTGCCATGCAGGGGTGTATGTGAGAAAGGGGATGGAGAAGCTTGGGATACTTCCTCTCTCCCACAAAGCTTTAGCCCAGGCTTCAGGCAGGGCGGAGTAAGCTACCAGGAATGATTCTCCCCCTTTTATAGGCATTGGGGGCCCAGAAAATAGAAGGGGTCTGCCCAAGTTCACCTAGTGCAGAAGGAAATTCAGTACAGAGAAAATTCCTCTGTATGACGCGGGGCTGAAAGGAGAGAGGGCCTACATCTCATCAGAGCAAAGGGTCTATCTCAAGCAGCCCTTATTCATTCGACAAATATTCATTGTCTAAGATTCCGTGCTGGGTGCTGGGGTGGCAAGGAAACAAAGCCTTTCTCTGCCCCTAGCGATCTCAGCTCCAGTAAACCAGATAGGCAGATAATAACAACACAGTGTGTTTGGGCTTACAACGGAGGCTATGGGAGCCTGAACTCAGCTTTGTTGGAGAATACTTCCTGGAGGAAGTAGCTGAAGCTGGGAAATTGCACTCGATGGGGGAGTTGTAAAGCATGAGTGAAAGGCCAGAAGTAATGAAACTCGATATTGTTCAGAAAACCAGAAACAGATTGCATAGAGCATGTTTGAGAAGCTGAGCAGTGAGGTGTAAATCCTGGAGATGGTGGTGGAGATAGGGAGAAACAGACAAAGTGGACAAAGGACAAAGCTCTAGGATGATGGCTGAGGGGCAGAAGAAGGGGCAAAGGAGGCAGAGATCTTGGAGATGACGCTCTTATCTCTGGCATGAGCAACCTGGATGGCCGGGGGTGGGGCCCGGTTTGTGGGAGGGGGTGTCCCACTGGCAGCTGTGTACCCAGTGGAGGTGCAGCTTAGATTGGAGCTGGCCATGGGTATTTGAAAATCATATGCGCACAGGTGGGCACTGAAGCCATGGGAATGGATGAGAGCGTTTGGAAAGTGAACTCTGGGAAACCCAACTAACTAGGGATACGAAAAAAAACAAGCCACTGTGAAGGAGATGGAGAAGGAGCAGTGGGAGGGGAAGAGGAAAACAAGGAGAGCAAGTTATCAGAGAGGTCAAGGAGAATATGGTCCATGAAATGTCCACTGGATTTAGCACAGGATGTCACCAGAGGCCTGAGCCACATTAGAGTGGGTTAGTGTAAGTAAAAGTGAGGAAGTGGGCCAGGCGCGGTGGCTCACGACTGTAATCCCAGCATTCTGGGAAGCCGAGGCAGGCAGATCACTTGAGCTTAGGAATTTGAGACCAGCCTGGACAACATGGTAAAACCCTGTCTCTACTAAAAATACAAAAATTAGCCAGGTGTAGTGGTGCATGCCTGTAATCCCAGCTGCTGGGGAGGCTGAGGCTGGAGAATCGCTTGTACCCAGGAGGTGGCAGTTGCAGTGAGCCGAGATCACACCACTGCACTCCAGCCTGGGCTACAGAGTTCATATATAGACTAGTTTAGAAGCGTGAGTAAACTCTGTAGTTCTAATGTGGTCTATGCCTTGGGCTTCCTTTAGCTGCAGGAACTGGGTTTTTTGTTGTTGTTGTTTGTTTGTTTTTGAGACAGGATCTTGCTCTGTCACCCAGGCAGGAGTGCAGTGGCCTGATCGTGGCCTACTGTAGCCTCAACCTCCTGGGCTCAAGGGATTCTCCCACCTTAGTCAGCCTCCTGAGTAGCTGGGACTACAGGGGTATGCCACCATGCTCAGCTCATTTTTTTTTTTTTTTTTTTTTTTT
>NW_016107444.1:2444135-2462175 GCF_001604975.1 Cebus imitator
TAGCTGGGATTACAGGCATGCGCTACCATGCCCAGCTGATTTTTTGTATTTTTAGTAGAGACGGGGTTTCACCATGTGGACCAGGATGGTCTTGATCTCTTGACCTCGTGATCCACCCGCCTCGGCCTCCCAAAGTGCTGGGATTACAGGCGTGAGCCACCGCGCCCGGCCAGCTCATTTTAAATAAATTTATTTGTAGAGGCAGTCTCACTATGTTGCCCAAGCTGGTCTCAAATTCCTGGGCTCAAGTGATTCTCCCACCTTGGGCTGGACAGGCATGAGCCACCATGCCAGTCCTGAGCTAGTCTTTATCCATGTATCTGGAGGAAGCAATAGTTATCCAGGGATTTGGAGAGCAGAGGCTCTGCCCTGAGAGGGTTAAAGGCAAATCCGGTTTGATTTCTGGCCTCTGTTACCCAGACCTTGCCAGGCTGGGCAGAGCAGGATAGGGCAGACCTCCAGCTCCTTGAAATTTGACCCTGCAGGCTAGAAGTCCAGCTTTCTGTCCTTGGGCAAACATGCCTGGAATCCAGCCGCAATCTGCCACCTCACTTCTGGCTCTAGCCTCAGTTTTTACAGCTGGAAAGTGAGGACTAGGCACCAAGGTGGTGTCAGGCTGATTCATCCACTGAAGCCCTGGGCTGGGAGGCTTTGCTCAAAGATCTGTGGGAACTGCACAGGGCCCTCAATCTGGGGCTCAGGATTCCCGCTGAGGTTTGGAGTTGAGATATAGAGCCTTTAAGAGAAGCTCTGGCTATATTCCACCCCCCTCCACCCCGTGCCTCACTTTCCTCTTGTGAGGCAAGGAGATCTTGTCTGGACGAAGGGCAGGCTTGGAGTTGGATTCTGGAAGGGAGCCAAATGGGGCCTGAGGTGGGTGAACCTTCTCAACCTCCACCCTCTCCAAGGTTACCAGCAGGTGAAACCTCAGCCCCACCTCCATTACTATGGTGACTGTTGAGTCTGTTCTGATACCACCCCCCTGTCTCCACCTATCAGAGGATAGAGGTGTCCGTAGGCACCCATCGCCCAGAAAGGAAATAGGAGGCTGGACCCTCATCTGCCTATTTTCAATCCTAGCTATGTGACAGGACCCTGGCAGCAGTAAGGGAAAGTCTTAGAACCTCTGATCTCCTTTATATCTGCCCAGGTGTGCAGCCTGGTCCCAGCTGTGCGTATCCCAGCTCCCATTTTTCTGGGCTCTAGAGGATGTTTCCCTCCTTACAGGATGAGTTTTTAGACTCTCTAGCCAATAAAGAGGGAAGTTTTTCGGCTCCCATCCTTCTTATTCAACTGTGTGGTAGTAAGCTACTTGCCAGCACTGTTTAAGGCCTGTCTGATCTCTCTCCCCTCAGCTATGTGGTGTGGCCCTGTTGGCAGTGGGCATCTGGGTGTCAATCGACGGGCCATCCTTCCTGAAGATCTTCGGGCCGTTGTCGTCCAGTGCCATGCAGTTTGTCAACGTGGGCTACTTCCTCATTGCAGCCGGCGCTGTGGTCTTTGCTCTTGGTTTCCTGGGCTGCTACGGTGCTCAGTCTGAGAGCAAGTGTGCCCTCATGATGGTGTGTCAAACCCAGCTCCACAAGCCCATGACCAAGCATCCCCTCACCCTTGACACCAGGCCCTGAGATTCCCAAAGCCTGCTTTGGACCCCCCTATGCCAAGGCCTCTGTCTCACTTTTCTGGGGGTGGATTAGGACAAGGAGGGCATGAGGGACTCTCTCCCTAAAACCCAGACCCCTCTTCCCCATTCAGTTCTTCTTCATCCTCCTCCTCATCTTTATTGCTGAGGTTGCAGCTGCTGTGGTCGCCTTGGTGTACACCTCAATGGTGAGGCACTGGGATGGAGGAAGGGAAGCATGTTGGGCAAAACCCTGGGAGTGGGCTGTGGCCTGTGAATGGCCCCCTTCTCTACCAGCCCCTAAACACTGGCCTGCCTCACCCAGGCTGATCACTTCCTGACCTTGCTGGTAGTGCCTGCGATCAAGAAAGACTATGGCTCCCAGAAGGATTTCACTCAAGTGTGGGACAGCACCATGGAAGGGGTAAGGTTGGCTGGGAAGGTTTTGGAGTGGAGAGAAAGAAGCAAGGCCCCAACCTCCTCCCTCATCTTGTCTCCAGCTCAAGTGCTGTGGCTTTACCAACTACACGGATTTTGAGGGTTCACCCTACGTCAAAAAGAACAATACCTTTCCCCCATTCTGTTGCAATGACATCACCAACACAGCCAATGAAACCTGCACTGAAGAAAAAGCTAAGAACCAAGCAGTACAGGTGTGTGGCACGGGTGGGTGGGGACTGTTTTCATGGTCTCAGAGTGGCAAATGGGGATGGCTATAGAGCAGCTGCCAACTATAAATGCTCTTTTCTCTTCCTGAAGGGTTGCTTCAATCAGCTTCTGCATGACATCCAAACTAATGCGGTCACCGTGGGTGGTGTGGCAGCCGGAATTGGGGGCCTAGAGGTAAGCAGATGAGGAGGCTGGGACTGGGCTATAGCTACAAGACCAGGGCTGCTCAATCCATCTGAGGCCTCTCTGGAGAAAACAGACTTCTAACTGGGCCTCAGGTAGGCTGTCCATGGGACAGGGGGCCAATGCTTCAGGATCCCCATCATGTCCCCTCATCTCTCCCTGTTCCTCCCTCTCCAGCTGGCTGCCATGATTGTGTCCATGTATCTGTACTGCAATCTGCAATAAGTCCACTTCTGCCTCTGCCACTACTGCTACCACATGGGAACTTGGAAGAAGCACCCTGGCAAGAAGCAGCGACGTGGGGAGGGGACAGTATCTAACAATGTCACTTGGCCCAGAGTGGACCTGCCCTTTCTGCTCCAGACTGGGGGCTAGATAGGGATCACTCCTTTTAGGTAGTGCCTGTCTTTCCTTCCATTGGTGGATGGGTGGGTGGGGCGCATTCCAGAGCCTCTAAGGTAGCCAGTCTTGCCCATTCCCCCAATCTATTAAACCCTTGATATGTCCCCTAGGGCAAGTGGGGGCTCTTCGTGATCCCAGTGCACTACTGGGGGATGAGAGAAAGGCATTTTATAGCCTGGGAAGAAGTGAAATCAGCAGAGCCTGGGCAGATGTGTAGAAGGCACTTCAAAATGCATAAACCAGTTGCAATGTTGCCAACTGGACTCTTCATGTATCTTTGGGGAGAGGGTCCCATCTTGCCTAAACTGACCTCAGATTCCTGTGGGGCCGCCAAATCAGAAGGCCTCTGGAAAGGAGGGAAGTAGGGTGGGGTTGGAGGTCAGAAGTGGTTATTTCTCCCCTTCATTTGGGTTCCAGGCCTGGGAGGGAACCTAAGAGGGATGGCCGAGAGGTCATGAGGAAGTCGAGTTGGGTTGGGCCAGTCTGCCTCCTTATAACAGGGAGAACTTTGGACTGAAACTACCCCCTCCTGGGTGGGGGCACTGGACTGGAAAGCTATGAAAATAACAAGCTTGTGCCAAATTCTTACCAGGGCAATGGGAAAGGGTCACTCCTTAGGTGCTGGGAAGTCCTCCAGGAGCCCCTTTCCTAGGGTCTAGGCTACCTACCTTTCCCACTCAGGCAAAACCCTAGATCTGTCCCTGATTCTAGGATCTCAGAGTGAACACCTTCTTTGCTGCTGGCCTACCTGGTGCTCTTCAGACCTCATCTCTTCTCTAGCCCTAACCATCCTTATGTGTCAAGTGGGAAACTGGGGATAGGAAAGGCCAAGCAACTTGCCTCAGTCTCACAGGCTTCAGTGAAGAGCTCAGCCTAGATTTGGACCGAGAACTACAGCACCTGGTGTAGTCCTGGCTGACATGATACTAGTTCCACTTGAAGGGGCAGCTGGCCACAATGTCTCTGACATAGACCTGATTACTATTGAGCCAGCAGTGAGAGGCCTGAGGGAGGCTACAGTGGGAGGGTACAGTGTCTGCTACCAAGCAAAGCCCACCCTGACAAACTAGTCCCCCTCCTTGCTTCCCTTTGACCCCTGTTAACTCTTCCTGAGCTTTTCCAGTGCAGCCCAGAACTACCACCCCCTTGCTGAGCCCAAAAAGGAAGAGGGACCTGGCCAGAGCCACACAGTGCCTTAGATCTGGTCTGTGAGGGCCAGACCAGGAGGTGCCAGGGTGTGCGGCAGGGAGAGGAGCTAGCCTGCTTCACCCCTTCACCACCACACTGTGCCTCTCACATACTTCCCCTCTGCCTCTGCCAAGTAGGTGCCTGTGTGGAGGCTGCATGGGATTTGTTTGCCCAGGGCGGGCCTCCACCTCATCATGGGCTAATTGCTGGTCAGCCTGGCTGTTTGGCCACCTCAAGCACTATCTCCAGCTCCAGCAAACACTGAAGGCGTCAGGGTGGCGAGATATATCTAAGTCATATACCACCCATGCCATTACCGAGCTGGGCTCCAGGCACCCGTGAAAGAGGCAGGGCAGAGAGCAGGCAGGAGGGCCGGAGTTCCAGCTGGAGTTCTGTACCTGCACAGAGGCAGGCAGACCCTTTCTTTTTTTTTGAGACTGAGTCTTGCTTTCTTGCCCAGGCTGGGGTGCAGTGGCGCAATCCTGGCTCACTACAACCTCCTTGTCCTGGGTTTAAGCAATTCTCCTGCCTCAGCCTCCCGAGTAGCTGGGACTACAGACGCACTCCACCACACCCAGCTAATTTTTGTATTTTTAGGAGAGACAGGGTTTCACCATCTTGGCTAGGGTGGTCTCAAACTCCTGATCTTGTTTGAGATCAGGAGTTTGAGACCACCCTAGCCAAGATGGTGAAACCCGCCTCAGCCTCCCAAAGTGCTGGGATTACAGGCATGAGCCACTGCGCCCGGCCAGGCAGACCCTTTCTTAAGTGGTGGTCTGCACTCACCCTCCTGACCCTAGGCCCTTCACAGATTCTTTAATTGTCCTTTTCCCTGCCGTGAGCTTTCTCATCCACTGCCTCTGGACAATCCCATCCACTTTCTGGTGCCTCTGTGACTAACTTAGATCTTCTTAAACTCTTTGGGTTATTGGCTGTGTGAGAATCTGACGTTCTTCTCCACAGAATGCCCGGATAGAGAATTCTGAATGCCAAAGTGCTCTAAGGGCCATAGACACCCTTGCTCCTAGGTCTCCATATGCACCCTAGCCTGTCTCTTGAATGATGCCCGCCCAGTCCTGTCCCATCCACTTCCTTCCCACCTCCACTAGGCACTCCTGCTCTTCCATTCCCTCTTCCAACCCCCAAGTATTCCTTTTTGTTCTCTTCTGCTCTACCTCTGGGGACAGCTGCCCAACCCAGGCAAGCTAGGCAGGAACCAGGCTGGTAGTTAAACAGTGGGGAAGAGGTGGGGTGGCTGCTCTAAGCTCAGCCTCAAGTAGGGTGGGGCTAAAGTCAGGCTGTCCTAGAGTAGAGCTGGGGAAAAACCTTGGCATTTGAGACTCGGGCATCCCCTGGTGGCCAAATGGCTCCAAATGGAAGATAAACTCTGTGGAGAACAGTAAGGAAAACTCACCATCTAACACAAGTATTCTCTCCACCACATCCCTCCAGCAACCCCTCCCCCACACACACACACACACAAAATCACAATCACAAGACACATCACCAGACGGCTTCTCCTTTTTTAATCAATGACCAACTTATCCAACTTTGGAAATCTGGACAAAGAGGAGGCTGAGCGCAGGCCTGGTCCAGTGTCTAAGGGTCTCTGAGTGAGTCTGTGTCAGCATGAGGGCCCCAACTGGGCCTGTCCATGGGTTGGGCACAGCAGTTTCCTGAGTAAGAGCCAGCCCCACCCTCAGGGCAGCATTCCAGCCCAAAAAGAAATCCAGGCCCTCCAGGTTCCGCCTGTTTTCAAGGCCCTCAGGACAGTCAATAAATAGGTTAGATTCTGAGCCAGGCCTGGGAAGTGAGGGTATTCAAAGGGCAGGATCAGCTGTCCAGGGATCGCAATGATTCCCAGGTACTCTCCTGCCCATCTCCAACAAGGAAGTAAATAAATAGACCTTTAACTCAGGAACAGGGGTATTGGAGCAGGGGAGGCCCCGCTTGGAGTTAGTAATTAAGTCTCATGTTAAAAACAAGGTAGCCCGCAGCCCCTACCAGCATCTACAAAATCCTACAGGATGGGGGGAAGGGCTAGCCTGCCTGGGGGTACACAGTACCCAGCCCTGCAGGGTCCTGGAGGAGGTCTCATGTTTGTTCTGCGGCTCCTGGGGCTCCCTCCTCCTTAGGGGGTGGCTCCAGGAAAATTGGGGTGACTGAGGTTGGCTTCTTCACTCTGGGAAAATAATACAAGAATGTATAGGGAAGAAGCCATTAGCTATATTCCTGGATCCCACTAGGCCTCCCATTTCTCAGGGCAGAAAAGGGTCACTCACGAGTAGGGGGAAGCTGGGACCCCCACCACCAGGAAGTGGTTCTTCTTCCGAAACAATCTCCACAGGCCCCGGTGGTTGCCACGCACATCCAGGTCCCAGATATGGAGGCACTGATAAGGGTGGGATGGGGACAGAGACATGGGTCAGAAAGCTATGGGGAGGGGCCACTGAAGACCCTTTGGCCCAGCCCCTACCCCTCCTCAGAAGCTACCGCAATTTGCAAGAGATAGCATCTTTTGGAATATAAATTTGGACAAGGAGGTTGGAAGAGGGGTTCTAAGAGTAGAAAGAGGAGGTTCTGAGGTTGAAGATTTCAGAGCAAAGCTCCTTGGATCTTGGGGCAGTGTGTGTAAGGGGGAGGGGTTCTCCAGGGTGGGCATGGTATTGGAGCACCTTGGCAAGCTGGGTCCAGGTGGTGAAGTCATCATCTTTCTCCATTCGAATAAAGGCCACATAAATGTGGCCCTCTGTGTCTGGCAGGAAAGAATCTTCACAAGGGTTCTTGCTGTGGTCCAGAACCTCAGCCTCACTGCAGTTGGGGGTGGGAGAATATGGCCAAGACAGGGCCCACTTCATGGGTTTGTCCCACAAGCCCCTGTACTTCGTTGAATGCTCTGCTGTTTCCACCTTGAAGTTCTTAAGAATGTTTGAACTAAGGGCCCTGATTTTCATTTTGCACAGGGCCCTATAAATTATGGGGCCAAGATCCCCAGTATTTGACTCCTTGCTCCCTGCTACACATCCCAATTGTCGTAGGCCATACCTGAGCAGCCTGTGAATTTCCACTTCATAAGCTTCTTTCTTCAGACTGAAGAGGAGGGAGAAATGGGTCAGAGGAGTGGGCAGGCCCTCAGGTCCCATGGGTAGCACTGAGCAGGGCAAGGGGTCACATGGGAATCTGCAGCAGCAGGGCTGGAGTAAACACACAGGCCCGGGATTGGAAGGGACTTTCAGGGACTGGCCTCCAAATCTCCTAGATATCCACCCCTTGCCCTGTTGCCAGCCCCCACCTGTCCACATTCCTGAGCTGGACACCTGGAACTGTGTTGAGCTTGTGCTTCTTGAAGTAGGCCTCCTGGAGTGGGTATGAGAGTGAAAATCAGTGCCTCACATTGTCTGGCCCACACCTTCTCACTGACCAGCCACACATCTATAAGACACACAAATGAAGTCCTAGACCTGTAAAGGGCCCTCTAATTTCCTCCAGTCTTCTCCATCCTCTTTGCAGCATCCTCAGCAAGCTCTTACTGGCTTTAATTTGGCCTCCACCATTGCTGCAGAGCTCATGCTCTCACAACAGCTCACACTACCGCACTACAGACCCGTGAGCTAGTAGTCCTTGTCTCTTGTAGTTCTCCCTGGGCCTGCTGTTCTAGAACCATAGATGTCAGAAGCAGGCCCTGCAGGAGGTGGTGGGCAAAGGGATGGGATGGGCTGGGAAGGAGAAAACTACTTTGACTCTGGTACCGAGAGAGACCTGAGGTAAGTGCCTGCCCCTCTCTGGGAGAGGAATAGGACTCTTGTATTAGTCAGCCTCTGAGGGGCCTCTGGCTTCTAGGAGGTTCCAAGCTGGATGCTATCCATTCCTTTGGGCTGGGCTGGCTCAAGGCCTCCCATGCTATAACTGGGGAATGGTTCTCTGGACACAGCCAGGTGAAATTGGGGGTCCTAGGGACTTCCCTGTTCTCAGGCTGAAGCATGGGCTCCAGCACTTGCCAGAACAGGAAAGAGTAGAGATTGCAGGCTGGACCACTGCTTAGAGGCAGAAATACTCTCCCCATACACCCACAGTCCAGTGCTAAGAAGAATAAAAATAAAAATAGTACCAGCTGACCCTTATATATGTTTACAATTCAAAGCATTTTACATATATAGACTCATTTAAACATTCAGAAAATCATAATCCAGTGAGGTAGTAGTATTTTATCCTCATTTTACAGATAAAGAAACTGAGGCAAAAATAGGATAGTTCTTTCCCCAAGGTTACATGACTGGCAAGTAGCAGAGCTGGGATTGCTCCGGAGTCCATGGTTTTGGGGTGTGTGTGTGTGTGTGTGTGTACATATATATATATATTTATATATATATATATATTTTTTTTTTTTTTTTTTTAAGATGGGGTTTCACCATGATAGCCAGGCTGGTCTTGAACGCCTGACGTCAGGTGGATCACCCCACCTCGGCCTCCCAAAGTGCTAGGATTACAGGTGTGAGCCACTGTGCCCGGCCCATGGTTTTGTTCTTGACTGCCACACTGTGCCCTGCTCCCTGCCTCCCACTCACATGAAAGTAGCCATTCATGTTGAGGCCGACGATGCCAAAATGGTAGGATCGGGAAATGTCAGGGATGATGCACTCTCGGCCCCGGCGTTGTTCGGGCATCCGCATCCACATGTCCCAATCCCAGAGCTGGCAGACATGGACAATGAGGAAGATTAAGATGTTTCGAGTTCATAGGGACTCCAGCCCCCTCACCCAACCCTGCCAGTTACCTTTTCCGGCGTAGGCCACTTGGGCTCAAGCTCCTCCTTGTACAAGGACCTCCTGAGCACCCAGCCCAGCCCAGGCATGGTCTCCACACGATACAGTAGTGCTGGGTCCTCAGCCGTGTGTTCATAACCCTGAGGACAGGGGCCATAGTGGGAGGTATTAGCTGAGGCCTCATAAACTCACTAGCTAACCCCTGGCCATTCCAGCCTACCTGGTCATTCCAGGCAGAGATGCAGTACAGGCTGTCATCCTCCTCCAGCAGGTGGATAGATTGGCTCAGGAAACTGGGAGGCAGGGTCAAAGAGTTCAGGGAGAGGCAAGGATAAATCTAGTCACACGGAGATGCTGGAAGAGCTGGAGCTGGGTCTCAGGAGCGTACCTCCTTCCTCCAAATCTCCACTGTCTCCATTCATCCACTCTACCTTCAACACCAGCCCCAACACCTGCCATCCTACCTTTGCTCAGGCTTTGCCCCCACTTTGAGCTCATGTCCTCCAGAAAGCTCTCCAGGACACCTCACTGCCTGTTTGCCTGCAGACCGAGGAACCTCATCTGAAACCTAGAGTCTCCCCTCACCTGAAAAAATCCACAGCGATATCCAGGTCCTCTTCTAGAACCACAGCAAACTTGGCCTCCTGGAAGAGGAATGGAACATCATAGTCCCAAGAGGGTCTCTCCATCTGGTCTCCTTTGCACCCAACCCTCTTCTTGCAGGCAGCATTACCCCCATTTTCCAGATGTGAAGGATGAGGCCCGGTGAGGGGAACAGCTTGCCACATAACAGGCCCAGACCCTATGCCCATGTTTCTCCGCCCCAGGCCCAAGAGTTGTATCCTTAGTACTCACCGGAAAGAGGTTGAAAGTGGCAGTGAGGCTGGCCTTGTAGTGCTGGGAGGAGGGTAGGAATAGGGCACATGAGCTTTAGGGTAGAAGGCAGAGCCAGATGTCTGCCCCATCCCCGCTTGCCTACGCAGTACCTGAGACACGCGGGCATTCTTGATGCTGATGGGGGTATGCTGGATGCCCCTCAGACCAAACAGTGCCACCACATCCATGGGTTCCTGGGGGACACGGCCACTGGTCACCATGTGAGGTCACTTTCTCCTGCCCGCCTCCGCAATCCAAGGCCTTCACATTTCACAGCCCTTGCCTGGGCGGTCTCCCTTGCCCGCCCCTGGCAATCACTGCTGCTCCACACCTGCAGCCCCGTGTTGTCGTGTTGTGTTCCACCTGAGGTCCCCTGAAGCCCTACTTACCTCATAGTAGCCATCGATGAAAACGGTTATCATCTGGGGAGACACCCCCTGGGCTGAAAGCAGAGAGCGCAGCATCCTGGGGAGCCCAGGGATAGGTTAAGGTCTCTTCATTCCCCCTCAACTCAGGCTCCCCTGTGTTTACAGCTGGGCCCAGATTCTCCATGCTTACCCACAGAGGTGAATAGGTCTAGAATCTGTTGTCTTCCTGCCCACCTCAAGAGTTCCTCCTGGAGGTAGATGACCTAAGCACCCTCCCACTTACTAAGCACCCTCCTGTTCAGTGCTGGGGACAGCCCACTCCCAGGCTTACCTGTACAGGTAATTGGGTCGGTTTCCTGCAATGACAGCCACAGGCACATTGAGGACTTTGTTGTCTGGGAGCTGTGGGAGAAACATGTTTAGCTCTTGCCTTACTCCCCCTTCAAACGGGGATCCCCACCTAGGGAAGAGTTCTCGAGTGAGGGTAGGTACAGACGAGCAGACAGGGAAGGAAGAGAGAATCTTCCCTGTTCTGGCTTCTCCACACACTCAGCCCAACTCCAATGCTCAGCTTTGCTTACATGGCCTGCCCCTTCACACCAGCCCTGTCTTGCAGAGTGCAGTGTAAATCCTGCTCCTGGTTCCCTCCCAGGCTAGGGTACAGAAAGCCCAGCCTAATCTTTCCTGGGGCCCCCTTGCTGAGCTGGGAAGGGGGCCCTCACTGCCTAGGGCCCCACTCACTGGGTCAGGGCTGAACTCGATGGGCGTGGGGTCCTTGCAGCTGCATACACTTCCATAGCCCTCAACTTTGCTGCAGAAGCGCCGGCGGCGACGGTTCAGCTCTGTGTCTGCCCAGTGGCACTCTGCCTCTGAGGGAAGGATGTGGTTGACATGGAGGCATAGGGCTAGCACAGTCTAAAGAGCCCGAGGCACACAATCAAAGAAATAAAGCACCACCAGGAGGACCTAAATGCCCACCCCCAGCCCAGGCCCTGCCCCATCCAGGCTCCACTAACTCTACCTTCTGCTGAGCTCAGCGGCACATCTGTCTTCAGCAGGACTGGGTCCCCCCAGGAGGAGAGGGCAGGCGACTTAGAATGTTTCTCCCCGAGGACAGGACCTGGCAGGAGGCAGGAATGAGGGCTCATGGGGGCCCAGACACCAGCCTGGGGGCTTTTTTCCATCTCCCTGCCTACTTTCATCCAACCCACTACCACTGGCTCCTATGTATTCCCCACCCCACCCCACCTCCTGGGGTTCTGCTCCTCCCGGGCCCTTGATACTATAGAGTGGATGGCCTCTGGTGCCGGCACCTCCTTTTCGTCCCACGAAGGCCCATGTGTCCCTCCAGCCCAGGGCAGGGCCAGCCTGGCTGCCCAGGCTCCTCAGCAGAGCCTTGGCCGTGTCCTTGAGGTGGAAGGAGCCCTCGTCCTGGGGGCCAGAGAAGGCAGTTAGGCTGACTGGCAAGGTTCCAGGAGACCTGGCCTCACAGAGCACCAGCTATGTGGCAACCTTTTACTTAAATAAGCTCATTACATTATCACAATAACCCTCTATGATTACTCTCTTTCTCAGATAAAAAATAATAACTGAAGGCTTAGAGAGATCTGAGTCATCTGAGGTCATCCAGCTAGTAAGTCCTTTCCACAAACCCACACGATCTGCACCTCTCTCTCCCTCCGCCTCTCTACCTTCTTTTCCCACCACTCCTATTCTCCTCCCTTATTCTGCTCCACCTCGACTGGCATCTTTGCTGTTCCTCAAATGTGCCATGTACCTTCCCACTTGAGGGGCTTTGCACTTGCTATTCTTTCCACCTGGAATGCTCTTCGTCCAGGTAGTCAGCTGGCTCACTCCTCACTTCCCCAGCTTTCTGCTCATATATCATTTCCTTGCAGGGGCCTTCCCTTTCTAAAATGCCCCCCATCATTCTGGATCCCCTGCTTTATTTTCTTCTTTATGTAAGTTATCATTTACTAGCATTACACACATTTACTTGGCTGTTTTTTGTAGACCTCCCACTGCTAGAATGTAAGCTCCATGAGGGTGGGGACTCTGTCTTGTTTCCCATTGCATCTTCAGCACCCAGAGGCGTACCTGCCATAGAGTTGTTGCTCAATAACTATTTGCTGAATTAATAAAAATGTTAAGGCTAAGATTGGAACCTGAGTGACCTTCCTTCAGAGAATCTTCCCTTATGTTACATGAGAGGCAGAGAAGCCGGGGCTATGAGCAGGGTTGGAGCCAGGGAGTAGGGCTCAGGGCCAGGGCTGAATCACTGACCTTGACAGTACAGATGAGCACTCGGCCGGGCGCAACCATGTTGAGGAACAGCACCATGGCCTCATCCTCATGAGGTGAGTATGTGTCAAACACACGTTTTGCCATCACGTGGCCCTGGCAGGGGATGCACCTCTGGTGAGTTGGTATCATCAGCAAGAAGAGCCCAGCTCCAGCCCTCTGGGTCACCCACCCCTAGAAACTCACCGTGGCCTGGTTGAGGACAATGACATGGATGCCCCGGCCCTGCTCCCGGGCCTCATCCTCCAGCACCTATACAGTGGCAGAGACAAAGTCCAACTTTTCACTGACATTCAAGGTGTCTCTCTCATAAGGGTACTTAAAACACCAGCTGCTTGAAACCTCACTTCCTGCCTATGCTTCTGTTCACATAGCTCTTTTCCAACTCAGCTTGAAGGCCGTCTCTTCCAGAAAGCCTCTACGGCACTCCCATTGGAAGAGATCACGTCTTTCTACAACCCTCCCCTCCATGACTTTCATGGCTCTTACAGCCTTTGCTGTCTCTGCTTCATCCTGGAGGTATCAGAATCCTCCATCAGACTGAACTCCTCAAGGTAGGGCCAGGTCTCATTACTTCCAGGTCCCCAGTGCCCAGCACAAGGCTGAAGCCAAAGAAGGGACCAGGGAATAGTTATAAAATAAATCAGCCGGGCGTGGTGGCTCACGCCTGTAATCCCAGCACTTTGGGAGGCCGAGGCGGGTGGATCACGAGGTCAAGAGATCGAGACCATCCTGGTCAACATGGTGAAACCCCGTCTGTACTAAAACTACAAAAAATCAGCTGGGCATGGTGGCGCGTGCCTGTAATCCCAGCTACTCAGGAGGCTGAGGCAGGAGAATTGCCTGAACCCAGGAGGCAGAGGTTGCGGTGAGCCGAGATCGCGCCATTGCACTCCAGCCTGGGTAACAAGAGCGAAACTCCGTCTCAAAAAAAATAAAAAATAAAAATAAAATAAATCAATGAATTGACTGCCTACTATTATGAATGATTGCTTTTGACATCCCACTACATACATATAAGACACTTAACAAACTTTTTGTTTAATCCTGACAAGTAGAAATCATTAGTCTCAGTCTATAGTTAAGAAATTGAGGACTCCAAAGCCCCAGAGGTGGAAATTGGCAGAGTTGCAGTTCCCACTTAGGCAGTAGACCCCGCAGCCAGTGGACCATGCCCTGAGCAGAATGGAGTGACTATACACCAGACCCTGGCCCACTGACCGTGGTGCCATCCACTGCCACATATACTTTGCTGCGACTTGAGTACACCTCTACGTCCAGGACCCGCCGGGGACCGCTGCCTCTGCGCCTTGGGGGCTCCAGGCGGCCTAAGGCCTCATCTGTGGGGTGCAACAGGTCATGGAGATAGTCTCCCCAGCAGAGTGTCACCCGTTGGGGTCTGCCTGCCACTCCAGCTGTGAGATCCAAGGCCCTCCCACCCCATCCTCAGCTTGGCCCCACCATAGTCTTGCTCTGGCTCTGGGTCCTCATTGGCTTCACTGATGGCTCGCCGAGTGTCCAGGATCAACTTGATATTGACAATGACAGTCACCAGCAGGAAAAGAACGGCCCCTGTCTGAGGGGAGGGGTAGGGATGATTAAGAGGAGCACCTCCTTCAGCTCCTAGAGGATCTTTCTGAAAGGAGGGCCCTGGCTGCAGTGAGGACATCCAGAGAACCTAGGACCTGTCTCTTCCTCTGTCTGCCCAGCTCTGCTCCCCTGACCAGGGCCTAGTTTCACAGCCACCTTCCCCAGGGAACCTCCCCTGACCCTTCCCCCTCCATTAGGGCCCTCCCTACCCAGTGCTCCTGTATTCTTCCATTTGAGACCTTGGTTTCAAATCTCATTGATTTCCTTGGTCCTCTCCATTGTTGGTTTCTAGAGATAGAGCCAGGCCCAGAGAACCAAGCTGGGAATCAGACCTGGGTCCTAGCCCTAACTGCCTCACAGGGGTGTGTGCCTCTGGGCAAAGCTGTCCTGATCAGACTTCAGGCTTCCGGTTCAGAAGCTTAGAAGTTGTACTTGGGTTCCGATTCCACAACTCTGGGTTCAAACCATTACCTACAGGGACAAGACATATAGAGGTCTCCCCTCTAGGAACCTGCTGCCCCTTTCCAACTGGGGCTGGCCAAGGTAGGTCCCAGTGCCTGGTTTAGGTGGGGAAGAAGCTGGGAGGGAGCCCTTGGTGGGGAGGGTTTGAGATATCTCTATACCTGACAGAATCTCCGCAGAGCCCGCTGGTTTGTCAGTTTATACTTCCAGGTAAGGTACCAGCTCCGTTTCTTCCGAGCCCCAAAGGGCTTGATGAGGGGGCTGGGCTTCCAGTCGTCCATGCCGGATTGGCGGGTCACCAATGTCCTGGGCAGCCCATGCCTTCAGGAATCTGATGGGATCAGAGGGCCACATAGGGTAAGGTGGCCCTCCCAAAGTCTGATGCCTTCTGGAGAGATGAGGGAGGAACTCCCAGCAAGTCTTCCCTGCAAGCACCCATACTGTGTGACATGGGGAAAGTGGTTCAACTTCTCTGGGCCTGACAAGAAACCCTAGAAAGGGGTTGGATCACCTGGAAATTCCCTGAGACTGGAGTAACTCTCTGAATCAAGGCTGTCCAGGGGTGGAGGCCAAATAATCTGCTCAAAGTTCATTAGCCCCTACAAGGACCAAGCCCCAGGCCTCCCCAAGCCTGTGGTGGGCAAAGAGCGACCTCTCCTGCCCCAATCCTCCACCCTCATCCCATCCTAGCTGGCCCAGCTTCTCCTCCCAGGGCCCGGGGCCGCCCGAGGGCTCGGGAGACCTGCACCGTCAGCGCCACCCCTCCCGGACCCCCACGCTGAGGCACTCACGGCTTAGGGGCCCCGGGCCCCGCTCGGGCCCCGCTCGGGCCCGCATTGCTCGGCCCTGCGCGCCGCGGCCTCCGCCTCCTCCATGCCGCTCGCGGCCCCGCCCCGGCCTGGCGCGCCCCCCCGCTTCCGCCGCCGCCGCCGCCGCCGCCGCCGCCGCCGCCGCTGCCGCGGGGTGAGAGGGCGACAGGCGGCGCTTAGGGCGGCGGCGGCAGCGGCAGCGGCAGCGGCGGGGTGTCCGCAGCCAGGGAGTAAGGAGCGCGCTCAGACCTTGCTCCGCAGCTTCGCAGCCCGGCTGGCGGGTGCTGCTGCCTGCACGAGAGCAGCCCGTTCCCCCGCACCGCTGATGGCAAACCCAACTCCAGTCAGAGGCCTAGGACCTTAGACCTAGATCACAGGGCACGCCAGGGTCAGAGGGGCTGCAAGCCTGCGGCACAGCACACACACCACCCGCCCCATACCCCTCCTGGGCAAGGCCGGTACCTGGGTCTGGGGCATGCACAGCCATTGGAGGCCAAGGGAGATTAAAATCCAGGTTCTGCCGCTGTGCTAAGCAGTTTACTGATGACGTTTAATTCCACAGCAACCCCATGAGGTAGGCGCTATTATCATTATTTCATTTTTTTTTCAATTGAGACGGAGTTTCGCTCTGTTGCCCAGGCCGGACTGCAGTGGCACCATCTTGGCTCAGTGCAGCCTCTGCCTCCTGGATTCAAGCGATTCTCCTGCTTCAGCCTTCTGAGTAGCTGGAACTATGGGCGTGCACCACCGCACCCGGCTAATTTTTGTATTTTTGGTAGAGACGGGTTTCACCATGTTGGCCAGGCTGGGTCTGGAACCCCCGACATCAGGTGATCTGCCGGCCTTGGCCTCCCAAAGTGCTGGGATTACAGCCGTGAGCCACTGCGGCGGCTATAGGCGCCATTATTATCCCTGTCACAGATAAAGAAATGAGACCCAATGTCACAAAGCTGGAAGAGGTGGAATTGAAACCCAGCCTGGCTCCAGATTCTGCTCTTAACCACTCACTGCACTCCACTGGCAACAATACTTAAGAGTTGCCAGGTTTAAATAACATCATACATAGAAAGCACTTAGCTTAACACAATGGTTCTCAAACTTTAGATTGCATCAGAATCACCTGGATGACTTCTTAAAACAGAGGTGCTGGGCCAGTCCCTAGAGTTTTAGATTCTGTGGTCTGGGGCAGGGTGGGATTTTGCATTCCTAACAAGTTTCTACCTGATGTTGATGTTTGTTTGAAGTCAGTGGGTAGCCACAGAACAGTTTTAAGCAGGGGAGAAATATAATTCCATTTATATTTTAAGAGAACCTTTACTTTATTTGTGGAGAATGGTTTGAAAGGAGACTGAGGAAGCCAGAAGACCAGTTAGATTTTTTTTGAGCTTTCCATATTCCATCTGTTTCCTGAGTGGTGGGGTGATATCCCCCACAATGTTAACAGTACTTGTCTTAGGAGTTAAAGAAATAGATGATTTTTCTTAAGTATGTATAAGAATAGAAAAAAACCCAACACATTTTATTAGCATTTGAAAAAGATGTGCTGGCTGGGCACAGTGGCTGCTCACACCTGTAATCCCAGCCTGTAATCCCAGCAGTTTGGGAGGCTGAGGTGGGCTGGTCACTTGAGGTCAGGAGTTTGAGAGCAGCCTGGCCAACATGGTGAAACCCCATCTCTACTAAAAATACAAAAGTTAGCTGGGTGTGGTGGTGGGCTCCTGTAATCCCAGCTACTCAGGGGACTGAGGCAGGAGAATCGCTTGAACCCAGGAGGCAGAAATTGCAGTTGAGATCGCACCACTGCACTCCCGCCTGGGTGACAGAGCAGTAGTCTGTCTCAAAAAATTAAATTAATTAATTAATTAAAAGATGTCCCTTAGGGTTTCTTTCTGACCCTCTTTTCTCCTCAAACTCACTCTTCATGGATGATATCATTCTCTCATGACCTCTGTTACCAATCTAGATTCCCAAACTGACATTGGCAGTTCTAACCTCTTTCCTGAGCTCCAAGCTGCCTGATGTCCAGCAGGCCATCTTCACAGCCCCCTCTAACACACCAGCACAACTGCTGGAATCATTTCCTTTTACTCCTAGATCTCTTGAGGGCTCCCCTCCTCAGTGAACTGCACCAGGCCAAAGAGCTGGGAGTCACCCTTGACTTCTTGTCTTCTCCAGTGACCAGTCGAGGTATGTCTTCCTCACCATTGTATTCTCTACACCACACACAAAGGGTGGCACATAGTAAGCTCTCCAGAACATTTGTTGAAATCATTCATTTGTATTTTTTAACAAATTTTTATTGAATGCCACTATAAATGAATGTAGACAGTCACCTAGTCCTGTCAGTCTTACCTCCTGAAGGGCCTTCCATTCTAGTCTAATTCTTCTCCAGCCTCACAATCAGCCCCTGGTGTAGTCCATTTCAGTTTCTTGCTTTCCAACCAGTCTCCTTGACTCTAGATTTTTACTCCTCCCATTCATTTCTCCTTGCAAAATCCAGAATGATTTCTTTTTTTAAAGGCAAATGTTGCTGGGTGCAGTGGCTCATGTCTGTAATCCCAGCACTTTGGGAGGCCAAGGCAGGCAGATCAACTGAGGTCAGGAGTTTGAAACTCGCCTGGCCAACATGGTGAAACCCCATCTCTACTAAAAATACAGAAATTAGCTGGACGTGATGGTGGGTGCCTATAGTCCCAGCTGCTTGGTAGGCCGAGGCAGGAAAATGGCTTGAACCAGGAGGCGGAGGTTGCAGTGAGCTGAGATCATGCCATTGCACCCCAGCCTGGGTGACACAGTGAGACTCCATCT
>NW_016107444.1:2462298-2466084 GCF_001604975.1 Cebus imitator
TATATATATATATATATATATATATACACATGTTGCCAATGGGGGAAAGGAACTACAGAGTGTGAGTGAAATCCATATATCCACATTTATCTGAATAGGATAATAAAGAGAGATGAATATTTAAAATTGAGAAGTAGTGTGGCTGGGCACAGTGGTGCACTCCTATAGTCATAGCTGCTTGCTGCTTGGGAGGCAGGAGGAGTGCTTGAGCCCAGGGGTTTGAGTCCAGCCTGGGTAATATAACAAGACCCTGTCTCTAAAAAAGGAAAAAAAGCAGTGGTAGGATTTACAATGAGAAGATAGTTACTCCTACCCTACCCTTTCACATCTCTAGGCCCACTCCCAATTGGCAACCACTTTTAGTTAACTCTAAACACTAAAGTTATGGATGTGAACACCCCCAAAAATAAATAAATAACTGAAGGTTATTTTTTGCCAATTGGGAGTGGGCCTGGAGGTATGAAAGGGTAGGGCAGGAGTAACTGTCTTCTCATTGTAAATCCTTCTGCAACCATGGGCTGGAATTTCTTGAATTAAAAGACCAAACAAACCAAAGTTTTCATGGCTGTTCATTGCCTGTTAAATAAAATCCACACATCTCAGAACCATCTTCTGTAACCTTGTTACTCAAAGTGTGGTCCCTTATTACTTGAAGTGTGGACCGGCAGCATGGCCATCACCTGAGAGCTTATTAGAAATGCAGGATCTTGGCCAGGTGCAGTGGCTCACACCTGTAATCCCAGCACTTTGGGAGTCTGAGGCAGGTGGATCATTTGAGGTCAGAAGTTCAAGACCAGCCTGGCCAACATGGTGAAACCCTGTCTCTACTAAAAATACAAAAAAATTAGTCAGGCACGGTTGCATGCCTGTAATCCCAGCTACCTGGAAGGCAGAGGCAGGAGAATCGCTTGAATCCAGGGAGGCAGAGGTTGCAGTGAGCCGAGATTACGCCACTGCACTCCAGCCTGAGTGACAGAGCCAGACTCTGTCTCAAAAAAAAAAAAAAAAAAAAAAAAAAAAAAAAAAAAAAAAAAAAGAAAGAAAAAAGAAAAAAATGCAGGATCTCAGGCCAAATTTACAAAATTCAGCATCTTCATTTTAACAAGATCTGCAGATAATGCATATGCATTCAAGCTTGAGGAGCATCTTGCTTGTAAGCCCAATGTGGACCTCTTCAGCTTCGTTATTGGTTGCCCCTTTCTACTCCGTTAGTCTGAATTCTAGCCCCTGTGGTGTGTGTGTGTCTAGCTAAAATCCAGCCGCCGCCGTTTTAGAGCCAGTTCCTCTACTCCAGGAAGACTTCCAAGACCTCTGCAGCTCTCGGTTACCACTGTTCCTTAAACTCCCACATCTCTGACCGACTGAAGCTGCTTAGGCTTCATTCTGCAAACGTGTATTGGGCGCCTGCTGTGTGCCTGGCTGGATTCAGTGCCAGGATGGGGTGAAGGCGCTGAGGTCTCCGAGTGCTCTTTCAGGTTCAAATCCAGAAACGACCAGCCCCACGCCATCCGGGGCCAGAGGTTGTGTGCGCAGCACTCAAATATATATCTACAGGCGGTGCTGCGCGGCTTTTCTGAGTGTTACGGCGCCCTCCTCCCGCCCCCGCGCCGCGCGGGCGGGGACCCACCGGTTCTGCTCCGCATTAGCTTCGGCAAAGGGAGGACTCCCGGGAGCCGGTCCCGGGCGTCCAGTCGCCCAACCCTTTTCAGGCTTGGGCCCGCATGGAGGGGACCGTGGAGTCCCAGACGCCTGATCTGCGGGATGTAGAGGGTAAGGTGGGCAGGAAGACCCCTGAAGGGCTGCTACGCGGGCTGCGAGGCGAGTGTGAGCCGGGAACCCCTGGCACCCTGCTGCTCCCAGGGGCGCCTAGCACCGGCCACGGCTTGGGGGACAAGATCATGGCGCTGAAGATGGAGCTGGTGAGTGCAGACTCCATGGACCAAGGGGACGAGTCCCCAGTGTAGGGCCGGGAGGGACAAACTCACGCTCCCAAGTTAGGCTGGAGAGGAGGTGGTTAAAACTCTCCATCTAACTGCTCAGAATCCCTCCCAGATCAATCCGTAAGCGCTGGGGTGGAGGTGGAGTGACGTCCATTAATTGTCCCCCAAGAGTGAGTGGGGTGTTGATGGGTCCTGAGGACTTGGGGGTGGGAGACAGTGGTTCTTGGAAGTTATTCCTGCCAAATAATTGGGAGGAGCGAGATGAGGACTGGGAAGTACCGAGAACCCAACGCAGCACAAATTCCCCCCCGCCCGTCTGGGCCACCTATTCCCCGCCAGTCCCTGTTGTAAGACAACCAGTTTTTTCTCCTGCTAACCAGGAAAGGGTTTAGTTTCTGTGAGGCCGCAGTGTTCAGCACAGGGTTGAGGGATATATCTGCTGAACACTACCTGGACTAGGGGCACTGAAAACCTCCTCCGTTTTCCCTGCATCTCCCAGCCCTACTTAAAATAATGGAAAGTTCTTAAACCTATAGCAGGGACAGAGATTAGCAGCACCATTGGTGCCGATTCCCTCATCTCAGACTCAGTCTCCTCCCAGCCAGTCTCCCAGGTAAACTGGATATTTGGATCTCGTCTGTACATTCTTAGGGAGAAGAGGAAGCAGCAACCCTCCACTTTCTTTGTTTCTGCTGGTCTAGATTCAGAGCCAAAAGGGCAGCTGGGGCCCTGGCAGGCTCCCCAGAGCCCTGATTCCGGTGAAGTAGGTGATTTACACCTGCCACTACTTTGCCTCCAGCTCCGGGGAACTGAGGAATTGCCATTGGCTCCCTGGCTCACAACCAGGAGCCCACAGTGAAGTTCCTCAGCTAATAAGTCTTCCTGGAGCCCCACTGTGTGCCCAGACTGTGCCAAGCTGGTCTGTGAAGGTTCAGGAGAAGAAAGTCATGGAGGCTCTGAGCCCAGTAAGGGCTCTGATGCCTGAGCTGAGAGGCTGGGAGGAGAGTCTGGTGGGTGGAGCAGTCAGGGAAGGCCCCCCTGGGAGAAGGACTTGAATGCCAAGTGTGCACTTGGCCTTGAAGGTTGGAGGTGAGGGCCAAATTCACCAGAGCAAGGCTGTGACTGTACCCACCTAAGGGGGGAGAGTGGGCTTGGCTTTGCCTCACTATACAAACTTTAGCTCAAGGCCCTATCTAGACTGTCTAGTTGCTTTGAAAACTAACTTTCACCTAGCACATGTGCTAGGCAGATTGCTGAGCACTTTACATGATACTCTCTTCATCTCCACAGTAACCCTGTTAAGTAAGTGGTATTTTATAGATGAAGAAACTGAGGCACAGGGTGGGCATGGTGGCTCACGCTTGTAATCCCAGCATGTTGGGAGACCGAGGCAGGCAGATTGCTTGAGCCCAGGAGTTTGAGACCAGCCTGGGCAACAAAGTGAGGCCCTGTATCTACAAGAAATACGAAAATTAGATGGGCATTGTGGTGCATGCCTATAGGCCCAGCTACTCTGGAGGCAGAGGCAGGAGGATTGCTTGAGCCCAGAAGGAGGAGGAGATTACAGTGAGCTGAAGTTGCACCACTGCACTCTGGCTTGGGCGACAGAGCTCAGAGCTAGACCCTGTCTCAAAAAAAAGAAAAGGAAGGAGGGAAGGAAGAGAGGATGGAAGGGAGGAAAAAAGAAAAAAGAAGAGGCCGGGCGCGGTGGCTCAAGCCTGTAATCCCAGCACTTTGGGAGGCCGAGGCGGGTGGATCACGAGGTCAAGAGATCGAGACCATCCTGGTCAACATGGTGAAATCCTGTCTCTACTAAAAATACAAAAAATTAACTGGGCATGGTGGC
>NW_016107444.1:2466280-2468035 GCF_001604975.1 Cebus imitator
GTCTCAAAAAAAAAAAAGAAAGAAAAGAAAAAAGAAGAGAAAAGAAAAAGTAAAGGCGCAGGGAATTTAAGTGACTGCCCACGATCATGTAAAAGGCAGGGTCAGGATTTGAACCTAGATCTTCAGACTGCACTTTACATCTTTACCTTTGAGACCTACTTTGTGCCAGATATTCTAAACACATTTTATGTCATGGAAATGAGAAAACTGGCCATCATTTCTCCCATCTTGCAGATGAAACATGCTTGCAGATTTTGGGGATTTGTCTGAACTCACATAGGGAGTCAGTGGAAGAGCCACGCCTAGTCTCTCTGGCTCTAACTCTTTTCTGCCTTGGTGAAAACTATCTGTAAACGTTAAGGGGCTGCATTTAACTTCTGATTTTGTCTCTGTATTCTTGACCTGGCTTGCTTGGGGCCTGAGGCTGCCGGAGGAAGGATATAAGGGAGGGAGTCTTCTGGGGCCAGAACAAGGAGAGATCCCCACCCTATTTCTTCTCCCTCCTCAGGCCAGGATGTTATTAATATTAATCTCCTTCTGTGCTCTGCCCTGCCTACTGGGATGCACCCAGGAAGGACAAGGGGTAGGGCAGAGGGTTTTCCTTGGAGCCACTGAAGGCAGGCCTGGTTCAAATCCTCTAAGGTTGTCCTTCAATTGTTCTTCTTCCAGCTCGCCTTGCAGGGAGGCAGAAGGCCTACCCTTGAGGCCAAGGTCAGTCCTGCCTCTAGGCGTCTTCCCTCCTGCCTTCTTCCTCTACCCCCCATTCAAAGGTTGAGTGAACAAGCCAGACTGGGATATGTGGGAATGGGAAACAGTGGCAACTCTTAGTTCTCCCACCCAAAGAGCTGTTGCTATGACAACCCACCTCTACAGAGGCAGTTTGAGAAACAGCTTTAGGCAAGGAAGGAGAAGGCCCGGGTTCAAGTCTTGGCTCTGCTTCTGAAACATTTTGTGGTCTTGAGCAGGACTTTGTCTCTCTCCTGGCCTGTTTTTCTTCCTCTTAATGGAGGGAGTAAAGGGAGATGGGGATTGTGGAACCAGATGATCGTAAAAACCTTTGTAGTAACAATATTCTGATAGTCCCTGCTCTGGGAGCTAGGACTGGGTTCTCCAGGCTTTTGGGCTTAATTTGGATTGAGCAATGAGGAAACCATAAAGGATCTCAGCGCTGGGCAGAGAGTCTGATACGTAGATGTTAAGGAGAGGAGTAGGGAGCCTGAATCTCCTTGGAAGGAGAATTGGGTTTCAAGTCGCCTCTGAGGCTGCATCTCTCCTGAACTGTTTATCCTATACTCTATTTTCTTCAAGAGATGGTGTAAAAAGAGTGTTTCTTTTTCTGGCAAGAAAGCCTTGCTTTCTTCTATTCTGGGAGTGATGCTGTCATAGGGGATCCTACTGTCAGAGGATTATAGAACCTGCTCTCAGATTTATTTCCCAGCAACACAGTGCAACCCAGACCTCTGAATCCTGAGAACCTTCAAAGGGGTCAAGGATAGTAAAGGCAACAGAATCACAGAACTGAATGTGACCTGCTTAGCCCTAAGCTGAGCACCAGAAATGGACTGGGCGGGATCTGCTCTCAGGGAGCTCACAGGCTGGTTGGGGAAGGAGGGAGACAGGTGAACATTTCTAGTACAGGATAGTAAATACTGGTGGAACCCAGGAAGGGCCTCCTAGAATAGTCTTGACTATAGAGTGATGTGGTTGGGTTTGTGGTCTGGAAAGGTGACTTCTTTCTTTCTTTTTTTTTTTTTT
>NW_016107444.1:2468205-2470476 GCF_001604975.1 Cebus imitator
GCATGTTAATATGTTCCTTTGATGTCTCATGACAAACTTTTAGATAGTATCCTCATATTTTAATAAAGAAATGAAAGTTTAATGAAGTAACTTTCTTTTTTTTTTTTTTTTTTTTTTTTTGACACAGGCGTTTACTCCTATCGCCCAGACTGGAGTGCAATGGCATAATCTCAGCTCACTGCAACCTCTGCCTTCTGGGCTCAAGCAATTCTCCTGTCTCAGCCTCCTGGGTAGCTGGAACTATGGGCAAATGCCACCACACCCAGCTAATTTTTGTATTTTTAGTAGAGACGGGGTTTTGCCATGTTGGACAGGCTGGGTTTGAACCCCTGACCTCAAGTGATCTTCTGCCTCTGCCTCCCAAAGTGCTGGGATTACAAGTATGAGCCACCTCACCCATCGTGGCTGAGTCCTTAACTGTAAATTTTCAGCTCAGGTCCCTTATCCTAAGGAAGCATTTCCTGACCTGGTTAGGCCAAGGCAGGCAGATCACTTGAGGTCAGGAGTTTGAGACCAGCCTGGCCAACATGGTGAAACCCCGTTGCTACTAAAAATACAAAAAGTAGCTGGACATGGTGGCACAAGCCTATAATCCCAGCTACTTGGGAGGCTCAATCAGGAGGATTGCTTGAACCTGGGAGGCGAAGGTTGAAGTGAGCTAAGATTGTGCCACTGCACTACATACAGCCTGGGCGACTGAGCAAGATTCCACCTGAAAAATAAGTAAGTAAGTAAGTAAATAAATAAATAAATAAATAAAAGGCATGGAGCCATTATGACAATAAGAATAAGAGACTAGATGATAGAAACAGAATTTAGGAAGCTGAAATGCAGAAGGAGGATGGCAACTAACTTTGACTTAAAAAATGCTCAGTCCCAAGTCAGCAGTGGAGAAAGCTGAAAAGCAACGCTTTTTCTTTTCCTTTTTGAGACGGAGTTTCACTCTTGTTACCCAGGTTGGAGTGCGATGGCACAATCTCAGCTTACTGCAACCTCTGCCTCCCAGGTTCAAGCAATTCTTCTGCCTCAGCCTCCTGAGTAGCTGGGATTACAGCCATGTGCCACCCCAGCTAATTTTGTATTTTTAGTAGAGATGGTGTTTCTCCAAGTTGGTCAGGCTGGTCTCCAACTCCCGACTTCAGGTGATCCACCCGCCTCGCCCTTCCAAAGTGTTGGGATTACAGGCGTGAGCCACCATGCCTGGCCAAAGCAACACATTTTATGCTGCAAAAACCCTCGAAGGTCTTAGGGGTTGGAAGCACCAGGTTTTTCTGGAACTGGGGCACAAGTGGGGTTGAAAACAAAAGGGCTGGTTGAATGTTTAAAAGTCATATTCTACGAGCCCCTCCCTATCTGTGCAACCAGGTGCCAGCTACTTCTTTATCTAGCAGAAGACTGGAGATGTAAGTTTTGTCTTTTTGGTATTTCTTTTTTTGAGATGGAGTCTTGCTCTGTTGCTTAGGCTGGAGTGCAGTGGTGAAATCTCAACTCACTGCAACTCTGCCTCCCAGGTTCAAGTGATTCTACTGCCTCAGCCTCCTGAGTAGCTGCGATTACCCATGCCCACCACCACACTCAGCTAATTTTGTATTTTTAGCAGAGACGTGTTTCACCATGTTGGTCTTGAACTCCTGACCTCGGGTGATCCACCTGCCTCAGCCTCCCAAAGTGCTGGGATTACAGGTGTGAGCCACCATGACGGGCTGGAGATGTAAATTTTGGAAAGAGGAAGGAAGGGAGGGATGGAGGGAGGAAGAAAAGAAGGAAAGAAGGGGGGGAAACAGCAGGAAAAGTGTTTTTAGTATGAGGAGCTTTGTTTAATGCATTTAGTTTGGTCATGGACAGGTGTTTTCACTGTTCGTATATTTGTCTCTAGGATGAAATAATTGAAGATAATCTCCTTTATCATGTTATTAATAGTCTGTACAGTCTGTGATATCTCATTTATGTTTATCTCCCCTTATTGAGACTGCAAGCTTCTATTAAGCAGGGACAATGTCTCCATTATCTTTGTAATTATTAGAAAATCCATGTACCCAGCCGGGCAAGGTGGCTCATGCCTGTAGTCCCATCACTTTGGGAGACTGAGGCGGGTGGATCACCTGAGGTCAGGAGTTTGAGACCAGCCTGGCCAACATGGTGAAATCCTGTCTCTACTAAAAATACAAAAATTAGCCAGGTGTGGTGGTGCATGCCTGTAATCCCAGCTACTTGTGAGGCTGAAGCAGGAGAATTGCTTGAACCCAGGACGTGGAGGTTGTAGTGAGCCGA
>NW_016107444.1:2470701-2475943 GCF_001604975.1 Cebus imitator
ATATATATATATATATATATATATATATATAGTTTGGGAATCTTCTGTTAAAAAAAGAAGGCAAACAAAAAAAAAAAGAAAATCCATTTGTTTAATTGAATTAGAGTTGTGATATTCTTCCAAAAACACAAATAATTTCAGGTATAAAATTTTGTTCTATGCTTTTGCCATAGTATTTAGAAGATCCTAAACTGGGCCGGGCATGGTGGCTGACGCCTGTAATCCCAGCACTTTGGGAGGCCGAGGCAGATCACCAGAGACCAGGAGTTCGAGACCAGACTGACCAACACAGAGAAACCCTGTCTCTACCAAAAATACAAAATTAGCTGGGCATGGTGGTTCATGCCTATAGTCCCAGCTACTCGGGAGGCTGTGGAAGGAGAGTTGCTTGAACCCAGGAGGCAGAGGTTGTGGTGAGCTGCAATCATACCATTGCACTCCAGTTTGGGCAACAAGAGCGAAACTCTGTCTCAATTAAAAAACAAAAACAAATTAAAAAAAAATAAATTATGTTTTTAAAAAAAAAATATTTCACTTAATACAACACAACAATAATCATCAACACGGAAGTCCCCAAAATATGTGAGGATTTCTTCCCACCAGCAAGTAAGTAAGCAATCAGTTCTGCAGCAGATGCAAGCTGGGTGTCCACTAATTTAATTTCAACTCTGTGTACCTAGAGACAGTGTTATATCCCACAGATTGAGGGCTCAGTCCTCAAGACTGTCCGCCTCTTCAGACACTAGGCATAAGTCTGGGCCTTCTGAGCTTCTGGCCAACCAGCTCCAAACTGGCGTTCCTATAACCCCCTCCTTGGGTTTGAATGATTTGCTGGAGTGCCTCACAGAACTCAGGGAAATGCATTTACTGGTTTATTATAAGGATATTACAAAGGATATAGATGAAGAGATGCATAGGGCAAGGCATATGGGAAGGGGCACGAAACGTCTGTGCTCTCCCTGGGTGTAGCACCCTCCAGGAACCTCCATGTGTTCAGCTATTTGGAAGCTCCCTGAATCCTGTCCTTGGGGACCTTTTTTTATTTTTTGAGACAAGGTCTCACTCTGTTGCCCAGGCTGGAGTGCAGTGGCACGATCACAGCTTACTGCAGCCTTTAATTCTCTGACTCAAGCAATCCTCCCACTTCAGACTTCTAAGTAGCTGGGACTATTGGTGTGCACTACCACACTCAGCTAATTTTTTTTTTTTTTTTGGAGGGGTAGAAACAGGGTTTCCCTGTGTTGCCCAGGCTGGTCTCGAACTCCTAGGCTCAAGCAGTCCTCCCACCTCAGACCCCACAGAGTGTTGGGATTACAGGCTTAAGCCACCGTGCCTGGTCCTTTGTGCCTTTTAAAGAGATTGTTGGTTGTCCGAGATTGAAACATGGACAACCGTATCAAAATGTAATTGGACAAAAAGGGTCTGATCTAAACCCTGCAAAGCCTGTCTGTTTAGATTCTTCTTGGCCTCTTTCTGTGGCATTCCTTCCTCCAGGGTATGAGTCAAGACCCTCCCTCGAATGAGGGTATAATGACCCACAATCAGATTACCTACCCTAGGTAGGTGAGAGGAGGACAGGAGAAAGTCAGAAAGAGACCCTATTTCCTGAACCTACTTCTGAGTGCCCCAGAATTATAACACAAACTGTAACAATGGCTATGGGACTTATGAACCAGAAACTTATGAAAACCTGCACACACACACACACACACACACACACACATTAATATCATACATAGTAAATAAGTCGACCGTAGTAATATGTAGAGCCAAATAGCCTACGATTTACTGATTTATGGTACTGTCAGGTAGTGTGCTATGCATGTTAATATGTTCCTTTGATGTCTCATGACAAACTTTTAGATAGTATCCTCATATTTTAATAAAGAAATGAAAGTTTAATGAAGTAACTTTCAATTTCATATGGCTCATTAATGGCAAAACTGGAATTCAAATCCAGGTCCATTTAATTCTAGTGTCTAATTTTCTCAATGCACAAATATATATATTTTTTGACATGGAGTCTCGCTTTCTGGCCCAGGCTGGATTGCAGTGGTGTGATCTCGGCTCACCACAACCTCCACCTCCCGGGTTCAAGCAATTTTCCTGTCTCAGCCTCCCGATTAGCTGGGATTACAGATGTGTGTGCCACAATGCCTGGCTAATTTTCGTATTTTTAGTAGAGACAGGGTTTCATCATGTTGACCAGGCTGGTCTCAAACTCCTGACCTCAGGTGATCCACCCACCTCAACCTCCCAAAGTGCTGGGATTACAGGAGTGAGCCACTCTGCCTGGCCTCAGTGTACAAATATTAATACTTGGTCTTCCTCTGGTTTATCGTAGATGTGAATACAACAATTATTTCCTGAATAATTCAATAAGCATTTTTCAAATACAAAAAAAACATTAATTATGTGTGTGTGACCTGTAGGATCTGACCTGTATATGTAAATACACACATAATGACACTTTGGTCAATGTCAGACCACATATAACATATAAACATCCATGTAAACTTTTTTTTTTTAATCATTTTTTTAATCAGAGACTTGCTGTGTCACCCAAGCTAGAGTACAGTGGTGCCATCTCGGCTGACTGTAACCTCTGCCTTCTGGGTTCAAGCAGTTCTCCTGCCTCAGCCTCCTGAGCAGCTGGGATTACAGGCGAGAGCCACAATACCCAGCTAATTTTTAAATTTTTAGTAGAGATGAAGTTTTGCCATGTTGGTTTTGAACTTCTGACCTCTCAGCCTCCCAAAGTGCTGGGATTACCATATAAACATTTTGATCAATGATAGACTACATATGTCAAATAAGCATTTATAATGTGTATGTATATATATACACATATATGTAAAATAAACATGTATATAAGTAGGTACACACATATATACATATATACACATATTTATATGATGTTTCGGTCAACGATGGACAGCATCAGTTACAAAGTGATTCCATAAGATTGTAACACAGCATATATACAAATACAAATATTATATAGGGCACTTGATATTGGCATAACAGATCAAGTAGGTATTGATATTCAATAATTGTGCTAGGACATTTTGTTTTCCATATTTTAAAAAGTATATAAATTTTTGGCCGGACACACTGGCTCACACCTATAATCCCAGCACTTTGGGAGGCAGAGGCAGGTGGATTACGAGGTGAGGAGTTTGAGACCAGCCTGGCCAAGATGGTGAAACACTGTCTTTACTAAAAATACCAAAATTAGCCAGGCACAGTGGTTGGCACCTGTAATCTCAGCTACTTGGGAGGCTGAGGCAGGAGACTCTCTTGAACCTGGGAGGTGGAGGTTGCAGTGAGCCGAGATCTCACCACTGCAGTTTGGCCTGGGTAACAAAGGAAGACTCCATCTCAAAAATAAATAAAAATAGGCCGGGCGCGGTGGCTCACACCTGTAATCCCAGCACTTTGGGAGGCCGAGGCGGGTGGATCACGAGGTCAAGAGATCAAGACCATCCTGGTCAACATGGTGAAACCCGTCTCTACTGAAAATACAAAACATTAGCTGGGCATGGTGGCGCGTGCCTGTAATCCCAGCTACTCAGGAGGCTGAGGCAGGAGAATTGCCTGAACCCAGGAGGCGGAGGTTGCGGTGAGCCGAGATCGCGCCATCGCACTCCAGCCTGGGTAACAAGAGCGAAACTCCGTCTGAAAAAAATAAAATAAAATAAAATAAAATAAAATAAATAAATAAAAATAAAAAGTATATAAATTTTTAAATGTTATCTAGTTTGTGCAGTTACACTCTCATGTTTGCACAGCAACAAAATCGCCTAATGGTGCATTTCTCTGAGCATATCCCCATTGTTAAGTGACAAATGACTATATATATATAGAATAGAACAGAAGGTCTCTAGATTAAAAGATACCAAGCATAGTGGAGGGCAAGAAGGACTAAATAAAAATATACTAAATACAACCAGGCACAATGGCTTACGCCTGTAATCATAGCACTTTGGGAGGCCGCGGTGAGAGGATCGCTTGAGCCCAGGAGTCTGAAGCTACAGTGAGCTATGATCACATCAATGCACTCCAGCCTAGACAACATAGCCAGACTTTGTCCTACAAAAACCTTAAAAAGTACTAAATATCATGAAATACCTCTCCCAGCCTTCACCCCTACTTAGTTCCTAGGATACTGGAAGACTTGCTTACGTTATGCTTTCTAGATTGGCATAAGATGGGGAATATGATGAACTCAAGAGAAAAAAAAGATACAGTCTTTAGACCTCCAATTAAACCAGCCCAATCAGATCATCCTGTAGTGAGAATCAGAGTTGGCAAGCTTCATACATAAACTGCTTCTAGTCATTTTAGAGGTCTACTCTGAAGTGAGCAGCAGTTAAAGATCATAGACATTTGACCTCCTATATTGGCCTAAATAAATAGGAAAAAGCAACTTAAGGCCAGGTACGGTGGCTCACGCCTGTAATCTCAACACTTTGGGAGGCCAAGGCGGGCTGATCACTTGATGTCAGGAGTTTGAGACCAGCCTGACCAACATGGTGAAAACTCGTCTCTACTGAAAATATAAAAAAATTAGCCGGCTTTGGTGGCGGGTGCCTGTAATCCCAGTTACTCGGGAGGTTGAGGCACAAGAATTGCTTGAACCCAGGAGGCAGAGGTTGCAGTGAACCAAGATTGTGCCACTGCACTCCAGCCTGCAACAGAGCAAGACTCTGTCAAAAAGAAAAAAATAAAATAAAAGGAAATGCAATTTGAATGACATGGAGATAATACAGAGCGATACGAACTCATAAAAATCATTAAGAATATCCTCAAAGAGATAAAAGATAATATTGTAGTCATGAACAAAAACAAGAAGCTGTAAAAAAGGAAAACATTCAGAGAACTAGAAACAACGCTTGGAAATAAACACATTATAGGGGGGAAAAAAAAAGAAAAACTCAACAGTTGATAACAGGCTGGGTGTGTTGGCTCATGCCTGTAATCCCAGCACTTGGGAGGCTAAGGCAGGCGGATCACCTGAGGTCAGGAGTTTGAGAGCAGCCTGACCAACATGGTGAAACCCCATCGCTACTAAAAATTAAAAAATTAGCCAAGCATCGTGGCGGTCACCTGTAATTCCAGTTACTTAAAAGACTGAATCATGAAAATCGCTTTAACCCAGGAGAGGGAGGCAGTGAGCCAAGATGCGCACCAGTGTACTCCAGTTGGGCGACAACAGTGAGACTCCAACTCAAAAAAAAAA
>NW_016107444.1:2477143-2480716 GCF_001604975.1 Cebus imitator
AAAAAAAAAAAAAAAAAAAAATTAGCCTGGTGTAGTGGTAGAGACCTGTAGTCCCAACTACTCAGGAGGATGAGGCAGGAGAATCTCTTTAGCCCAGGGGATCAGGGTTGTAGTGAGCCATGATTGTGCCACTGCACTCCAGCCTGGGCTATAGAGTGAGACCCTGTCTCAAAAAATAAAAGACAATGAAACAATGCCTTAACTTCTGAGGAAGAATTATTTTCGACCTGGAATTCTATATTCAGCCACACTATCAATAGTGTAAGGAAAGATTAATAACTTTTTAAAAATAATTTCAACTTTTTAAATTTCATCTTATTTGAGAGTAATCTCATTCTGTCACCCAGGCTGGAGTACAGTGGCACCATCATGGCTCACTGCAGCCTTGACCTCCCAGGCTCAAGCAATCCTCTCACCTCAGCCTCCCAAGTAGCTGGTCTACAGGCACATACCACCACACCTGACTAATTTTTAAATTTTTATAGAGACAGGGTCTCACCCTGTTACCTAGGCTGGCCTCAAACTCCTGTATTCAAGTGATCCTCCTGTCTTGGCCTCCCCAAGTGCTGGAATTACAGGCAGGAGTCACCATGCCCAGCCCAACTTTTATTTTAGATTCAGAGTGGGGTACACGTGCAGGTTTGTTACATGGGTATAACACATGATGCTTAGATTTAGGGTACGGTTGAACCCATCATCCAGGAAGTGAGTATAGTACCTAACAATTATTTTTTCAGTCCTTGCCGCCACCTCCCTCCTTCGTCTAATGGTCCCTAGTGTCTATTGTTGCTGTCTTTATGTTTATGTACCCAGTGTTTAGCTCCCATTTATAGCTGGAACGTGCAGTATTTGGTTTTCTGCTCCTGCATCAGTTCACTTATGATTATAGCCTCCAGTTGCATACATGTTGCTGCAAGGGACATGATTTCATTCTTTCTTATGGATGTGTAATAACATTTTAAAACATGCAAAGCTTCAATAAATTTACCTCTTACGCCAATTTTCTCAGGACACTACTAGAGGGAGAGAACCATTCACCCAAAGGAAGGAGTAAATTGAGAAAAAAGATATGGACTCTAAGAAACAAGGGATCCAGCTAAGGAAAGAGGCAACGGAATTTCCAAGATGATAATGAAGGGAGATCCCTGGAGAGCAATTGTGCAACAAGGACAGATAGACTTAAGAGATGCCACCCAGAAGATGGAATAGATAGGACATGTGATGAGTTCAAAAGCCTGGAGAGGGAAATTCAGACAATTGAGGGAATGTTTGAGGTTGACTTACTGATAACTACACAGCAAAGTAGGTAATACAATAATAATAATTCTAAGGATAAAAATGTGTAAGAAATAAAAAGTAACTATAGTAAACTACATGGCTTAGCTGTGAGGAACATTTCCAAATCTTAATAAAGTAAACACTGATTAATTTTATTGCCTGTTTTGAGGATAGAAGATGGGAAGGGTATCTGTATGGCTGGGGAGTGGGGAGTGGGATGAAAGTTAAATCCTGGTTGGGTGCGGTGGCTCACGCCTGTAATCCCAGCAGTTTAGGAGGCCAAAGTGGGCAGAGTTCAGGAGGTCAAGAGTTCAAGACCAGCCTGGCTAACATGGTGAACCCCTGTCTCTACTAAAAATACAAAAATTAGCCAGGCATGGTGATGGGTACCTGTGGTCCCAAGTACTCTGGAGCCTGAAGCACGATAATTGATTGAAGGCAGTGGTTGCAGTGAGCCAAGATCACACCACTACACTCTAGGCTGGGTGATACAGCGAGACTCCATCTTAAAAAAAAAAAAAAAAAAAAAAAAAAAAAAAGCCAGGTGCGGTGGCTCATGCCTGTAATCCCAGCACTTTGGGAGGCTGGGATGGGTGGATCACCTGAGGTCAAGAGTTTGAGACCAGCCTGGCCAACATGGCAAAACCCCGTCTCTACTAAAAATGCAAAAGTTCACCAGGCGTGGTGGTGGACGCCTGTAATCTCAGTTATTCAGGAGGCTGAGACAGGAGAATCACTTGAACCTGGGAGGCAGAGGTTGCAGTGAGCCTAGATTGTACCACTGCACTACAGCCTGGTGACAGAGCAAGACTCTGTCTCACACACACACATACAAAAATAAATAAATAAAAATTAGCCAGGTGTGGTAGCGCATGCCTGTAATCCCAGCTACTTAGGAGGCTGAGGCGGGAGAATTGCTTGAATCCAGGAGGCAGAGGTTGCAGTGACCTGAGATCACACCACTGCACTTTTGAGACTCTGTCTCAAAAAAAAAAAAAAAAAAGAAAAGAAAAGTAGCAATATAAGCATGTTATTTGGAGATTAGGAGGTAAATACCAAAATAAATAGCTAAATAAATAATAATACTTGTTTCTGGGATGTAGGACCAGGATGGGAGAAATGTTCATGTTCGTGATCTTGTTGAACTGTTTGCTTCTTTAATCTCTGTGCATCTGCTACTTTGATTGGAAGTAAAACTGGGCTGGGCGTGGTGGCTCACACCTATAATCCTAGCACTTTGGGAGGCGAGGGTAGAAGAATTGCTTTGAGCCTAGGAGTTTTGAGACCAACCTGGGCAACAAGGTGAGACCTTGTCTCTACAAAAAACAAAATTAGCTAGGTGTGGTGGTGCACACCTGTGGTCTCAGCTCCTTGGGTGACTGAGGTGGGAGAATTGCTTGAGACCAGGAGATGGAGGCTGTATGGGCCACGATTGTGCCACTGGACTCCAGCCTGAGTGACGGAGAGAGACCCTGTCTCAAAAAATAATAATAAAATACAAGTAAAACTAAATAAAACTAGTTTTAAGGTCATTTGTGGCAGGGCCTTGAGTTCACAGGGCAAAATGCTAGAGGTGAAGCTATAGTGATGGGCGAGAGCCACATATTACAGGCTTTTGAATGCCAGCTGCTAAAATGTTTATATTTCATTCTCTAAGAGCAGGGCAGAGTTCCCTGCTATTGTAGATGTTAAGATTCAGCACTCTGTACGAGCTGTGCAAAGCCCATAAAGGCTCTTGAGCAGGGAGAGACAGGTTCAGACTTGTGCTTAGAGAAGGTGACAGTGCATCTAAGCTGGAAGGGACCCTTGAGATTACCCTGTAAGTCAAATTGGAGGCTGGTGTGTATGGGGGAGAAGCCCTGAGTGCCCAGCCAGTGGGATTCTGACCCTTCTAAGCTCTGGCCAACCCTTTCCTCCCTCAGTGGCTGCTACCAATGTGCTGAAGGGACTAAGGAACCAGGTTAGCTCTTTATTCCCCAGCTCCTGCTCGTTTTGGCCCATTCTACTTCCTGATTAACACCCTCTCTGGCTATTCTTTGTTTCTACGTATTTCTGGTGAATCTGGCCAGGTTCAATAGCCAGTACCCTGTGGCCGGGCACAGTGGCTCATGCCTGTAATCCCAGCACTTTGGGAGGCCAAGGCGGGCAGTCAAGAGTTCAAGACCAGCCTAGCCAACATGGTGAAACCCAACTCTATTAAAAATACAGGCCGGGCGCGGTGGCTCACGCCTGTAATCCCAGCACTTTGGGAGGCCGAGGCGGGTGGATCACGAGGTCAAGAGATCGAGACCATCC
>NW_016107444.1:2481341-2488450 GCF_001604975.1 Cebus imitator
TCAAAAAAAAAAAAAAAAAAAAGTACCCTAAATATGAAATTCAAAGCTTAGTAGGATTGGATTTTAATACCTAACATTTACTGAGACCTTCGTCTGTCCTAGGCACTGTGCTGACTACTTAATAGACAGCATTTCAGAATCCTCACAGCTACCCTGTGAGATAAGTGATTTAGTCCTGTTTTGCAAACAAAGAGAGTGAGGGTCAAAGAAGTTATGGCTAATCAGTGGTAGAGCTGAAATCTGAGGCTGCAGTCCATCTGCTTCTGAAGCCCACAATGCAAGCCATTATAATTCCATCATCTTCAAGTGGAACATGGTTGGCTGGGCTACAAGGTAGGGGCCTATGGAAATGCTGGGGAAACCCACACCCCAGAACTGGGACTAATTCCTTCTCCCACTCTCCCAGGCTTACCTGCGAGCCATCGATGTGAAGATCCTGCAGCAGCTGGTGACCTTGAATGAGGGCATCGAGGCGGTGCGCTGGCTGTTAGAGGAGCGGGGGACGTTGACCAGTCATTGCAGCAGCCTCACCAGCAGTCAATATAGCCTGACAGGCGGGAGCCCAGGCCGCTCAAGGAGAGGCAGCTGGGACAGCCTGCCAGACATCAGCACCACCGACCGGCTGGACAGTGTCTCTATTGGCAGCTTCCTGGACACAGTGGACCCCGGCGAGCTGGATGAACAGGGCCCACCTGGGGCTCCACGTCCTGAGATGGACTGGGCAAAGATTATAGCTGGTGGAGAGAGGGCCAGGACTGAGGTGGATGTGACAGCCATGAGGCTAGGGAGCTTGAGGGCTGTGTGGAAGCCCCCAGGGGAGAGGCTTCAAGGTGGACCACCTGAGTCACCAGAGGATGAGAGTGCTAAGCTGGGCTTCGAGGCCCACTGGTTCTGGGAGCAGTGCCAGGATGATGTGACCTTCTTGTAACAACTTTTCCACACTTTTGTAATCCTCTTTTATCTGTTAGTTGTGGTCTCCCTCAAAATTGATTCTTCCTCAGTCTGAGACTAGGAAGAGGCTGCACGGAAATCAGTTACTATGGAAACCTGGCTCATCATTTACTGGTACCTAGGGAGTCTCTTCCTTTATCCCTAAATTATTGGGTCCCTGGAGCTATTTCTTTCTTTCTTTTTTCTTTTTTTTGAGACAGAGTCTTATGCTGTCACTCAAGCTGGAGAGCAGCGGCATGATCACGGCTCACTGTAGCCTTGATCTCCTGGGCTCAAACAATCCTCCCACCTCAGCCTCCCACATAGTTAGGACCATAGGCATGTACCACCCTGCCCGGCTAACTTTAAATTTATTTTTTGGTAGAGACAGGGTTTCCCTATGTTGCCCAGGCTGGTCTCAAACTCCTGGGCTCAAGGGGCTCTCCCACCTCAGCCTCACAAAGTGCTAGGATTGTGCCTGGCCCCTACAGATATTTCTACAGAGATACTGACTCTAGAGGATTGACCTGTGGCTTCTGGTGTGAAGTATCTCTTACTACTCCCCCCAGCTAGGTAAAGATTTAAGGCATTTAAGACCCCCAGGAGTTCACTGATGAAGAGATGGGGGTGTAATTACTTTACCCAAAGTCTAGAAGCCTTGGCCCTCTCTTGGCCAAGATGGAGGATTGAGGAGGGACATGGACATTCAGGACTAACCCTCTATGGGTTGGCCCTCCCAGAAGTCTCTGGGCTGGTGGACTTGCCCCTTCCTACCTGCTAAGT
Source organism: Cebus imitator (assembly GCF_001604975.1). Lineage (NCBI taxonomy): Eukaryota > Metazoa > Chordata > Mammalia > Primates > Cebidae > Cebus > Cebus imitator. The sequence goes on from NW_016107444.1 coordinate 2,483,055, forward strand.
GACGTCATTTCCTGCCAGGATGGGTAGCCCTTGGATGGTGGTAGGTCATATAGGGGTATCTGAGCTCCTGGTGCTAAGTGAGATCACATTATTTATTGTCCATACCATTACTTCTTGTGAACAGGAAGATGTCACTCCTCCTAGCAGGAAAGCTTTTCACTGTCAGATGTTTGTGCTTCTTTTCAAAAGGTTCTTACTTTTTAAATAGAGCATTCTCATTTTATCCTAGGGAATCTCACTTCCTCTGTGGCTCCATCCCTGCATCCCTGTCTGGGCCAGCACTCCTGACTGCTTTTAGGGAGAGAAGCTTTCAGGGGTCTCCACTTATTGCTCTCAAATCCTTTTGGTCCGCCTTGCCACAGTCCCTTGTCTTACCCTGTTCCTGTGTTGCCCCCATTCCTGTATTCTGTTTTTTGTTTTGTTGTTTTTTTGAGACAAGCTCTCCCTCTATTGTCCAGGCTGGAATGCAGTGGTGCTCATTGCAGGCTCAATCTCCTGGACTCAAATGATCCTCCCTCCTCAGCCTCCCGAGGAGCTAAAACTACAGGCATGCATCACCATGCCTAGCTAAGTTTTGTATTTTTTTCCAGAGACAGCATTTTGCCATGTTTGCTAGGGTAGACTTGAACTCCGGGGCTCAAGCTGTCCTTCTGCTTCAGCCTCTCAAAGTGCTGAGATTACAGGCATGAGTCACTGTGTCTGGCCCTATTCCTGTATTCTGACTCCATATCTCCCTGCCAAGAGGTTCAGCTTCTGAGTGTCCTTGTCTTCTCAGTTTCTCCAGGCCTTTTATATGCAGGTGAGTCCTGGCCTCCCCTGCCCTTTGTTGATGGGAGCCAGGGAGAGAGAAGCTCAAGGTCTCAGAGCTCTGGGGGCGTACCAGAATCTTGGATGGGGGAGGTGTCATCCTCTCTGACTTTATGACTGCCCTTCCCCCACCCTGTCCCCAGCCTCCCACCATTTGGTCACAAGGATGCCTGCCTAAGGTCGGGACACAAGGAATCGCCTTGTCTGGGCTACAGTGTGGGGGCGTGGCAGGGAAAGACAGAAGCTCTTTGGTCCCCCTGCCCCATCCTGGAAGGGGAGAGGGAGCAAGGCAAAGGCTTGTTTACTTCCTCCCTTGGAGCAAGCCCTGACGGACTCCTGGAACCTGAGGAGGGAGCAGGGAACTGGCCCTGAGCCTGGGTCCCAGAGCTCTACCGAATTACAAATTACATCATAGAAGGAATTCGGGAAAGCTGCCAACCTGGGGCTCAGAGAGAGGACAGTCCCGGAGTTGGGGGACAAGAGCTGTGGCTGGTGTCAGAGGATGAATTTGTAGAGATTAATCCTTTGAAGTCTGGGTAACTGCTCCATCTGTTAGTCCCTGGCTTTCCTGGGCCTTGAAACTGGAATGCTAGAGGAAAAAGAAGGTCAGATGACTTTAGCTGTTCACTGTGTCCTCCTGCAAAAGAGGCGTCCTCCTCAAATCCTGGAATAACTCCTGCCACTTCTCTGTTTTGTATTCTGTGCTGGGGAAGGGAAGGAAGCCAAACTGATCATCTCTGTTTCCCTAAATTCCACAAGTCTCATTTTCAAACTCCTACCCCAGTCCTTCTGGAGCAATATTCAGTCCATTGCTTGTCCCTAAACACCCTCTCTTCTCTCACCCCCTCAAATGACTGAAATCTCCAAAATATATTCTCGGCCTCTTCCACAGCTCACAAGACCTGTCCATAGCACTCCTATGGTCTTGGGACTCTGACTTCCCCTCAGACTGGGAATTTGAATCTCCTATTCTAGTCCCTACTCTGTTGCCATTTTGCAGTGTGCCCTTGGTTATCTACTCTTCCTGCTTTTTGTTTTTGTTTTTTGAGATGGAGTCTTGCTCTGTCATCCAAGCTGGAGTGCAGTGACATGATCTCGGCTCACTGCAACCTCTGCCTTCCGGGTTCAAGCGATTCTCCTGCCTCAGCCTCCCAAGTGGCTGGGATTACAGATGTGCACCACCACCACGGCCAGCTAATTTTTGTATTTTTAGTAAAGACAGGGTTTCAACATGTTGACCAGGCTGGTCTTGAACTCCTGACCTCAAGTACCACCCGTCTCAGCCTTCCAAAGTGCTGGGATTACAGATGTGAGCCACTGTGCCCAGTCTGTTGTTTTTTTAAGACAAGGTCTCTGTTGCCCAGGCTGGAGTGCAGTGGTGCAGTCTCGGCTCACTGCAGCCACTGCCCCCTGGGCTGAAGCGATCCTCCTCAGCCTCCTAAGTAGCTGCGACTACAGGCACATGTCACCATGCCCGGGTTACTTTTTGTATTTTTTCTAGACAGGGTTTTGTCATGTTGCCCAGGCTGGTCTCGAACTCCTGGGCTCAAACAATCCTCCCACTTCAGCGTCCCAAAGTGCTTGGATTACAGGCCTGAGCCACCATGCCTGGCCTTTCTTTTTTTCTCTCTCTCTTCAGCAACATTGTTCATGGAGTCATACCCTTCTTGGAAGCCATCGTACAGTATTCCTATTTGAGGTTCACTTGTTCAGGCTATAGACTTATGAGCTGAAGAGGTTGCCCGCCCTCTTGTGGCCATTATGTACCACTGCTGGAGTTGCTGGGCGGAACCTCCAAGCTCAAATAAAACCAGCCCCCTCAGTGCGCAGAAAGGCTAATGAGTCATAGATTCGTCCAGCGTCACCCATGGTAAAACCGTGGCAACGCCCAGGTCAGAGAACCCAGATCACAAGCCTGCATGCCCACAGCTTCATCACTTGGCCAGCTATTCCCAGTCAACACCACTGAAGCCCAAAGGGACCGAAAGCAATTTCGCCGGTTATAATGTTTGCATTCTCATCCCTCCCTAAAGAGGCAGCTTAATCTTTAGAGGAAGAGGTGCAGGCTCTGAGGAAAGAAAACCCTGGGACTGGACTGGGTGAAGGGGTGAAGGATGCACTAGTATGGATCACAGATAGGAGGAAAAATCAATCCTGGACCCAGCATTTTTCTGGGAAGGAGGGCTAGTAGCTCCAGACATCGTAGAAACAGAGCTCAGCGTTTCAGACTCGAAGGGGTTAGAAGCAGAGGTGGGAATGGGAAGCTGTGAAATTAGGAAATTTACATGGGTCTTGCAGAAGCAGGTGTGGCTCCACAGGCCAGGGAATTAAAGGTCAATTGGATAGGTACCTGACAGTGTTGTGGGCTGGAAAGCTGGGGTAAGTGAGGGTGCCTGGGTATTCCACTTAGGTCTAGGCATCCTGGCTGAATACTTTAGATTTCGGTTCACCACCAGAGAATCCTGGGAACTCCAGTAAACACGTATCTTTGGTCTCTTCTACCTGCCTCTAGATTGGCTGGTTGAGGCTCAGCTTCTCTCTAACTAGACTTTTCTGGCTTATAGGGTGCAGCTCTTTGAGAGCTCAAAGAAAGAGAAGGCAAGAAAAGGGAGAGAAATGCAGAGAGAGGAGAGTATGAGATGAAAACAGGGTGTGGAAAATATCAGAGGGAGTATACTGCCCTCAAGTGCACTGGTGGCTTTTGTCCGGGACCAGAGTAAAGACAAAAATGAGACTGCTCATGGAAGCTACAGAAACAGCGCCTGGGGGGATAAGGGGGGTGGTGCAGGCTGGGACACTAGACTATGGAAGTGGGCAATGTAAAGGCCTGCATTTATTTATTAATTTGAGACTCACAGCAGAGTGAGGGTCTCACTCTGTTGCCTGGACTGGAGCACAGTGGCACGATCTTGGCTCACAGCAACACGATCTTGGCTCACAGCAACCTCCACCCTCCAGGCTAAATTTACTTTTTAGCAATCCTATAAACAGTGCATTGTTAACAATATAGTCTTGCTTAGAAATTTGCTCAAGGATAGTTCAGTAACAAATGAGCTGTGATAACCTAGATCAACCTGACTGCAGGGGCTTCCAGGAAGTCTTCTCTGATTCCCTACCCAGGCCCTACACTCACATAGACTTTATTCTTCTAGGAGAACAGATTCGTGCTGCCCAGAAGCTGGGGCACTACATTAGTTTCCTATTGTCACTGTAATGATTTACCACAAAGTGGCTTAAAAATAAAATTATTATGTTACAGTTCAGAAGTCCAAAATCAGTTTCACCAGGCTAAAGTCAAAGCATTGACAGGTCTACATTCCTTCTGGGGGCTCCAGGGGAGAAAGTTTCCTCACTTTTTCTAGCTTCTAGGCGCTGCTTGCAGTGCTTGATTTGTGGCTGTTTTCACCATCTTCAAAGCCAGCAGCAGACCATCTTCTCTCCTCTCTAACCTCTGTTTCCATCCCTACATCTTTCTAATTCTTCTGCCTCCCACTTGTAAGGATTACATTGGGCCTGCTGGGATAATCCAGTATCATCTTCCCATGACAAGATCCTTAATTAAATCATGCCTTCAAAGTCCGTCTTACCATTTAAAATAAAATGTTCACAGGTTAAGCAGGTGGTGGTGCATCCCCACAGTCCCAGCTACTCGGGGGGCGGAGGCTGGAGGATCACTTGAGCCCAGGAGTTCAAGGCCAGCCTGGGCAACATAGTGAGACCCCTTCTCTTAAAAAAAAGTTATATATATCCACAGGTCCTGGGGATTAGGAATTGGACATCTATGGTAGAGGGGCTGTTATTTAGCCTGACACAGGCAGGGTGGGAAGTGGCAGGAGGATGCACCCAGGCCCAGAATGGAACCTCTGTGCTTTGTCCAGCCTTTCCTGGAGTGAGAGGTGGTGCCAAGGCAAAGGTGGCAGGTCCAGACCCCATGTCAAGAGAAGGGCAAGTGCCTCCTGAACCATTACCACCAGGGAGAGCCAAAGGTAAAGATCAGGCTTGAGACAAAGTCTCAGTTTAGGAATCTTTAAAAAGACCTGAGACCTTCCTGGTAACCATGGTGGAGAATTCCTCAACTGTCTCCTCTCCAGAACCATTCTTTGCTCCTATTCCCCAAGGGTGAAGATAATTATATTCCCAGTGAACTAACCTGGGTTCTCTCTGGAAAGGTCAGATTAGACAGTTTATTGTCTTCTTTTAAAATTATTTTTAATTCTTTAATAGTTAAACCATGATTTTTATAGCATAATGAATTCTATCATCAGGCTCCTTATTTTATTTAGAAGAAAATTTTGAAAGAATTTTTTTTATTTTTTAGGCTGGGCACAGTGGCTCATTCATGCAATCCCAGCATTTTGGGAGGCGAAGGCAGGTGAATCACAAGGTCAGGAGTTCAAGACAGCCTGACCAATATGGTGAAACCCCGTCTCCACTAATAATGCAAAATTTAGCTGGGTGTGGTGGTGCATGCCTGTAGTCCCAGCCACTCAGGAGGCTGAGGCAGGAGAATAGCTTGAATCCAGGAGTTGGAGGTTGCAGTGAGCTGAGATTGCACCACTGCACTCCAGCCTGGGCGACAGAGCAAGACT
>NW_016107444.1:2488990-2490815 GCF_001604975.1 Cebus imitator
TTCTTTTTTTTTTTTTTTTTGAGTTTGGTAGGAGCCCATTGGCCTCTCTTTTTGATCCCTCATCCCTATTCTCATTCCTCTCCCTTGTCAGTATATGTTTGGATATGTACGTATCTTTGAAAATATATGTCATTATGTGCCTATGTGTTTTAATATATATAAATGGTATACTTTTATGGTAAGCCAACTTCTGTAAGGAATTGCTCCTGTATTTCAGTTATTTAACACCACAGATTTATTTTTCACTTATTCTACATGGCACAGGTGTTTCTGGTTGGACAGATCTCCTCCGCTGTCCACTCCAGCTCCCAGGCTTCTTTTATTTTCAGATGGTGATAGCCTCATCCCAGCATCACAAAGATGTCAACTTTTCACCAAGTTGTTTTACTGTCCGATGGTGATCACTTTATAAATTGCTTATTTCACTAGGGATTACAGAATGGTAATTTTCTAAGGCTATTAATTTTTCCTCATTTATTAGCTCTAATTCTATACAGAAAACCTTTTTCACATCCTCTGGGGCCATTTGATTACTCTGAAATAAGGTTCATACCAGAGTGGAAAGATAAATGCTTCAATCTCTGCCCTTACCATTTTCAAAGTAGTTACGTCCTAACAACTTCTAATGGTGTTTAATGATTTTTTTGTTTTACTCTCTCTTTCTAAATGATTGCAAACAATCTGTAGTTCTTTTACATTTAATATCGTTTAATCATTTGCCATTATTTTTTGTGCTTTATATTATATAAAGTATCAAGCATATACAAAAGTAGAGAAAATAGTGTAATGAATTCCCAGAAACCTACTACCCAGCTTCAATAATTATCAGTTCACGGCCAATCTTGGTTTATTTATTCCCTCAACTACTTGCCCCAACCAAGATTATTTTGAAGCAACACCAGATATTTACCAATTTAATCTGTAAATGTTTTAGCATACATCTCTAAAAGATAAGGATTTTCATTACCATTATTGCACCTAAAAAGTTAATAAATTATCAGTATAATAAAATATAGTTGATGTCTGATTTTCCTATAGACATAATTTTTTGTTGTTGTTGTTAGGGTTTTTTTTTCTTTTTTTTGAGACGGAATCTCGCTCTGTTGCCAGGCTGAATCGCAGTGGCACGATCTCGACTCGCTGTAAGCTCTGACTTCCTGGTTCAAGCAATTCTCCTACCTCAGCCTCCCAAGTAGCCGGAATTACAGGAACATGCCACCACACGCAGCTAATTTTTGTATTTTTTGTAGAGACGAAGTTTCACCATGTTGGCCAGGATGGTCTCGATCTGCTGACCTCGTGATCCACCCACCTCAGCCTCCCATAGATTTTTTTTTTTTTTTTTGGTCATTCTTAATTGGTCATTGTCAACAGACTTAACTTTTAAAAGTTTTGGAGCTGGGCGAGATGTCTCATGCCTGTAATTCTAGAACTTTGGGAGGCCGAGATGGGCAGACCACAAGGTCAGGAGATCGAGATGGGATTTCACCTAGCCAACATGGTGAAATCCCATCTATACTAAAAATACAAAATTTAGCTGGGTGTGGTGGCGCGCACTTATAGTCTCAGCTACTCGGAGGCTGAGGCAGGAGAACCGCTTGAACCCAGGAGGCGGAGGTTGCAGTGAACCAAGATTGTGCCACTGTACTCCAGCCTGGTGATGTCGAGACCCGGTCTCAAAAAAAAAAAAAAGTTTTGGCCGGGCGCGGTGGCTCAAGCCTGTAATTCCAGCACTTTGGGAGGCTGAGGCGGGTGGATCACGAGGTCAAGAGATCGAGACCATCCTGGTCAACATGGTGAAACCCCGTCTCTACTAAAAATACAA
>NW_016107444.1:2492875-2496197 GCF_001604975.1 Cebus imitator
TTTTTCTTTCTTCTCTTTCTCTCTCTCTCTCTTTTTTTTTGTATTTTTAGTGGAAAGGAATTTTGCCATGTTGGCCAGGCTGGTCTTGAACTCCTGACTTCTAGCAATCTGCCTGCCTTGGACTCCTAAAGTGCTGGGATTATAGGCATAGGCCACCATGCCTGGCCTCTTAATTTCTTACAATTTGTTTGTTGAAGATTCTGGGCCATCTGACTTACAGAATTTACCGCAGTCTGGATTTTGCTGATTACATACTCATGATACAGTTCTAAATGTTCTAGGTCTACGTTTGGATCACCTCAAAAATAAATAAATAAATAAATAAATAAATAAAACAAAAATTAAAAAAAGAATGTTCTATGTCCTCACTATGTCCTGGAAATTAGTAGCTGGATCCAGAGGCTGGATCAGATTCCGATTTGATAGCTTTGGCAAGACATTAGGAGGCATATGAATCAGCTGGGTGCAGTGACTCATACCTGTAATCCCAGCACTTTGGGAAGCTGAGATAGGTGAATCACCTGAACTCAGGAGTTGAAGACCAGCCTGCCAAACATGGCGAAACCCCCTCTCAAATAAAAATACAAAAATTAGCCAGGTGTGCTAGTGGGTTCCTGTAATCCCAGCTACTGGGGAGGCTAAGGCATGAGAATCACTGAACCTGGGAGGTGGAGGTTGAAGAGAGCCAAGATCATATCATTGCACTTTAGCCTGGGCAAAAGAGTGAGACTGCATCTCAAAAAAAAGAAGGCATATGAATCTAGTTTTCTCTATGCTTGTGATTTTTTTCAAGTGTTGCCTGTATTTATTAATTTGTTGGAGATTGCAAAATGGTGTCCTTAATTCTATAACTTTATTTTATTTATTTTGAGACAGTATCTTGCTCTGTCACCCAGGCTGGAGAGTCATGACATGATCCCGGCTCACTGCAGCCTCCGCCTCCAAGGCTCAGGCAATCCTCCTACCTCAGCCTCCTGAATAGCTGGGACCACATGCGTGAGCCACCACACCCAGCTATTTTTTTTCTTCTTCTTTTGTAGAGATGGGGTTTTGCTATATTGGCCAGGCTGGTCTTGAACTCCTGAGCTCAAAGGGATCTTCCTGCCTTGGCCTTACAAAGTGCTGGGATTACAGGTGTGAGCCACTGCGCCTAGCCCTAGTCTTCATTTCTACAATGATTTTTTTCTTTCATTTCCAGTTCTTTCCTCATTCCTTTCAGAATGAGTTCTGTCACCTCATTTTTGAGTTTTTCTAGCTCTGATTTATGTTCTTTCATGTATTAGATTATTTTTGGTGTCCTTTAGCTTGTCTGTAGTTTGGATATGTTTTGTGGCACATCTTTTTGGTGTGCTTTCATTGTCTGTATGTTATTCTTCTGGTTCTTTTATTTTTTAAAACAGGCTGGAGTGCAGTGGTGTGATCACAGCTTACTCAAGTCGTGACCTCCTGGGTTCAAGTGATCTTCCCACCTCAGCCTCTTAAGTAGCTGGGACCATAGGCATGTGTCACCACGCCCAGCTAATTTTTTAAGTTTTTGGTAGAGCTGGAGTCTTACTATATTGCCCAGTTTGGTCTTAAAATCCTGGTCTCAAGTGATCCTTCTGCCTTAGGTTCCCAAACTGCTGGGATGACAGACATGAGCCACCATGCCCAGCCTTGGTTCTTTTATAATAACTGCATATGAGATTTGACTTTGATACTTTTCTTCTTTTTTTTTTTAGGCAGAGGCTTGCTCTGTTGCCCAGGCTGGAGTATTACCAGAGAAAAAGAGGGACATTTTAAAATTATAAAAGGACCAATACATGAAAAAGACTTAAAAATTTAAACTGTATGGGCCAGGTACAATGGGACACACCTGTAATCTCAGCACTTTGGGAGGCTGAGGCAGGTGGATCACCTGAGGTCGGGAGTTTGAGACTAGCCTGACCAACTTGGTGAAACTCTCTCTTTACTAAAAATACAAAATTAGGCCCAGGGCAGAGGCTCACGCCTGTAATCCCAGCACTTTGGGAGGCTGAGTCGGGCAGATCACAAGGTCAGGAGTTCGAGAACAGCTGGTCAACATGGTGAAACCCTGTCCCTACTAAAAATACAAAAAATTCCTGGGTGTGGTGGCAGGCGCCTATAATCTCAGCTACTTGAGAAGCTGAGGCAGGAGAATCATTTGAACCCGGGAGGCAGAGGTTGCAGTGAGCTGAGAGCACGCCATTGCACTCCAGCCTGGGCAATAGGGCAAGACTCCATCTAAAAAAAAAAAACAACCAAAAAAAACAAAATTAGCCAGGTGTGGTGGCACATGCGTGTAATCCCAGCTACTCAGGAGGCTGAGGCAGGAGAATCGCTTGGACCCAGGAGGCAGAGGTTGCAGTGAGCTGAGATTGAGTCATTGCACTCCAGCCTGGACAACAAGAGCAAAACTCTGTCTCAAAAAAAAAGAGAAAGAAAAGATTAGCTAGGCATGGTGGTACACACCTATAATCCCAGCTACTCAGGAGGCTGAAGCAGTAGAATCGCTAGAACCCGGGAGGCAGAGGTTTCAGTGAGCCGAGATCGCACCACTGCACTCCAGCTTGGGTGACAGAGCAAGACTCTGTCTCAAAAAAAAAAAAAAAAAAGTAATACATGCAGAGACTGGAGTTGAAGTTTTATTATTATTCAAATCAGTCTCCCTGAGGATTGGGGATCAGAGTTTTTAAAGATAATTTGGCGGGTAGGGACTTGGGAAGTGGGGATTGATGATTGGTCAGGTTGGAGATGGAATCATAGGGGGTCGAAGTGAGGTTTTCTTGCTGTGCTTCACTCCTGGGTGGGTTGGCAGAACCAGTTGAGCCAGATTACTGGTCTGGATGGTGTCAGCTGATCCATCCAGTATAGAGTTTGCAAAATATCTCAGGCACTGATCTTAGGTTTTACAATAGTGATGTTATCCCCAGAAACAATTTGGGGAGGTTCAGACTCTTGGAGACAGAGGTTGCATGACCCCTAAACTGTAAATTTGTAATCCGGTAGCTAATTTGTTAGTCCTGTGTATTATTCCATTTTCACACTGCTGATAAAGACATACCCAAGACTGGGTAATTTACAAAAGAAAGAGGTTTAAGGCTGGGGTGCAGTAGCACTATCTTGGCTCACTGCAGCCTGGACCTCAAAAAAAAAAAAAAAAAAGAGGTTTAATCGACTTACAGTTCCATGTGGTGGCTGGAGAGGCCTCAAAATCATGGTGGAAGGCAAGGAGGAGTGAGTTACGTTTTACATGGATGGCAGTAGACAAAGAGAGAGCACTTGTGCAGGGAAACTCTCCCTTATAAAACTGTCAGATCTC
>NW_016107444.1:2496579-2498110 GCF_001604975.1 Cebus imitator
TCAGATCTCATGAGCCTTATTCACTATCATGAGATCAGCATGGGAAAGACCTGCCCCCATGATTTAATTGCTTCCTACTGGGTCCCTCCGATAACATGTGGGAATTCAAGATGAGATTTGGGTGGCGACACACCCAAACCATATCATCCCACAAACGCAGACTTGTCCCCAGGCATGAAGGGGGTCTTTTTGAGAAAGGGATATTACCAATTTTGTTTCAGAGTCAAACTATAAACTGACTTCCTTCCCAAAGCTGGTTTGCCAATGCCCAGGAATGAACAAGGACAGATTAAAGGTTAGAAGCAAGATGGAGTTGGTTAGGTCTAATCTCTCTCACTGTCATAATTCCCTCAGTTATAATTTTTGCAAAGGCAGTTTCACTCTGGCCTAGTCCTTTGAGCTATTGCTCTCAGATGTATTATACCTACATATGTTATAAACACCAGAATATAGTTATAGTGTTTAACATGTCACGTGTTTTTTAAAGAGAATAATTTTTTTTTTTTTTGAGATGGAGTCTCACTCTGTCACCCAGGCTGGAGTGCAGTGGCATGATCTCAGCTCATTGCAACCCACCTCCTGGGTTCAAGCAATTCTCCTGCCTCAGCCTCCTGAGTAGCTGGGATTATAGGTGTGTGTTATCATGCCCAGCTAATTTTTGTATTTTTAGTAGAGGCGGGGTTTCACCATGTTAGTCAAGCTGGTCTCAAACTTCTGGCCTCATGATGTGCCTGCCTTAACCTCCCAAAGTGCTGGAATTACAGGTGTGAGCCACCGTACCTGGCTAAGAGAGTAACTATTTTAAGCCAGGCTTTTATATTAACCAACAGAAGTTTCCTATTGCTGCTGTAACAAGTTGCCACAAACTAATGGTGTAAAACAACACAAATGTATTTGAGTTTTGGCGGTCAGAGGTCTAAAATAGGTCTCATCAGGCTAAAATCAAGGTGCTGGCTGGGTTGTGTTCTTTTTTGGAAGCTCTAATGGATAATTCATTTCCTTCCATTTTCCAGGTGACACTGACTCCTCTGCCTCCCTCCTCTACCATTGATGAGAACGCTTGTAATTACACTGGGCCCATCGAGATAACCAGGATAGTCTCCCCATCTATAAGTCAGACAATTAACAGCCTAATTCCATCTGCAATCTTACTTCTCCTTTGCTATGTCACCTATCACATTCCAGATTCTGGAGCCTGAGGCATGACTTTTTTTTTCTTTGAGACAGGGTCTCTCTCTGTTGCCCAGGCTGGAGTGCAGTGGAGCAATCTTGGCTCACAGTAGGCTCAATCTCCCGGGTTCAAGTGATCCTCCCACTGTAGCCTCCCAAGCAGCTGGGACTACAGGAGCATGCCTCACCACCACACTTGGATAATTTTTGTTTATTTTTTGTAGAGATGAGGTCTCACTACGTTGCCCAGGGTGATCTTGAGCTCTTGGATTCATGCAATTCTCCTGCCTTAGTCTCCTAAAGTGCTGGGATTATAGACGTGAGCCATGCAGCCTATGAACTTTTTTTTTTTTTTTTTTTT
>NW_016107444.1:2500166-2501941 GCF_001604975.1 Cebus imitator
AAAAAAACAAAAACCTACTGTAATGCCACATCATCTCAATATAACCATCACCCCAATATATAGAACATTTTCATCCCAGGTTGGGCATGGTGGCTAAGGCCTGTAATCCCAGAACTTTGGGAGGCTTAGGCTGAAGGATTACTTTAGCCCAGGAGTTTGAGACCATCCTGAGCAACAGACCCTCAACTCTACAAATAATTAACAAAATTAGTTTGGTATAGTGACATGTGCCTATGGTTCCAGCTACTTGAGAGGCTGAGGTGGGAGACTGTTTGAGCCTGGGAAGTCAAGGCTGCAGTGAGCCGTGATAGTGCCACTGAGCTACAGGTTGGAAAACACAGTGAGACCCTGTCTCAAAAAAATTTTTTTTCTTATGCCTTTTGCAGAATTTTCCTCTGAAGAACAGCTTTTGTTCTATCAGGAACCTAACTTGGCTAGATTTTTAATTCCAAATCAATCATCTCCAGCAGAGGGCAGAAGCTAAAATCTTCACCCAGTTCTACCTTCTAGTTGCTAGTTGCTTTTTTTTTTTTTTGCTGGGTTTCTTGGTGTTAACCCTGCACAGGTATACGTAAGCTGTCAACCAAGGAATTGGGGGACTTGTCTTACCCAAATGTTGGGGCTCGCCCCCTCTCCTTTTCAGGATTTCTCCTGTAACTTTTTGGTTGCTCTGCCAGCCTCAAACTCTGTTCTCTAACACCTCAAAGTAATAAGGCTGTGTCTTCCCACCAGAACTCCTTGCACATTATGGAATGCCCTAAGCAAGAGGCCACAGCTTCCCTAATCGCACCAGTTGCAATTGTTCTTTAAGGGTAGACCTCCTTCTAGAGCCTGCCTACATTTGGCCAGTGCCTTCGAATAATTGGTTTTACAAAATATATTTTTCCGGGAGTTTGTAATTGTTTTTTTGTGGGAGGGTTAATCTGACTAAATTTATTTGCTATTACTGAAAACTAGGACCAGAAATACTAATTTATTTTTGAAATGCTCTGTCATCCCGGCTGGAATACAGTGGTGTGATCTCAGCTCACTGCAACCTCTGCCTCCTGGGTTCAAGCGCCCCTCCTGCCTCAGCCTCATGAGTCGTTGGGATTACAGGTGCCTGCCAGCACAACCGTCTAATTTTTGTATTTTTAGTGGAGACGGGGTTTCACCATGTTGGTCAGGCTGGTCTCGAACTCCTGACCTCAAGTGATCTGCCAGCCATGGCCTCCCAACGGATTAATACTTAATTAAAACAATATTTATCTTCAGAATTCTTTGTTTTGAGATAGGGTCTTGCTCTGTCGTCGAGTGGCAAGATCCTGGCTCACTGCAGCCTTGACTTTTCAGGCTCAAGCCATCCTTCCAAGATCAGCCTCTGCAGTAGCTGGGACTACAGCTGTGCACCACCACGACCGCCTAGTTTTTCTGTAGAGATGGGGTTTCTCCGTGTTGCCCAGGCTGGCCTGAACTCCTGGGCTTGAGCAATTCTCCTGCCTCAGCCTCCCAAAGTGCTGGGATTACAGGTGTGAGCCACCATGGCCGACCTCGGAATTCTTGATAACCCTGTGAGGATGGTTTGAGCTATATACTCAGGTGTGTGACCTTGGACAAATTACTAGCCTATCTAGGCCTGTTCTCTCACTTACAAAATGGGGATAAGAATAAACCTACCTCAGGCCGGGCGCGGTGGCTCACGCCTGTAATCCCAGCACTTTGGGAGGCCGAGGCGGGTGGATCACGAGGTCAAGAGATCGAGACCATCCTGGTCAACATGGTGAAACCCCGTCTCT
>NW_016107444.1:2502210-2505643 GCF_001604975.1 Cebus imitator
AATAAACCTACCTCATAGTCATGAGCATTACATGAATTGTTATATCTAAGAAGCTCAGAAACGCCTGGTGATAAATGCTATATATATACCCTTATCATTATTAGCGAGCACCCAGGTTGTGCATGCCACTGTTGAGTGCTTTACACACATTGTCAGAACAGCCCCGTGGGGGAGGTACTATTATAATGCCACTTTAGCTATAAAGAAACTGACGTTTTGAGAGATTTGATGATTCAACCTCTGACTCCAAACACCACTCTTCCTTCAACGCGGTTTGGCCTAGGCGAGGAACGCAGCTTCTTTCAAGACACCCCTGAACGAGAAAGTCGCATCATCCGGGGGCTCCCACTGGCCGAGCCCACTACGTGGCAATCTGGGCCGAATACCTGAGGTCTGACTCCAACCCCGGCCCTCCGCCCTAGACCTGGCACGACGGTAGACGCGATTCAAACTCCCAGAAATGTGCTGCCTTTCATAATCCCCAGCTGTCCACAACAGGTAGTACCTCCCCCGCTGCTCAATGTGGCATAAATCGTCCCTTCGACAGCTGCGGGACTACAGGAGCCGAATTCCAGCTCGCAGGCAGTAATTCCGCACCTCCGCGCACTGTTCGTCAGGTCCAGCTCTTCACGCCCAGCCGCTCCCCACTGTTGGCTCCGCCCCCCCGCCCCTACCCGCCTTGCTCCTCTAGCTCAACCGCTCCTCGGTGTTGGCCCCACCCCCAGCCCTGACCCACCTCGCTCACCTCGCGCAACCGCCCCCCGCTGTTGGTCCCGCCCTTCCGCCTAAGTCACGCCTCCTAGTAGGTCAATTTAGCTTCTCCGGCTCCAGAGCCCAGACTCCTCATTGGGCGCAGCACTAGTCCCGCCTCTTTCTTTGGTCGCGAGCGCCGAACTCATCGAACGCAGCCAATGGCTGATACGACGGCAGCGCGGCGGGAGGTTCGATTGGCCCTGTCTTGGCGGGTCGGTAAGTCTTGGCGGCTGTTAACGCGCGCTTTGGGAAGAGGAAGGTTGAGAGAGACGTGGTGGGGTCTGCGTCCAACTCTTTCTCTCTTTTCAGCTCCTCCTGGTATTCCCCTCCTAACCTGGGTGTTTTACAGGGCTCCCTTTGTGGCTTCCTGCTTGACCTCCCTGAGTCTGATCCTGGGTTCCATCTCCAGCCCAGGGAAATCTTTCTTCGGACTCACACTCCCCACCCAGGCTTTGGACTGGGTTTCATCAGTTTCTCTCTCCTGGCCTGTGATTACCCACTCCCACCCCTACCCCGCCTCACCGCGCAACTACCTCCTCCACCTGGACTGGGACCATCATCCCTGCTCCACTCCGCCCAATCTGGGACTACACCTGCCTCCTCCCCCAATCCCACACTAACCTCTGCTTGGTCTCTTCCTCTTTGGCCTAACCTCGCCTCGGCTTACTGGCGACGGACACTCTCACAGTTTACCCAAACCCCCGTTCCTGGATGGATTCGCGCCATCCATGCCCCCTCTTTAATTAGCTAGTCCTCTCAATAATGTAGCAGCCCCCTCTACAGATTAGACCCTGGTCCTGCACCCTTAGCCGCTGCCTGCTTTTGACCTTTGGCTCATGGGTCCTTGACGTTTTAAGCTCCTAGGCCCAGTATGGTAAGTGTGGGCCTGGGCGAGACTGGGAGTAGCCCTGGGTGAGGGTCTAATAGATCTAGGCTGCAGGATCCTTTCAGGCACTCAGTTTCCGTTCTCCCCTTACAGAGGAGGAGCTTAGCTCCCAGCCAGCTGGCCAAGAGAAAACCGGAAGGCAGGTCCTCTGATGATGAAGACTGGCAACCTGGCCTGGTGGTGAGCACTCAAGGGGACAGGGAAGGTGGGTGGAGCTGTTTGGGCAGAAAGGAAGCCAGGACTTGGTTTCTAGGATTACATAGCCGACTCCATGAGTATTTACTATGTGCCAGACATTGAACAAGGTTAGTAAAATCTTTGTCCTCTGGGTAGTCACTAGAAGCTAATAGAGCCTCACTTTTCCTGGTGGGAAAACGTATTCTAAAGCAAAGTAGCCGGTTGGATTGGACCTTTTGACTCTGTTTGGAAAAAAAGGGCTACACAGCAGCAACTAGCAGCCTGTTCTTTTGCTCTTTGTCCCCTGCCCAGTGTCACAGAACAGTAGAGTGTTCTGGGCCTACCTTAGAATCCTGGGCTCGCTTGGGCCTGTATCTGACAGGTTGCGTCCTTCCAGTCCTTCCTCATACTCAAGTACAGTATATTCTACTTTAGGCTGGGCCCTGTGCTCTGCTTCCTGTTTTGGAGGCTTGTTGGGGCTGGCTGTGGGCAGGACCTATGTAAATCAAAATAAATAGGAGAGTGCAGCATGGACTTCAGAGAATAAAAGCAGTTCAAGAAGTGGGGGCTTGGCCACTGGAATGTTGAAGGAAGGGATCAGAGGACTAGAAGGCACTTTTTGGCAGGAGCAGTGTGCGAATAAGGCTTGGGGTGGGGGGTGCTGGTGTTTGTTTTGGATGTGTCTTATAGGATCACTGAAGCTTCAAATATCTTGGCAAGCTGGTACAAGTGGGTTCTTGCCTAATGGCTTGGTGGGGCTTGCTCAGTAGTTGTACTGTGGTGTGCAAGGGGCTCCTCTACCTGTGAAGGAGGCACATTGGCTGCCCCTTGCCATGAACATGGGTCTCAGACTTGAACTTGGGGCAGCATTCTCTGCAGCTGGGTCTGCTGTCAGTTGCTGATCGCCCGAAGAGGCCAGTGTCCTCACGGCCTGAGTGGGGAGTGGCCTCAGTGGCCTGGGAGTTGAAGGCAGCTGTACTCTTGTCCCTTGAGAAACTCAGGGAAGTGTTCAGTTGCTCAGTCACTCTGTGGAGCTTTTGGAATGAAGCTTTGGGGCCGTGCTGTTGGTAGACTTGCTCTTCACAGGCCCATTTTCTTGACCTCTTCCATTGCCCACCCTGCTCAGTTTAGGCAGGTTATTTAACCTCATTAAGCTCCAGTTTTCTCACCTCTTATGTAAGGATAATAAATCATAGAGTTGCTGTGAAGATGATACACTATAACGTGTGAAGAATTTAGCATAGCGCCTGGCACTTAATAAGCACTTCAAGTATTAGTTGCCGTTATGGTGATTTCTGTGGTCTTCTAGACATCAGCTTTCCCAATTCTCTCTCCTAGACTCCTAGGAAACGGAAATCCAGCAATGAGACTCGGATCCAGGAGTGTTTCCTGTCTCCTTTTCGGAAACCTTTGAGTCAGCTAACCAATCAACCACCTTGTCTGGACAGCAGTCAGCATGTAAGCCAGAACTGCAACCTGCATGTGTATGTCTGTGCCCAGTCGCTCTGCCTAGGTTGATTCCTTCTAATTCCTTCCTGAAATAGCTTTTTCACTTGTTTCTCACAAAGTTATATGACTCACAGTCATATACTTTTGTACCTTTTTTTTTTTGAGACA
>NW_016107444.1:2507347-2508624 GCF_001604975.1 Cebus imitator
TTGTGCTGTCATCCAGGCTGGAGTGCAGTGGTGCTATCTTGGCTTGCCTCGTTAATTACCCCAATTCTCCTTCAGCTGGAGCTTGGTGAGCTAACACTGGACTTAGAGAGCAATGGTTGTCTTTAATTCCTTTTAAAATCAGAAGAAAAGTACATAGTAATCCAGCAGAAAAGTACATAGTAATCCAGCCTGGATTATATTATTGTATTTCTCTTTATACCAACACAATCTTTTTTGTTTTTGTGTTTTCTTTTTTTTGAGATGGAGTCTTGCTCTTTCACTCAGAATGGAGTGCAGTGGCGTGATCTTGGCTCACTGCAACCGCCGCCTCCCAGGTTCAAGTGATTCTCCTGCTTCAACCTCCTGAGTAGCTGGGATTACAAGCGCATGCCACCACTCTCAGCAAATTTTTGTATTTTTAGTAGAGACAAGGTTTTACCATGTTAGCTAGGCTGACCTTGAGTGATCTGTCTGCCTCAGCCTCCCAAAATGCTGGTATTACAGGCATGAGCCACTGTGCCTGGCATTTTTTTTTTTTTTTAATGGAGGAAGAGGCCCAAAAGGCAAAATTGCTTGGGACCCACAAAAGTCATAGTGTGGCCTTGGAGATGACTTTAGCCTTAGACATGATGATTTTGAAGTCCCTGCAGGATATCTAGGTTTGGTGTCATTTGCAAATATGGATGTAGAGTAAGGTATAACTAGAAATACATTTGGGAGTCATTAGCATGGATATATTTTATACCTGGTAAGTAGATTGGTGAATGTGTAGTCAGAAGATCTGAGGACTAAACCCTGAGCCCTGGAGGGAACTGACTTTTTTTTTTTTTTCCTGAGACTCGGTCTCGCTGTGTCACCCAGGCTGGAATGCAGTGGTGCAATCACAGCTCATTGCAGCCTCTATCTTGGGCTCGGGTGTTGCTCCGACCTCAGCCTCTGGAGTAGCTAGGACCACAGGCATGCGTTACCACACCTGGCTAATTTTTAAATGATATGTGGAGACCAGGTCTCACTATGTTGCCCAGGCTGATTTCACACTCCTGGGTTCTAGCAATCCTCCTGTCTCGGCTTCCCAGAGTCCTGGGATGACAGATGTGAGTCACTGCAGCTGGTTGGAAGCACTGAGCTCGGGGTGGGGTGAGGGTTACAAGGCAGAGGAAAGGCCCGGTGTGGTGGCTTACGCCTGTAATCTCAGCACTTTGTGAGGCTGAGGTGGGCAGATCATGAGGTCAAGAGATTGAGACTATCCTGGCTAACATGGTGAAACCCCGTCTCTA
>NW_016107444.1:2510664-2522207 GCF_001604975.1 Cebus imitator
ACATTTATGATGTGTGAAGAAATGAGTCAGAATACAAAGGTAAAAATATCAAGGCAGGCTTGCTTTTTTTCTATTAGATTACATTTTTTGCTAGAAGGGACATTTTTTCATTACTGCTTTTTTCACTAATATATTCCCATTAAAATTACCTTTAGGGTTTCTGCTTTTTATTTCTCTTTGGTCTCTCTTGGGTTCCAGCTCTGGTTTTGTTGAGGTTCACAGGCTTTTACAATTCCACAAAGGGCTCAGGTGTGTGTGGACCAGAACTTCCACGGGAGCTGTCAGAGTTAGCTCTGTGTTCATTTTTCTGCCTTCTCCTCTGCCCTTACCCCAGCCCCATGGCCCATGGAATAATGCTGGTTTCAGGCAGAAGTGCTTGTACAGAGGCTTCTTGCAGGCCCTTAGGTGGAGGCACCAGTGCTACCTCTCTAGGACCCACATATATCTACCTGCTGTCACCCTTGTCCCACTTGCTTTTTCTTAGTGTTGGGCTTAGTTTCTCTCTCATGTCCCTTTCTCATGTTCCTTCTCTTGTGCCTTACATGGCAGGAAGCTAATGGGTCTGGGCTGATCTGCATGGCTGCACTCAAACAGAGTGGGGGGGAGGCCACATTGCCTACTTAGTATAAGTAAAGGCTGTAGAACCAAGAAAGTCCTGCATCTGTAATGGTTGTATGACTTGAGAAAGTAACTTTATCATGCTGAGCCTCAGTTCGCTCGTCTGTAAAATGGGAACACCAGGAATATACCTTCCTCATGCAGCTGTTAGGAAATTGTAACATGAATGAAAGAGGCTTAGTTCTGTGTCTAGCATACATTGGTAGCCATCATTATTTTTATGTATGTATATATGTACATATATATATAGAGATAGATAGATCTTTTTTTTCTTTGAGACGGAGTCTTGCTCCATCGCCAGGCTAGAGTGCAGGGGTGTTATCTCAGCGCACTGCAGCCTCCTTCTCCTGGGTTCAAGCAATTCTTTTACCTCAGCCTCCCAAGTAGCTGGGGCTACAGGTGTGTGCCAGCTACTTTTTTGGATTTTTAGCAGAGACTGAGTTTCATTATGTTGGCCAGGATGGTCTTGATCTCCTGACCTTGTGATCTGCCCACCTTGGCCTCCCAAAGTGCTGGGATTACAGGCATGAGCCACCTCACTCGGCCTTTATTTATATTTTTAAATATATATTTTAAAAATAGAGATGAGATCTTGCTATATTGCCCAGGCTGGTCTTGAACTCCTTGCCCTAAGTGATCCTCCTGCCTTGTCCTCCCAAAGTGTTAAGATTACAGGTGCGAGCCACCATGCCTGGCCTGCTGTTGTTAATATTATTTTATTAATACTATGGCTCCCATTTATCCTACTACCTTTGATGAGCTGTTTAGTTCCCAAGGAGGCTGATGTGCGTGTGAGATATATGAGGCAGAACTGATGTGGCCAAAAAAAAAAAAAGAATTGTGAGGTGTGATTGGGAAGGTGTAGCCCTTTATAACAGTCGTTAAACCCAGACATTAGAATTCTCTGTTATTCCTGGGGTTGACTAAGTCTGTGGTATTTCCTTCCCAGGGTGCTGCAACCTAGGGAAGAGCTAGGTGTCCTCACTGGCATGGTCTTTAATGAGTGAATGGGTTCTAAGCCTTGTGGTTGACTGAGGCTGGACACGTCTGCTGTCCCTGGATATTTGTAGAACCTTACATAAAGCCTCAAAGATGGAAGCTGTTGTATAAAACTTAATGTGAAACATATCATAATACTGTCCCATAACATCTCCAATCAGTTCTGAATCCCTGTTTTGCCTTTCTTTTCAGGAAGCATTTATTCGAAGCATTTTGTCAAAGCCTTTCAAAGTCCCCATTCCAAATTATCAAGGTAAAATGGAGGTTTTTTCTGTTTTTTAAATCAGTCACATGTATGCGTGCCTGAACAAATTAAAAACCTGCTTTTGTAAATATAATCTTAGCTGGGAATTGAAGGTGCCAGTCCAGCGGTGGCTGTGTTTCGGGTGACCCCCCTGAAGCCCGCATGAAAACTGTGTTAGCCTCAGTAAGAGCTGCCAAAACTACCTGCCCCTCATCTTCTTGATAGAGGTGTCACAGTGCTCAGAATGCTCCTGGTAGGCCAAGATGGCTGATGGACCTAGGCTTCATGCAATCCAAGTGCATTCAGTAGCATCTCTTAGGAGGCTGACTGTGTGGGAAGCCTAGATTCTGTAAGGTTTTTCCCTTACGTCATATGTAGGGTACAGCATTGTGCTAAAACTGGGGCTTGGAGGAGTATGGAGGCCAGCTTTCTCTCTTTTTTTTTAATTTTAAAAAAATTTAATAGAGATAGGATTTCACTATGTTGGCCAGGCTGATCTTGAACTCCTGGGCTCAAGCGATCCTCCCACCTTGGCTTCTCAAAGTGTTGGGACTACAGGCTTGATACACTATGCTTGGCTGTGGCCAGCTCTCAGGAGCTCTCAGAAAACTCCCTGAAAACCCCCTTTAGAATTTCAGGCCTTCCCAGGATTGTCTTGAGTTGAAATTAACCAGATCTGGAACCTCAGAAGTTTGTAGTTGAATGGGAGAAATAAAATGGGAAAAGCTCCATTTCAAATCAGAATGGGGGCTGGGCACAGTGGCTCATGCCTGTAATCCCAGCACTTTGGGAGGGCGAGGTGGGCTGATCACCTGAGGTCAGGAGTTCAAGACCAGCCTGGACAACATGGTGAAACCCATCTCCACTAAAAAAATTACAAAAATTAGCCAGGCATGGTGGCAGGCGCCTGTAATCCCAGCTTCTTTGGAGACCAAGGCAGGAGAATTGCTTGAACCCAGGAGGCAGAAGTTGCAATGAGCCAAGATTGTGCCATTGCACTCCAGCCTGGGCAATGGAGTGAGACTTCATCTCAAAAAAAAAGAAGAATGGGAAAATGGTCATGTAGAGATGCCCAAACTGAGTTTGGAGGTATTCTCAGAGAGAAAGTATCATATGGGAGCTTAAGAAAGTAAAGGACAGGCATTTGAGTTGGGCTTGCTGGGGGTCCTGAACAGAGAGAGGTTCAGGTGACGGAATGATTGTTGGTTTGTAGGTCCTCTGGGCTCTCGGGCATTGGGCCTGAAAAGGGCTGGGGTCCGCCGGGCCCTCCATGACCCCCTGGAGAAAGATGCCTTGGTTCTGTATGAGCCTCCCCCACTGAGCGCCCATGACCAGCTGAAGCTCGACAAGTACGTGCATTGGTATTTCCTAAGCAGTTCTGGTCCTCTGTCATGCACACATACTTGGGAGGGCAGAGGGTATTTTGGTGTGATTTCTCTAGGATTGACCTATGTTTTCAGAGAGTAGATGGTGGGGGAAGCAGAATACCTGGGGAAGAGCCTGTGGTCATGTCCAGTGAGTGGGCATTCCTCATCCCCTCCTGTCTTCGAGGATGCTCATTCACAAGGAAGAGTGACTGAGGTGATGACATAGGGAACTCATCCCTCTCTGCTAACTTTCTAACTCCTAAAGCAGTAACTTGCTATGGTTTTATGATTTATCAGCCAAGAAGGTCTTCTCAGGCAGTTGCCTCTGTTGCCTCTGGATCCTCAGGACACAGCTTCCCGAGGGTATTCCTTTGCCCATGTCTGACCACCCTGGTTTTTTTTTGCTGTGTTTTCTCAGGGAGAAATTCCCTGTCCATGTGGTTGTTGACCCTATTCTCAGTAAGGTTTTGCGGCCTCATCAGAGAGAGGTAAATGAGGGTGAGGGGAACGAAGTGTGGGCCAGGGGCTGAGCCTGGGAGACTACCATCCCTGGGACAGCAGCAGCGTATGTGCCAAATGGACTGAAGGCTTTTATTCTCTAGGGAGTGAAATTCCTGTGGGAGTGTGTCACCAGTCGGCGCATCCCTGGCAGCCATGGCTGCATCATGGCTGATGAGATGGGCCTGGGAAAGACGCTGCAGTGCATCACATTGATGTGGACACTTTTGCGCCAGAGTCCAGAGTGCAAGCCAGAAATTGACAAGGCAGTGGTGGTGTCACCCTCCAGCCTGGTGAAAAACTGGTACAATGAGGTTGGGAAATGGCTCGGAGGGAGGATCCAACCTCTGGCCATCGATGGAGGATCTAAGGACGAAATAGACCAAAAGCTGGGTATGGCTGCACTCTCCTACACAGCCTGCTGCTTGCTTTCTTATGTGTATGCTCTCTTATGGCCAGGGTTGAGGGCAGTGCAGGGGTAGAAGAAAAGAGAATTTCCATAGAAAATAGTTGAAGTGTAGTCAGTTGTTTCCAGGCTAAATTAAAGAACTGTCAAATTGTTTTGGTTTTCTTAAAAAGATTCTGAATGGTTCCTTCGACACCTTTTCTGTTGTAGAAGGATTCATGAACCAGCGTGGAGCCAGAGTGCCTTCTCCCATCCTCATCATTTCCTATGAGACCTTCCGCCTTCATGTTGGAGTCCTCCAGAAAGGAAGTGTTGGTCTGGTCATATGTGATGAGGTACTTGACTCTCGGCAGTCTGGGTGGTAGGAGAAAATCAGTCAAAATCTCTTCACTGAGTATTGCCTTACAAGGGCTGTGCTAGTCGCTGGGGAATGCTGAAGACAGGATGCTGCCTTGGAGACAAGTGACAAGAAGAGCCTGTGATACCAAAATACAAGATACTGTCTGCCAAAAGAGGGCTTAAACAATGCTTAGAACTCTGAAGGACAGTGAGATGCTGTGGCTAATTGACTTTGTTGCCTCCAGATAGTATTCCTAGACTAAAGAAGGACCTCGAAGGATGGGTAGCAGTGTTTAGAGGATATAAATCAGAAAGTGTCTGAGACAAGTCTCAATTTAGATTTATTTTGTCAATGTTGAGCATGCTCTAGGGGAAAAAGACACAAGCTACAGTAGGATCTGTAGCCTATGCTTTTTCCAAAGAGGGTTTTGAGGACTTCAGTATTTAAAGTGGGGTTGCGCACAATGATTCACGCCTGTAATCCCAGCACTTTGGGAGGCTGAGGTGAGTGGATCACGTGAGCCCAGGGGTTCAAGACTGGCCTGGGCAACATGGTGAAACCCCACCTCTACTAAAAAAAAGATTTAAAAAATTAGCCAGGTCTGGTGGTGCACCTGTATTCCCAGCTACTTGGGAGGCTGAGGTGGGAGAATCAGCTGAGCCCGGGAAGTAAGCCGAGATTGTGCCATTGCGCTCCAGCCTGGATGATGGGAGTGAAACCCTGTCTCAAAACACAGAGACATACACGACCCTGTCTCAAAACACACACACAGACACAGACACACACACACACACACACACCCACCCCTACATAAAAAGGGGCAAGAGCAGGCAGGAAGGAAGGAGGAGCCGTCAGTTATACATTCAGCTTAATAAATCTGCATTTTACATAAGGTTAAGTAAATAAAGAGTAGAGGAAGAAGTCAAATGTACATTTTTCTGGGAGAGAGGATTTGTAGTCTTGTCTTTGTCCCCTACCTGTAACGATAAGCTGTTCATTTACATTGTCAGAGTGAGGGAGGCCACCTGGGGAGAGGCATGGCCTTCTATCTCTGGCTATCTGTTTAGGAATGAAAGGAAAGGCAGTTTTTTGCATGACTAGTTCCCAAGCTTAACTTTTCCCATTGGCATACTTGAGTCTTTGAGGATTAGCCTGAGATTTTATTTTCCTTTCACAGGGAACAGGTGCTAAAGACCTTTATTCATATCTTGGCTCTGCCACTTATCAGCAGTGTGACCTTCAACAAGTTACTTTACTAGCTGAACCTCTGTTTCTACATCAGTAAAATGGGGTGATAATATCTGCCTCATAGGATTATTGTGAAGATTAAATGAAATGATTGAGAAAAAGCTCTTATCACAGTGCCTGGTATGTCATAAAGCCTTGGCAA
This sequence comes from Cebus imitator, assembly GCF_001604975.1. Classification (NCBI taxonomy): domain Eukaryota; kingdom Metazoa; phylum Chordata; class Mammalia; order Primates; family Cebidae; genus Cebus; species Cebus imitator. Next base: position 2,516,527 of record NW_016107444.1, read on the forward strand.
ATGTAAGCCCTGGTGGTTATTCTAGGTTGGGGGTACTTGCATGAACAAAAGCAGAGTTGAGAAAGTCCATACACTTTGTAGTAGTTTATGGTGACTCCTAGTTCCTTTTCTCTGGGACTAAGGGAATGTGGCCGTAGTTACTTCCTGGTCTTTTCCAGTATATGTGAATGCCAGTAGAGAGGCTAGTACTTAGGAAGCAGTGAGGGTGGCTGGGAGCTTCCTACTATAGAGAATTTTCCAGGACTTCCCAGTGGGCTTGGCGACCCTGAGGCTGCAGCCATTGTTTGCAACTCCTGGGGAGAGTTAAGGTCCTTTGTATACCCCTGAGGTTCTAGTGGAGAGGTGGCTGAAAGACTTGGCCCTATCTGTCAACCAGTTGGCAGGCTAGGCTCAGCTCTGGGTACTATAGATTAGCCAGTTGTCTGAGGAACTTCAGAGAGGGGACAGAGGAAAAAAGCTTACTTTTGGGTGTCATGCTTTCTAGTTGTGAGCTATTTTCCAGTCATTCATTGTCTGGCTGGTCTTCAAACTCCCAACTTCCTTGTAGGAGTAAGGAACTGACCAGGTTGAGGTGAGGTATGCATGTTACTGCCCTGCGGTTCAGGGCCCTGGCATCTGCTTCATCACTGTGGAGGGGGACTGTGCCAGGAGCTGGGTCCAGAGGCCAAAGCATTGTGGGAGAGGAAGGCAGGCTGTAGCTGTTGAGCCTTTGAGGATTAGGGAGCATCTAAATTTTTTTTCTACTCTTTTTTTTTGAGTCAGAGTCTTGTTCTGTTGCCCAGGCAGAATGCAGTAATGTGATACTGGCTAACCGCAGCCTCTGCCTCCCAGGTTTAAGTGATTCTCCTGCCTCAGCCACTGGAGTAGCTGATACTATAGGCATGCACTACCACTCTGGCTAATTTTTGTATATTTAGTAGAGACAGGGTTTCACCATGTTGGCCAGGCTGGTCTCAAACTCCTGGCCCCAGGTAATCCATGGCCTCAGGTAATCTGTGGCCTCAGCCTCCCAAAGTGCTAGGATTACAGATGTGAGCCACTGTGCCCAGCCTCTTTCTACTCTTTAGTGTTTTTTGCCTTCCCACTCTGTCATGTTTTATGAGCTGACTCTGGAGGGCACAAGGGATGAGCCTGCCTCTTATCACACTACAGCCCTTTGGCTGTTTACCTTTCCACTAGTTTACCTTTTATTTTGTCAGCTGTCAGAAATCTGAGGAACCAAAAGTCCTGAAAAGATAGTCATCTGACTCCAGGACGGGAGAGGGTTTGTCCTTTTCAGACCCTGGAAAGGGAAGGTGCCATTTCAGGCTTTCATGTTCTCAGCTCCCACAGCGGCTTTCTCCCAGCTAATGCTTTTCACTGGAACACAGTTTTTCATAATAACTTGTATGTATAAAATCTTTGATCCTCAATCAAAAGACATGGGATCAACTTTGGCTTTGCCACTTACAAGCATGACTTTCCACAGATGAGACTGCTGTGAGATTTTTTCTTCATCTGTAGAGTAGATGGCACAGGGGCTACTCAAAAGGGATATAATCCATATCAAGAGAGGATATATGAGAGTACTTTGTACAAGTGTATGAATAGCAGAGGGATTGACCTCATCATCATCTCAATCTTAAAGATATTTAGACAAACTCAGAGAAGTGTGTGGTGACTTGCCCAGGTTTGCCCTGCGAGTACATAGTAAGCTGGAATGTGAATGCAGCTGTGAGATTCCAAGTCCTGGCTCTTTTCTATCCCTTTTTCCCTTGGATGCTTGGTGTAGGAAGAAGTTTGACTCGAGTATGAAAGGGTTGTACCTCTGCTCCTCATCGAGACCCACGTGCATCCTAGTGACTGGTGCAATAGGGAGCTGGGTTGGCTTTCTCTTCTGCAGAGACAGATAGGATAGTGTGGCAGCCCATTTCATTCGTTGGGTTATTAATTAAGTGCCTTTTATGTGTCGGACCCTGGAGATCTCATGATGCTGGGAGCTTCAGTTTAGAGGACCTAATTGTTAGTGTCCATTTCCCCTGGACCTGTTGGGCGATTCTGACTTTCAAGTCTCATTTCCCTCTTCAGTTCAGAAGTCTAAGGCCTTTTTTTGGGTTAGTGCTTGGAGCCTCTAATAATTATTATTTTTTTAATTTCTAGGCCAAACACAGTGGCTCACACCTGTAAACCTGGGACTTTGGGAGACTGAGGCGGGCAGATCACCTGAAGTTAGGATTTCAATACTAGCCTGGCTGACCTGGTGAAACCCCGTTTCTACTAAAAATGCAAAAGTTAGCCAGTCATGGTGGCACATGCCTGTAATAGCAGCTATTTGGGAAGCTGAGGCACAAGAATCACCTGAACTGGGGAAGCAGGCACATGCCACCACGCCCAGCTAATTTTTGTATTTTTAATAGAGACAGGGTTTCATCATGTTGGCCAGGCTGGACTCGAACTCCTGACCTCAGGTGATCCACCTGCCTCAGCTTCCCAAAGTGCAGGGATTACAGGTGTGACCCACTGTGCCCCGTTGGTTTATTTAATCTTTAATAGCAACGTTGGTCATTAATTAATTATTTTCTTCAACTAACATTCACTGAGCTTTGTCCTATGCACTGAAATTATACAGGTGAATCTGACATAGTCTCTGCCTTAAGAAATCCTAGTCTTGGCCAGGAGCGGTGCCTCACGCCTGGAATCCCAGCACTTTGGGAGGCCGAGGTGGGTAGATCACGAGGTCAGGAGTTCAAGACCAGCCTGGCCAATATGGTGAAACCCCATCTCTACTAAAAATACAAAAAATTAGCTGGGCTTGGTGGCACGCACCTGTAGTCCCAGCTGCTTCGGAGGCTAAGGCAGGAGAATTGCTTGAACCCGGGAGGTGGAGGTTGCAGTGAGCTCAGATCACACCACTGCACGCCAACCTGGGCAACAGAGCAAGACCCTGTCTCAAAAAAAAAAAAAGAAAAGAAAAGAAATCCTAGTCTTGGCGGGGTGTGGTGGCTCATGCCTATAATCCTAGCACTTAGGGAGGCCAAGGCAGATGGATCACCTGAGGTCAGGAGTTTGAGACCAGCCTGGCCAACATTGGTGAAACCTCATCTCTACCAAAAATATAAAATTAGCCAGGCATGTTGGTGAGTATTTGTAATCCCAGCTACTTGGGAGGCTGAGGCAGGAGAATGACTTGAACCCAGGAGGTGGAGGTTGGAGTGAGCTGAGATCACGCCATTGCACTCCAGCTTGGGGGCGACAGAGTGAGACTCTTAAAACAGAAAAAAAGAAAAAACAAGAAATCCTAGTCTCTGCCTAGTTGAGAAGATAAAATACAGTAGAGTGTGATTAGTACTCTATTATATATATTAGATGAGAGCAGAGTGGTATGAGAGCAGAGTGGTACAGTGAGTCATACAGACCTGAGTTCAAATCCCAGCTCTGCTACTTTCTACCAGCATGATTTTGGGTAACTGTTTACCTCTCTGAACCTTAGTTTCTTCATCTCTAAAATGGATAATACAATTTCCATTTATGTGGATGGAAGAGAATTCTCAGAAGATAATACAGGTAAAGTGCTTAGTGCAGTGCCTACCACATTAAACGGGTTCATTAAATAGTAGCGGCCATTATGTACATAGTGCCACAGGAGCACAGAGGTGAGAAAGACCAGCAGCCTGGAGTCACTGAGGAAAGCTTTGCATAGGAGGTGACATCTGAGGAACTTGCCTGTGGAAAAGAGCTCTAGGCAGAGTAGTGGCATGGGCAAAGAGACATAAGGAAATCTAGCATTAGGAGTGATGAGGAGGTCAGGCTTCCTGGACTGTAACAAGCTTGGAGAGTGCCAGAGAAGTTCACTGGGACCTCATTGAAAAGGGCTTTGAATGCTAAGCTAGTGAGCTTAAAAGATCTTGGACTTGATGCTATAGATGGGAGAGTCAGTGGAGGGTCTGTATTTAATTGCATGGTTAAAGCCTGACCTGAGAGAACAAGACTGAAAGACGGTTCCTTCACTAGTGGTTGAGTTTTGTGTGCCTTCCCCAGTGTGGGGCTGGATATAGAAAAGGTACGGGCCTGATCTTGCCCATGTAGTTATTGGAAAAAGAGGGAAGGTGGTCCTTTATGATTTCCTTGAAAAAGGCTTAAAAGAGAGAAGTAATAGAGGTGTGGGGAGAATGGGGGGACAGGACAGGGAGAATAGGGATTAGGGAAGAGATGTGAAGGGAAGCAGAGGGAAGCTCTAGCTTTGCTAGCTGCGTGGATTCTGGTTGGACCTGGAGACTGGGTCAAGTCCTTTTAACACTGACGCCCCTACAAGGCCTGGAATCTAATACAGAAGATGTCTGGCTCAGAAAGTTCTGAGTTGGGTAGGCTGATGTGGAGGGAGGACTCCCTGAAAGCATGTGTTTGTCACATGGCCACATGATCTCTGAAGAGTATAGGTGGGCTGCCAAGGCTCTGGAGGTTGGGGCAGGGAAAGGGATGGAAAGGAACAGAGGGAATCTTTGCTTTATGGGTATAGCACTGGTCTGGAAATAGGAGGTCTGTCTTTTGAGCCTAACATTCTCCATAGTCAAATGGGTGAACCCTTTCTCTTGCTGCCCGCTGCCTAGTTCCCAAGGCCCTAGAGCCTGTAATCTTTTTTTGTTGTTGAGATAGTTTCTCACTATGTCACCCAGGCTGTAGTACAGCAGTGCACTCATGGCTCACTGCAGCCTTGGCCTCCTGGACTCAAGCGATCCTCCTACCTCAGCCTCTCAAGTAGCTGGGGCTATGGGTGTAAGCAATTACACCCAGCTAATTTTTGTGGTTTTTTGTAAAGATGGGGTTTCACCATGTTGGCCAGGCTGGTCTGGAACTCCTGGGCTCAAGTAATCCGCCTGTTTTACCTCCTAAAGTGCTGGGATTACTAGCATAAGCAACTGCGCCTGGCCTGGAATGTTTTCTGACTCCTTTTCCTGTCTACATGAAACTTTGCTACCATATAGGGAATGCCATATTGTACCCTAAATAAGAATTCTCTTGTAGGGACACAGGCTCAAGAACTCTGAGAATCAGACTTACCAAGCCCTGGACAGCTTGAACACTAGCCGGCGGGTGCTCATCTCTGGAACCCCTATCCAGAATGATCTGCTTGAATATTTCAGCTTGGTACATTTTGTTAATTCCGGCATCCTAGGTAAGAATCTAGCTGTGTTTGCCACATCAGAGAGGAGCCCTTCCTTGTCTTGGGGAGCTGAGGAGAGAAAGAAGATAATGCTAGTTATATGTGGGTCATTAAGCACTCTTGTAGGAAAGCTTCTCTTGTCAGGGAGTAGCAAAGCCATTGGGAGGCCTTGGATCTGCTGAGCAACTCAGCAAAGCCCATGTCAGCCATTTCTCCTTTGCAGAAGTGGCAGGGGCTCTACAGGGTGTGGTGTTATGATGAGCTGAGGGAGGAAATATTATTCCTAGGCATTTTTGCTCCCCACATCCTAGCTCCCTTACAAGAACTTTGACCTCAGAGCAAGCTCTGTCTTAGGGAGATGTGTTTTTTTTTTTTCTGAGACGGAGTTTCACTCATGTTACCCAGGCTGGAGTGCAATGGCGCAATCTCGGCTCACCGCAACCTCCGCCTCCTGGGTTCAGGCAATTCTCCTGCCTCAGCCTCCTGTGTAGCTGGGATTACAGGCACGCACCACCATGCCCAGCTAATTTTTTGTATTTTT
>NW_016107444.1:2522221-2570182 GCF_001604975.1 Cebus imitator
CAATGGCGCAATCTCGGCTCACCGCAACCTCCGCCTCCTGGGTTCAGGCAATTCTCCTGCCTCAGCCTCCTGAGTAGCTGGGATTACAGGCACGCACCACCACGCCTAGCTAATTTTTTGTATTTTTAGTAGAGACGGGGTTTCACCATGTTGACCAGGATGCTCTCGATCTCTTGACCTCGTGATCCACCCGCCTCAGCCTCCCAAAGTGCTGGGATTACAGGCTTGAGCCACCGCGCCCGGCCTGAGATGTGTGTTTTTTAAAAATCATTTTAACCATTTTTAAATGTAATAATTCAGTGGTATTAAGTACATTCGTGTTATGCAACCATTGCCATCATCCATCTTCAAATTTTTTTTTCTATTTGCTAAACTGGAAATCTACCCTGTAACTTCTCTCCCCTCCCCTCTTCCCAGTGCTTTGGGAGGCTGGGGTGGGAAGATCACTTGAGGCCAGAAGTTCAAGACTAGTCTGGGCAACATAGTGAGACCTCATCTCTACAAAATAAGAAAATTAGCTGAGTGTGGTGGTGTGTGCTGGTGGTCCTAGCTACTTAGGAGGCTGTGATCATGCCACCGCACTCTAGCCTGGCCAGAAGAGCAAGGCCCTGTCTCTAAAATAATAATTAAAAACTCCTCATTCCTCCCCCACATACCCTGGCAATCACACATATATTTGTGAAAGGGTGTGTTAGTGCCACCCCAACTTGGTAGTGCTCAAGAGAAATCACTTTAGGCAGAGAACCTGCTGAGTGGCAAGATTATGACCAAGTGAACATACTTGTATAACCACCATCACATCAATTACTAACACTGTCTCAGCAGCCCCTTTTCTAATCCCTGCCCTCTCCTTTCACTCCAGAAGAAAACTCTTTCCTGTCACTATAAGTTGGTTTTGCCTATTTTTGAATTTATATAAATTAAATCATATAGTAAAAATCCTTTTACATCTGGTTTCTTTTGTTCAACATTATGTTTATAAAGTTTGTTCACATTATGTGTAGCAGTAGTTTGTCCATTTTCATAATTGCATATATTTCATGTTATGAGTACACTAAATTTATTTGCTGGTTTTGTTTTGTTTGTTGAGACAAGGTCTCTGTTGCCCAGGCTGGAGTACAGTGTTGCAATCATAGCTCACTGCAGCCTCAACTTCCTGGGCTTAAGCGATCCTCCCACCTCAGCCTCCTGAGTAGCTGGGACTACAGGTACATGCCACTACCCTTCACTAACTGTAGAGATGGGGTCTCACTATGTTCCTCAGGCTGGTCTTGAATTCCTGAGCTCAAATGATTCTCTTGTGTCAGCCTCCTGAACTGCTCTAATTACAGGCATGAACCCCTGTGCCTGGCCTCCATCTTTTTCCGTTTGGATATCTGGTTCAGCCAGCATTATATATTGAAAACACTGTTCTTTCCCCATTGCTTTGCAGTGCTACCTTCTTCATAAATCAGATGTTCATACATGTGTTGCTGTATTTATGGACTCTATTCTATTCCTCTGGTCTGTTTGTCTCCTTGTGTCAGTACTTCTCTGCTTTATTTACTGTGGCCTAATAAGTCTTAATATCCATTAGTGTAAATATTCTAACTATACACACACACACACACACATATATTTTAAACTTTGACACAGGGTCTTGCTTTGTCACCCAGGCCAGAATGCAGTGGTGAGATCATGGCTCACTCAGCTTCAGCTTCCAGGCTCTAGTGATTCTCTTGCCTCAGCCTTCTGAGTAGCTGGGACAACAGGCGTGTGCCATAATGCTTGGCTAATTTTTGTATTTTGGGTAGAGGTGGGGTTTTGCCATGTTGCCAAGGCTAGTCTTGAACTCTTGAGCTCAAGCAATCTGCCCAGCCTCCAACTGTATTCTTATTCTTTAACATTGTCCTAGCTATTCTCGACCCTTTGCATTCTCATGTAAATTTCAGAATCAACTTTTCAATTTATACCCTTACTGCCTGCCATACCCAAAAAAAAAACCCTAATTGAATTTCAATGGGGCTGTATTGAATCCGTAGATAAATTCTGGAAGATCTTTCAATTTTATAATAAGGAACCTTCCAATATATTAATATGATCTGTCTCTCTACTTGTTTAGGTCATCTTTATTTTTATTTATTTATTTTTTTTTTGAGATGGAGTTTCGCCCCGTCTCCCAGGCTGAAGTGCAATGGCGTGATCTCGGCTACTGCAACCTCTGCCTCCCGGGTTCAAGTGATTTTCCTGCCTCAGCCTTCCAAGTAGCTGGAATTATAGGCACTACCATGCCTGGCTAATTTTTTGTATCTTTAGTAGAAATGGGGTTTGACCATGTTGGCCAGGCTGGTCTTGAACTCCTATAGGTTATCTTTAATTTCTCTCAATGTGGCCGGGTACAGTGGCTCACAACTGTAATCCCAGCATTTTGGGAGGCCAAGGCAGGAGGGTACCTTGAGCCCAGAAGTTCAAGACTAGCCTGGGAAACATGACAAAACCTCATCTCTACAAAAAAATACAAAAGTTAGCTGACTGTGGTGGCATGTGCCTATAGTCCCAGCTACTTGGAAGGTTGAGGCTATGGTGAGCATGATTGCCCCACTGCACTCCAGCCTGGGGGGCAGGGAAAGAACCCTGTCAAAAAAAAAAAAAAAAAAGAATCAGTTGGGCGCATTGGCTTAAGCCTGTAAACCCAGCACTCTGGGAGGCCAAAGTGGGTGGATCTTGAGGTCAGGAGTTTGAGACCAACCTGGCCAACATAGTAAAACCCCATCTCTACTAAAAATACAAAAATTAGCTGGGCATGGAGGCAGGTACCAGTAATCCCAGCTACTCAGGAAGCTAAGGCAGGAGAATTGCTTGAATCCAGGAGATGGAGGTTGCAGTGAGCTGAGATCGTGCCACTGCACTCCAGCCTTGGTGACAGAGCAAGACTCCACTCTGGCCATGTTTATCGTTTCAATCCATTTTAAGTAATTATATATTTGGATTTTAATCTATCATCTCACTATTTGGCCTTTCAAGTCTTCACTGCTTTGATAACCTCTCTGATCTGTTAAACAGAAATTGGCCTATATTTTGGTTAGCTTTGTTCTTGATAGGAAGGCTGGTTGGTAAGAAGGTAGCCTTCCATCTCTGGCCATGGGAAGATCATTCCTTTCCAACATGCTTCCATTTTCCCTCTTTCCTGTGTTTAGGGACTGCCCAAGAATTCAAGAAGCATTTTGAATTGCCAATTTTGAAGGGTCGAGACGCTGCTGCTAGTGAGGCAGACAGGCAGCTAGGAGAGGAGCGGCTGCGGGAGCTCACCAGCATTGTGAATAGGTAATAACCTCAAGCTAAGTCATTAGAATTGCCTCCCAGACCATCCGTGGCCAATCCTTTGGGGAATTTGCTTGTCTAGAGCCCTCAAAGACTGGGATTCTAGGAAGGGAGTGGGATCTGTGTCCTAACTATGGCCATTGAATGAATGAAGGAGTCTTGGAAGCCAAGTGCCTGCTTGCTTTCTGGCCTAGGCTCTGTGGTCTGGTTTTGGTCTGTTTACCAACCTGCTGAGGAAGCTCTTCTCTGATGCTGCTGGACTTTGTGAGCAAAGTATACTTTGGAGCATTACTAGTATTTCAGAAGCTTCCTGTCAGTTTGGTCTCAGACCCGAAGCATTAGGCTTTTCCCAGGGCCCGTAGTCATTCTGTGACAGGTAGAAGATCTGAAAGATGGCTGTGGCTCCCAGGCTAAGAGGAGTTTTTTTTGTTTTTGTTTGTTTTTCTTGAGGTGGAGTCTTGCTCTGTCTCCCAGGCTGGAATACAGTGGTGTGGTCTCGGCTCACTACCATCTCTGCCTCCTGGATTCAAGCAATTCTCTTGCCTCAAGCCTCTGAAGTAGCTGAGACTACAGGCGCCCACCACCATGCCCAGCTAATTTTTTTTTTTTTTTTTTAGTAAAGATGGGGTTTCAACATGTTGGCCAGGCTGATCTTGAACTCCTGACCTTGTGATCTGCCCGCCTTGGCCTCCCAAAGTGCTGGGATTACAGGCGCAAACCACTGTGCCCAGCCAGAGGCCTTATTTTTTTCATGGGAAAAAATACATAACCCAAGGGGTAGGCACATTCTGGACTCCTTTATTCAGAGGTAGTATGCACACTTGATAGGTTACATTCTAAAGAGTTCTCCTGCCCTTCTCAACAACTGCCTGACTACCCAGTTACCTCTCCCTACCAATTTTAGATGGCAGGCTGGGCATTGTGGCTCATGCCTATAATCCCAGGACTTTAGGAAGCTGAGGCGCGTGAGTCACTTGAGGTAAGGAGTTTGAAGCGAAGGTTGCAGTGAGCTCAGATTCGCCACTGCACCCCAGCCTGGGTGACAGAGCGAGACTGTCTCAAAAATAAAAAATTTAGATGGCAGGAAGAAGAATTGGTGTTTTCTTAAGATCTGCTTCTAGGTACCTGATTCCTATCTTTCCTCGTCTTCCCAGGCGGTCTATGCTTAATTTCATTTAGCCTGGGGCCATGTAGCAGTGGGCATTTGGACAAATGCAAGCAGAAACTCCCTCAAGGACTTTGTAGTTTGCAGCCTGCTTTTCTTGCTAGTGTTCCTGTCTCAATGGGAAGCCTTAGTCTTCTCTTGAAGACTAGGCTATTGAAGAGGAAGAGAAACTGCTGTCTGTCTAAGCTAGCATTTTGGAAGGTCTCTGTTTCCACAACTGAAACCCTGATACAGACGTTTGACATAGGTCTGATGAGTCTCTGACATTCTTTGTTTTTGAGACGGAGTCTCGCTCTTGTTGCCCAGGCTGGAGTGCAATGGTACGATCTTGGCTCACTACAGCCTTTGCTTGCTGGGTTCAAGTGATTCTCCTGCCTCAGCCTCCTGAGTAGCCAGGTTTATAGGCACCTTCCAGCATGCCCGGCTAATTTTTGCATTTTTAGTAGAGACGGGATTTCCCCACGTTGGCCAGGCTGGTTTTGAACTCCTGACCTCAGGTTATCTGGCTGCCTTGGCCTTCCAAAGTGCTGGGATTACAGGCATTAGCCACCAGGCCTGGCCGAGTCTCTGACATTTGATACTGTAAAAGATGGCTAGTCTTGGTCCTTTGGGTGGTAGCTTTGATTCCAGTACTTAGCACAGCAATTTTATCAGCCTCTTGCCTTTTTATCCTGTTTTCTCTAGATGCCTGATAAGGAGGACATCTGATATCCTTTCCAAATATCTGCCTGTGAAGATTGAGCAGGTCGTTTGTTGTAGGTACTGAACTCAACTGAAAGATGTGGAGTGAGTAGGTCAGAGCTGAGCTCCTGAAGCATGGCTAGGCTCTCAAGGTGTTTTCAGAGCGTAGGAGCATGGTCTAGCTTTTTCCACTGACCTAGCTGCCTTTTTCAGGCTGACACCCCTTCAGACTGAGTTATATAAGAGGTTTCTGAGACAAGCGAAGCCGGCAGAAGAATTGCATGAGGGCAAGATGAGTGTGTCTTCCCTTTCTTCCATCACCTCACTAAAGAAGCTTTGTAATCGTGAGTTGAGCTTGTGTCCTGGTGTCCTCTGTGAGAGTGAGCAAGGAAGGATATGTTCCTGTAGTGGCCTGGTGACCCTAAAACTTGTCCAGTCATCCTCATAGAGGCCACATGTGATTTCAACCCTACCCAAGACATGAACCCTGCACTGTGGACTCTGTTTACCAGACTCTTTGCTTTGGGAAATTGAGCTCATCTTCTGTCCAGCCTGTGCTTGATGACCTGGGATATGTCAACTGTGTTTGTGAATGCTTGCATGTACACATGCTCATATACAATGTTGGGCAGGAGGAAAAATAACAAACCTTGCCTGCTCTGTTATAGCTCCCTTCTTGTTGGGAGAACATACTAGTGTCTGTCCATCCATCATCCCAGATGGCACTGACTGTATCCTGTTGGAATTTGGTAGGATGAAGATCAAACAAGTCTGATGTTGAGGAAGGCTTTCTGGGGCAGGCTTCTAGAGGGAGCTCTAGTGAACACTGAAGTCGAAACTTCAGAAAGCAAAGTAACTGGATTTTCTTTTGTTTTCCCCCAGATCCAGCTCTAATCTATGATAAGTGTGTGGAAGAGGAGGATGGCTTTGAGGGTGCCTTGGACCTCTTTCCTCCTGGTTACAGCTCTAAGGCCCTGGAGCCCCAGCTGTCAGGTGACCCTTTACCTACCAGTATTTGGGCTTCTCTAGGTGAAGGGTGGGAGATTGTCTTTGTGCTAGGACTGTCCTGTTTCAAGGCAGGATATCAAGAGTAAGAACTGTGGGCCATTGCAATAGCCAGTAGGGGACTGTTGGTTGCTGTTCTTCCCAGGTAAGATGCTGGTCCTGGATTATATTCTGGCAGTGACCCGAAGCCGAAGCAGTGACAAAGTAGTGCTGGTGTCGAATTACACCCAGACTTTGGATCTCTTTGAGAAGCTGTGCCGGGCCCGAAGGTAGGGAAGAGTCTAACCAGATGCCAAAGGGGGATGTACCCCTCCCCTACTTCCCCTCTAGTTCTGATTTGTGGATGTGGGCCAAGATGTGGGCACATAAAGGATTTCCCTGAAGATATCTTCCCTTATTGCTGCGATGGCCCCAGATCTCTCTCCAAGTACAAGATCCCTGAGTCCCTCAGGTATTCCTTTAGGACACATTCCTTGTCTCTAGTTCCCTGTCCCTGCCTTTGGGAGTTTAGAGCCTTAAGCAGTCCCTATAGTAGCTCTGGCTCCAAGGGGCTCTGCTTTCTTCTTGGGTCTTTTAAAAAAATTTTTCATTTAAAAATTTTTTTTCCCCTAATCACTGAAGCTTTATTTTCTTGGGTCTCGGATCCCCCTTCAGGTACTTATATGTCCGCCTGGATGGCACGATGTCCATTAAGAAGCGAGCCAAGGTTGTAGAACGCTTCAATAGTCCATCGGTAAATGCACATCAGCTGTCCCCACATCACCGATGCAGTATCATCAGAATTAAGGATTGATAGAGAAGCTATAAGGGGTTACCTTGACTCCGCACCCCACCCCCCGCCCCGCTGTCCCCCAGTGGATATAGTAGGGTTTGGCTGGTTGGTGATGGGCTGGGCTGGAAACTGACTTTGTGGGTTCGGAAATTGGCTGGTGAGCAGACAAACTGGTGGTTTTCACAATTGGTACTGAGTAGTATAGAGGCATTGAGAGGAGTTGGTTGGGCTGAGCAGGATCCCAGTTTAGGCTATAAGAGGTTCCTTTTCTCCTGTTTCCTCTCTTTCCAGAGCCCCGACTTTGTCTTCATGCTGAGCAGCAAAGCTGGGGGCTGTGGCCTCAATCTCATTGGGGCTAACCGGCTGGTCATGTTTGACCCTGACTGGAACCCAGCCAATGATGAACAAGCCATGGCCCGGGTCTGGCGAGACGGTCAAAAGAAGACTTGCTATATCTACCGCCTACTGTCTGTAAGGATAGTGATAGTAGTCATAGTAGGGGTGGGTCATGGAACAAGACCTTCAGGACCATCTTGTTTCTTAGTGCCTCTCTTTGGCCTTTCTGCCTCTAGCAGTAGCCAAGCGATGGGCCCAGAAGTGAATCTTTTATTCTTCTGTTCTCCCTCCCCTTCTCTGCACCCCATTCCCTCAAATCATTCTTACTGTGCCATCTGGACACGTGTTCAGTACATCCTTTTCACAGCATACCTGCTTCCGTCATACCTGATTTCTGCTGTGTCACTGGCCTTGTAGTCTTCTCTCATCCCCTGTCCTATTTGCATTCTCCAAGTTATCAATTATCTACTTCAGACCATCCATCCCACAGTTCCTCTCTTTAAGCTTATATCGTTGAACTTGACTACCCTCTTTTCTTCCTTGCTGCAATTCTCTATCCTCTGCTATATTCCTAATTCATTGATGACTTTGGACACCAGCTCAGCCTTCATTCCTTTCCCAAATCCAGCAATCATACTGGCTGATGTCAAGGACCATGTGGTTATCCAGCACTCTGACCTTCATATTTCCCTGACCTCATCTCAACTCCTCTGCATCTAATTATTCCTAAGGTCACACTGTGGAACTTGTTAGTACCCAAAACTTTAATAACTGTCATTCTACTCTGACTTCTTGTCCTCCTAGTTTCTACATACCTGCTGTATCTGCTTCAGCCTAATATTCCTGCAGTCTCTCCCCTTCCAACTCTCCCACTCATCTGGCTTGACTTCCTTCTTTATTTAGCCCAGCCCTTACTGTGCATCCTTTCAGCTACTCTTTTCCCAGTACCTGTTCCAGTTGGATTATTTGAGCTGTTTTCAGCTTCTACACCTGCTACTTTGCTTTTACAGGTTGGTACTACCATAAATTCATGTTGTCTTTTTTGAGGTGGCCATATTTCATTTCCTTTGACCATTTCAACATCTACCGTTTCTCTCAAATTTCCTACCTTCTTTCTGCTCATTTGTCAGACTTCTTATACCACTGAACCTACCTTCAAATATACTACTGACTTCCTAATTGCCAAAACAGGAGACTATTGACGTTTCCTTTGTGTATCTCACACTGTTGACTAATAATCCCTTAAAATGCTCTTCTATGACGGGTGCAGGAGGATCACTTGAAGCCAGGAGTTCAAGGCTGTAGTGAGTTAGGATTGTGCCACTCTAGCCTGGGTGACAGAACAGGATCCTGTCTCAAAAAAAAAAAAATTTTTTTTCTCTTGTCTTTGGAAACTCTACTTCGATTCTTCCACCTCTGATTGTACACACTTTTTATACTGGCAAATCTCTAACTATAAAATTTTAACCCAGATCTCTTACCTGAGCTCTAAACCTCTATTTCTATCACTTAATCTACATTTTCACTTAGATTTCTAATGGGCACTTTAGAAGCATTATGACTAAACTCATTCCCCTTCTGATTGATTGAGACAGTTTCGTTCTGTTACCTAAGCTGGAGTACAGAGGCATGATCACGGCTCACTGCAGTTTCAAGCTCCCACCTCAGCCCCCTGAATAGCTGGGGCTACAGATGTGTGCCTCCATACCTGGATAATTTTTTTATTTTTTGTAGAGACGGAGTTCTGTTATGTTGCCTAGGCTGATCTTGAACATCTGGACTCAAGCGATCCTCCCATTTTGGTCTTCCCAAGTGCTGGGATTAAAGGCATGAGCCACCACACCTGGCTCCACTATCCACCAAACCTAAAACTGGGAATAATCTTACTGGACTATTCTTTTCTCCTAACAACCAAATTCCCACCGGTTTTCACTGATTTTTAAATTCTTGAAATTTCCTTAATCTAACCCTGCTTTTCATGCCCTCCTGAGGTCATGGTCATCTGTCACTTGGATATTGCAGCAGCTTCCTAATTGTTTACTTCTGTCTTATCCCAACCCATCATTCACATACTGCTTCCAGAGGAGCTTTCCAAAAATTTTGATTTTACTTTTCATTACTTCAAAGACAAGACCAAGGCCTTCAGCATGGCATCCAAGGTTTTTTAATGTGACCTCTGCTGATTGCTCAGTCTCAGCTCTTACCATATTCCCACCAACTTCTAGTTAGTCTGAACTCCTCACAGTCCTCCAATAGGCCAGTAGTATTCCTTCGTTCCTGTGCTGGGGATGCCTTCCCTTATGTCTTTTCTTACAAACCATCTATTCATTTTCAACATTACGCTCAAGGATGGAGTTTCAAGTTTTCAAGACTGTTCTACTCTACCATCCTTATGGGCTCCTAGTTATCCTGTACAGATTTCTATCATTGTATCAACTGTTTAAATGTATCTTTCTCACTATTCTGGGAGCTCAAGGATAGGGGATATATATGATTCTTCTTTGTATCCTAATGTCAGCATAAGGTCTGGCATAGAAGATACCCAAATGGTATTAATTGAATGAATTAAGAGTTGGGCTTGGTATGGAAATCTGAAGCTGCAGCAGACAAACCTCAATTTACCCTGAAGGGATTTAGCCAGGCCCTGGGACCCTTCATTAATACAGAAAATAGCGTGGGTGGGCAGACCATTCGTAAGTCATGTTCTCAGAAGACAGACTGGGAAAATGGGCCTCAGCTGGGTAGAGATAATGTTCCAGGACTCATACTTTTTATTTATCTCCCCTTCTCTTGGGTAGCTGTAGTTTCAACCCCTTGGTTTTACTGTACACTTTTTATGGCTAAGCGCAGTATCCCTCGATATTCCCCACCCCCTCTTCCCCAGGCAGGCACCATTGAGGAGAAGATCTTCCAGCGTCAGAGCCACAAGAAGGCACTGAGCAGCTGCGTGGTGGATGAGGAGCAGGACGTAGAGCGCCACTTCTCTCTGGGCGAGTTGAAGGAGCTATTTATCTTGGATGAAGCTAGCCTCAGTGACACACATGACAGGTGGGGAACCGTTACTAAGCTACCCACACAGCAGGGAGATGGGATCTGTAATGACTTCAGCTGTGTCTTCTGCCCCTAGGTTGCACTGCCGACGCTGTGTCAACAGCCGCCAGATTCGGCCACCCCCTGATGGTTCTGACTGCACTTCAGACCTAGCTCAGTGGAACCACTGCACTGATAAGCGGGGGCTCCAGGATGAGGTACTCCAGGCTGCCTGGGATGCTGCCTCCACTGCCATCACCTTCGTCTTCCACCAGCGTTCTCATGAGGAGCAACAGGGGCTCCGCTGATAACGAGCTGGTCTGGGTGTAGCTCTTAGAGGAAGGAGATAGGGAAAAGGGGCTCCTTGCCCCAAAGGGCCCTGTTGAATTTTGTTCTCTGGGAGAAAATCATCAAGAAGGGCTGCATGATGTTTGCCCAAAATTTATTTTATAAGAAAAACTTTTTTTGGTTAAAAAAAAAAGAATAAAGGTATGAAAGGGTTTGAGGCCTGAGAGCAGTGTGATAAGCCCAGCAGGGAAGAGGCCCCTTATACTTCTCTAAAGCCTGGGTGCCTGCATGAGGAGGGAAAGCAGGAACCCAGGGTCAGGGGAACGGATTTCTTCAGCAATGATGATGACCACTGTAACCTCCTGGCCCAGGGTTCCCAGGATACTGAGTAAGGGGCCCAAAGGCTCTAAACTCAGCTGTGAGAATGCCTCTTGGCTGGGCCTCATCAAGGCCTCCAGGACCTCAGTGCAAGGGAAGACAGAAAAAAAGAGAAAAAGGGTGACAGAGAAATACAGAACTGGTGCTTGGGATCTGGGCAGCCCATGCTTCAGCCCCTGCAAGCTGATGGTACCGAGCATGAGCCTGTGAGGTACGGGCCCCGTCACATGGTGCTAACATAATCTGCGAAGGCCTGGGATGAGTCCCATGAGTCGCTAACCACATGGCAGGTAGCCCGGAGCCGCCGGATAGCTTCCCTGGCTGTGACTGCATCCTGGTCCAGCCAGTTCTGGAAGAGGCGCAGGTGACCAAAGGCTCCACGGCCCCAGCGCTCCAGCCGCTTGGCGAACTCCAGAAGCCCATCAGGCTTGATGCAGTTGGAACTGGTAGGGTGAGATGGATTAGAAATCCAGGAAGCAGCAAATTCCTGGTCTGTATCTCTGTAGCCCCATCCCTTGTCTTGCCCCTCCCCTCATGTACCTGATGTCCAGCTGACAGAGAGAGGAGGATGAATCCTCTGAGAAAACATCTGCCAGGGCCAGCAGGCCAGCGTTCCCTGTAGAGAAGGGGAGAAGTGCCTGTCACCTCCACCCAAGAACAGGGAACAAGGGTATCCCAACCCAACTTTGGGGAGAAGCCCAGCCCTGCTGGTTCCTGAAGCTCCAGCACAGAAATATCTGTATTCCAACTCCCGCGTTCCCAGTGGGGAGGTCTTTGTCTTTATCCATTGGGTTTTTAGGTCAAAAGCCTGGCCCCTTTCCCCTCTCCCTCCCCAGGGTCCGGCCCCCACCCAGGCGGTTCCCTGGCAGCCGGAGGCCCTTCAGTGTGGAGTTGCCCTTCATAGCAGCAACCATCTCAGGCAGAAATTGGGCTGGGCGCTTCTCAAACAGACGGCAGAAGGAGAAGGTAATCTCTGTCAAGAAAAATTATAGTAAATTCTGATGGCCACATTGGGACTGGTGCTGCCCCTCCTGCCCCAGTTGGCCCTAGCAAGGGGTATGAACATTATAGAGGCCCAAAAAGAGAAAGGAATTTGTCTAGGACTCAAGCAAGGCTGGAACTAAATCAGAATCCAAACCGAAGACTGAACCTAAATGTTCACTATAAGGAGGTTTTCTGCATAGACAATTCTCCATTTATTTCCTTCTTTCCTGGTCACTGACCACCCTCTATGCAGGGGTGGGGGTCAGAGAAAAGTCTGTGAGAGCCTGGCCTAGTACATTTATTTTGCCCCCCTCACCATTTTGTCCACCTCTGAAAGGTAAGAGAAACTTGGATGAGGTACTCTAAAAGAGCAATTTCTCATGTTTAGTAGAGGAGGAGTTGACGTTGGGGCTTTTAGAAGGAAAGTCATGCAGTTTCTATATTTTATAGTTGAGGACACAGGCCAAGAAAGGAACAGTTGTTTGCTCATTCAGATGATGGCAGAACCACAGTGAAGACCCAGGAAATGTCTGCGTTCTGAATGAAGAACTTACCTTGCAGAGTCAGATTCTGTAGCAAAAAGAGCACCTCGCTCTGACAGTCAGCCAGATTCATGTCATGGAAACTCAGTCTTTTCAGGGCTAGGTTGTACTCTGGATAGGAGGCAGAGACCATGGACCATGGACTTTAGTTTTCCCAGAGAATAATGTTAGGTCCCCACCTACTCCTCCTCTCCCTTCACCATTCTGGCTGGGTCCTACCTTTGAGTGTTTGCAAAACAAGCCCAAAATCCTGGGGAGAGGCAAAGGTGGCACTATCCAGGGACAGCTGCTGCAGAGAACCCGAGGCCTTCAGTACGGAGCAGAGCAGTGGAGCTGGCTGGGCTCCCCGTGGAAATCCCATCTCCAACTGCTCCAGGCAGTTTTCTGGATATGGTGGGGAAAGAAGATTCCAGCTGGCCATTTCTACCTCACTCCCATAGCAAGTCCCATGCTATTCTTAAGGGATTCATCTCAAAAATTATTTATTCATTCATTTGTCCTTGAGTGCCTACCGTATGTCAGGCACTGTGCTAGATTCTGGGAATTCAGCACTAAATAATGAGATTTAGTCCTTGCCCTTGAACTTTTAGACCAGGAAGACAGGCTACTCAGACACAAGCAAAGTAAGCAGAGTGGTGGGAGTGGGGACACAAGAACTAAGGGAACACAGAGCAGGGGAAGTAATCCAGTCTAAAGGTCAGTTCTTTTCCTTTTCTGGAAACCAGGCTGCCTTGGTCACTCTACTGATCTTATGGTGGTCTAGCCCCTCCCTGTCTAGCCCAACAGTATCTTAGTGGCAGACTCTAAAGGGGGAACAGTTTCCAGATAAGCCAGGAATGCGTGGTAGAGGAGGTCCTTCCCCTTTCCCCGTACAAATGCACCTCCACGTTTGTGTAGGGATGCACATGCGCGCACATGCACACACACACACACAGTGCTTCAACTGGTACGGTCCTTCCCCTTTCCCTGTACGAATGCACCTGCACGTTTGTGTAGGGATATACATGCGCATGCATACACACACACACACACAGTGCTTCACCTGGTATCTCCTCATCCCCTATTATGTGGCTAGGGGGCCCTGCATTCCCTGGCACACCAGGATTGTCCCGCTGGCTTGGGTGGTCAACACGAATAGAGAGGACCCGTAGCAGGGGCAGTGCTCGTACGATGGCACGCGTCAGCTCCAGGATGGGTAGTGGTGAGAACAGGTCACTGAGATGCAGGGCACGGAGGCGACATCCAGACTGGCCTGACAGGGCCCGCAGACTGTCTAGCAGGCGGAAGATGTTAGAGCCCAGACCTATGGCAGTAAAGAGATTAAATCAGAACCATGTGGGAGTGTCAGCAGGGGTAATATATTCAAATACAACTCTACTTTTGGTTACTATCAAATCTCTTGGGCTTTGGCTCAGCTTATTTAAACCCATTTGTCTTAACTACTCATCTATGTCTTGCTTTTTTCTTAGGTAACCAGCAAACTGATGTCTGCTGTTTTGGGCTATGCCCACAAGAAGCATCAGTCAGGGCAGAGTCACAAAATTTAGAAGATAACAGTATGGTGAGGCAGCATGTGGCTACCAGCTGAATGACAGGCCCAGACAGTAGCAGGTCTCTGGATTTCTGGGTTCTGAGTAGTTTTCTGAAGAAACTGGCCTTGAAGGAAGTAAGTTTTGGATAGAGGGAGAAGACATAGTCGAGTCACAGTGAGCTGGGAGTGGGGGCTCACACCTGTAATCCCAGCACTTTGGCAGGCCAAGGTGGGCAGATTACCTGAGGCCAGGAGTTTGAGACCAGCCTGGCCAACATGGTGAAACCCTGTCTCTACTAAAAATACAAAAATTAACTGGGTATGATGGCACACGCCTGTAGTCCCAGCTACTCAGGAGGCTGAGGCAGAAGAATCGCTTGAACCCAGGAGATGGAGGTTGCAGTGAGCCAAGATCACGCCACTGTACTCCAGCCTGGGTGATACAGCAAGACTCTTGTCTCAAAAAAAAAAAAAAAAGTTGCAGCTAGGAGAGTGCAAGGCCTGAATGGGATGCTTGCTTGTCTGGCTACGTGGGGCTCAGGAAACTGCTCTAGAGGACAGGGCGTTGAAGGCCACATTATGGAAAGGCGGCGGGATGTTTTAATTTCCTATAGGCCATAGAGAGCCTAAAAACTATGGGGAATGACAATGACCCAATAGGGAATACTTTAAAATAATTAATGGGTGGGAATGGGGCAGAAAAAGATAACCAAATCCCACAGGATGGACTAGGGTCCAGGAAGGTTAGAGTAGTTGCTTAATGCCACAGGCAAATAATTCCTTGGACTATGCGGGCTCCTATTGATTCACTCATTCAGCTAAACTACCCAGTGCCTACTAAATATCGTTTTTTGCTAGACACTAGTGAGCAGCACACTGGTTTTTTTTTAGCTCGATAATGCAAAGGATGGGTACCTAGTCCCGATTACATTAGTAAAGGCACTCCAGCTGAGTCCTAAAGAACATAAAGGAGACAGGCCAAAATTTAGGACGGATGATTGTGGCAGAGGAAACCTGGCATATGTAGAGGCCTGAGGGAGAACAAAAAAATTTCATAATGGCTGGTGTGAAAGTGTGAAGGGGGAAGGATTCAAAATACAACTATAGGCCAGACGTGGTGGCTCACACCTGTAATCCCAGCACTTTGGGAGGCTGAGGTAGGCGAATCATCTGAGGTCAGAAGCTTGAGACCAGCCTGGCCAATATGGTGTAACCCTGTCTCTAATAAAAATACAAACATTAGCTAGGCATGGTGGTGTGCGCCTGTAATCCCAGCTACTGAGGCAGTACCCAGGAGGGGGAGGTTGCACGGAGCTGCGATCTCGCCATCACACTCCAGCCTGGGTGACAGAATAAGACTCCATGTCAAAGACAACTATAGAGGTAACCAGGAGTGAGAACATGAATGACCCATAAGTAAAATTAAGCAGTATGGTGAGAGGAAGCCATTGAAAGGTGTTTGCATGAATGAATGACAGGGTCAGACCACATTTTTTAAAGAATACACGGGCTGCAGTGCAGACAGTGGATTGTATGGCAAGAGTAAGCAGTCTGGAAGAACTGCTGAAATGAGTTCAGGTAGGGAATAATAGTTTGAATTAAGGACGTGGAGATAGAGAAATAAATGAATTTAACAAGTTGTAAAGATAGGGCTGGGTGTAGTAGCTTATGACTATTATCTCGGCACTAGGAGGCTGAGGTGGGCAGGCCACTTGAGGCCAGAAGTTGGAGACCAGCCCGGCCAACACAGGGAAACCCTGTGCCTCCTAAAAATACAAAAAAACTAGCGTGGTGTGGTGGTGCATGCCTGTAGTTCTGGGTGGTTGAGTGGCTGAGGCATGAGAATCGCTTGAACCCAGAAGGTAGAGGTTGCAGTGAGCTGAGATCGCACCACTGGACTCCAGCCTGGGTGACAGCAACACTTTGTCTCAAAAAAGGAAAAAAAAGAAAACATAAAGATAGGACCTCATGAGCACATGTATGGAGTAAGACAGAATACAGGTTTCTTTGGGCAAGTGAGTAAGCTGATGTCACTGGGAACAGAAGGATTAGTATAGTGTGAAGGTGCATTCAAGTTGGATGTAATGAATTGTCGGGGGGCCTTATGGGTTATGAAGTGGTTATGTCTATTAGCTGGATAAATTAGTCTGGAAGTTCAAGAGAAAGATCTGGGGTAATGTCACATAAGTCTTTAGCACAGTTGACCTTTGAAACCACAGAAATTGATGAAACTGTCCAGGAAGAATGCATGAAGTGCGAAAGCTCTGAGGAACTCTGAATAAGCAGGAGAAAACTTTTTTTTTTTTTTTGAGATGGAGTCTCACTCTGTTGCCCAGGCTACAGTGCAGTGGCATGATCTCAGTTCACTGCAAACTCCACCTCCCGGGTTCAAGCAATTCTCTGCCTTAGCCACCCAAGTAGCTGGGATTACAGGTGCCCGCCATCACGCCTGGCTAATTTTTTGTATTTTTAGCAGAGACAGGGTGTCGCCATCTTGGCCAGGCTGGTCTTGAATTCCTGACCTCGTGATCCAACCGCCTTAGCCAAGTGCTGGGATTACAAGTGTGAGCCACTGCGCCCAGCCAAGAAAATATTTTTTAAGGTTGTGAAAAAAATAAAATTTCATAGCACTAAATGCTGCCAAGAAGTTACTGAAAAGTATACATTGGACTGAGTAACAAGGAGGACCTTGGTGACCTAGGTCCTTGCCAATGCAGTGGTAGGAGTATGAGGCTGGAAGGGGCTGTGAGACAAGTGGAAACAGTACAGATAACTAAGGTTGTAAAGAACAGGCGATAATAGAGCAGTTTGTTAATATGCCACATAGGGAGGTGGTGGTGGCAGTTTTTGGTGGAGACCTGTTAAAATGATGGTAGGAGAGAGTGGAAAGGAGGGGTAGTATAAACTGGTTTGAAAGCATGGATCTGCAGTCTGGTTGCCTGGTTTGAATCCTGGCTGTATAATTGCTAGGTTACCCTGAGGAAATCACTTGCCCTCATAGGGTTTTAAGGATTAAATTATTAGATTGAATTATCAAGAATAGTTAAAATATACCAGACACATACTAAGCAGTATATAAAAATTATCAGTTTGAGAAGCAAGCTTCCCTAAGAAATTGGGATGCTTGTTTCTCAAACTGATAATTCTTATATACTTCATTGTGAAGCTCTATGCATCTAGAGCACAGGTGGGAGAATTAGCTTTAGAAAGGATGGTGATCTCTTCCATTCTGGTGAAGAAGGATGAGTGCAGTTGAAGGAGAGTTTATAGGCTGCTTAGCAAGCTGAAGAAACTCATGTGATGGCTTCTATTTTCTCTGTGAAGTAGGTGAGGTCATCCCTGAGAAGGGAAAAGGAGGAAGGGTTTGGAAGTGGTAGGAATGGGAGCTGATGTTACAAGCATAGTGAGGGTTCATATGAGGTTAATGATCATGAATGTATAGTAACACTAATTTGCATAGTTGTATGATTTTTCTCTAGCAGTACTCAGCAACCTAGGCAGATTGCTGGATTTAGCCAGAGTTGAGGTTTTCCTAGCTGGGCACAAGTAGGAGGGAAATGGGGACTGAGGATTGCTTTCAGGTTGTTGGTCTGATAAATTGTGTCCCACACCCAGTCTGGACAGCTGCTCTGATATGACTGGTAAGGTGGTGAGGTCAAACTCTAGCCCTGCCTGGGCATGCATGTACTATACTTCTCCCACCTGCCCTTGGATTGCCTTCTGTATCTAAACTGTATTCATTCTTCAGATTCCAGCTGGCTGGTCTCATTGCCCCCTCAGGAACCCCTGCTCTCAACAATTAAGCCTATAGACTATGTTCCTCTCTTGCAGCACTGACAGTCTCCCCTTCTGTGAGGCATACAAGTCTACCTCTCCAGCTTCCTGATCATACACCCAATTTGTTCCTCCCACCTCCCCAGAATTAGGCACGGAGCTAGTGCTGCTGGGGAATCCAAACCCAATCCCTGCCACTCCAGGATGCTCACCATTGTAGGAGAGTGTGAGGCTCTCCAGTGACACCCAGGAGCTCAGCAGGTGG
Source organism: Cebus imitator (assembly GCF_001604975.1). Lineage (NCBI taxonomy): Eukaryota > Metazoa > Chordata > Mammalia > Primates > Cebidae > Cebus > Cebus imitator. The sequence goes on from NW_016107444.1 coordinate 2,540,273, forward strand.
CATAGTGTCAGGGCTGCCTCTGTGGAAAGTGGAACTGTGAATAGCTCCAAGGTGGAGATGCTGCGGAATCGTTGTGAAGCTTCCAGTGCTGGAAGCCCCAGGCAGCTGGGATCTGATCCATCCAGAGCTCCACAAGCCACTTCCCCAATCTCCATCTCTTCACCATCCTCCTTCTCACCAGCCACAATAAAAACAAAGTCATACAGGTCTTCAGACTCTGTACCAGGCCCCTGACGGGCGCGAGCACCCTTCTTCCCTGCAGCTCGTTTGAAACGCTTTAGGGGCTTAGGCTGTGGGGCTGAGCTAGCTGGTGCCCGTTTGTATGAGGATGTAGAAGAAGAGGCAGAGGAGGTGGCTGCTGGAGCAGGGGGTGGCCGCTTGGTGCCAGGAGCCTCATGGGAGGTGGCTGGCGGGTGCAGCTCCCTCTTAAGGTCTGTTCCGCCTGCTATCAGGCTCTCCTGTGCGCTCCGGCGTGTTACCCGAGTGGCAGGTGCAGCTCTGGGCATCTGCTTGGCTTCACTCTTACGCCGGCTGGCCATCAGGGCTGCAGCACATCGCTCAGCGGCATCCCGGCGAGGCCGGCGTGAGCCCAATAAGAGGGACCCTTCATCTCGGGATGGGGCCCGGCCTCGAGAGGCCTCTCCACAGAGGCGGCAGGGTGGGCCACCAGGCCCTGGTTGCCAGAAGCCAGCACTCATGGTGAGAATAAGGATGAAAAGGGCTGACTCAGGCACAGGCCAGGAGTATAGTGACACTTGACTGACAGCCCCATGGTGAATGAGCTGATGCAACAGCTGCCGAAGTGACTGCTGCGCAGCCACATCAGAGAACAGCAGGTGGCGGAACTTGAGAGTGTGCAGGGAGCTGGCCAGTGTCTCCAGAACTCTGCGGTTGGGCTCAGCTACCAGCTCGGTTGCACCCTGCAGCATGTTACAGATGGTGAGCTGTCGGACATGGCGGGAGCTGTGCAGAAGAGGTGAGAAGCGCTGATCACAAAGACGCCTGTCAGAAGACACATCAATGGTCCCACGTAGAACATGGGAAAAAAAGGCCTCCATAAACTTAGCTCGCCAACAGGTCACACTCTGAAAAGCAGAAAACATGCCAGACACCAATGATATATCCATGAAACTGTCTGAATTTCCCCCTCTTCGAATAGCAAATTACTGAGTCAGGCAACACTCTAAACAAATTCATTTAATCTTCACATCTCTGAGGTATGTATTACTAGCCCTATTTCACAGGTAAAACCGAGATGCAAAGAGGATATCATCCGTGGTCACACAGGTAAATGGTTGGCTCATTTGAACCCAGGAAATCTGGTTCCAGAGACCATGATTTTACTATAGCATCTCAACTGAAATACTCACCCCTGTAAGTTCTTCTGTGTTTGTTTCTAGAACCTTATCCCAATTTTGTTTTCTTTCTTTTTTTTTTTTAAGACAGAGTCTCACTTTGTAGCCAAGGCTGGAGTGCAGTGGTGTGATCTCGGCTCACTGCAACCTCTGCCTCCCAGGTTCAAGTGATTCTCCTGCCTCATCCTCTGGAAAAGCTGGGATTACAGGCACCCGCCACCACAACCAGCTAATTTTTGTAATTTTTGTTTAGTAGAGGTGGGTTTCACCACGTTGGCCAGGCTGGTCTCAAATTTCAGACCTCAAGTGATCTACCTGCCTCGGCCTCCCAAAGTGCTGGGATTACAGGTGTGAGCCACTGTGCTTGGCCCCCCATACCAACTTCCACCAGCCCCCTGTCACCTCACACCTGATTACTTCATTAGCATCCTGATTGCTCTCCCTGTTCCCTATCCCAGACTACTTTGTGCAGGCTGGCTGGATTCATCTTTGTTAAACACTACTTTGATTACATCATACTGCTTTAGAACACCTGATGTCGGGCCAGGCGCGGTGGCTCACGCCTGTAATCCCAGCACTTTGGGAGGCTGAGGCGGGTGGATCACAAGGTCAAGAGATCGAGACCATCCTGGCCAACATGGTGAAACCCCGTCTCTACTAAAAAAAAATACAAAAAATCAGCTGGGCATGGTGGCACGTGCCTGTAATCCCAGCTACTCAGGAGGCTGAGGCAGGAGAATTGCCTGAACCCAGGAGGCGGAGGCTGCGGTGAGCCGAGATCGCGCCATTGCACTCCAGCCTGGGTAATGAGAGCGAAACTCTGTCTCAAAAAAAAAAAAAATAAATAAAACACCTGATGTCTCCCTACTGGCCTTCCACCCTATAGCCTCTGCCCGAGAAGCTTTATTTCCCACATCTTGCTTATGAGAATGCTTTGCTGTAGCCAAAGTGGTCACCCACAGACCCAAACGTGCCTATGTCCTTTCCTATATCTACCAGAAATGTAGAAATGTAGTCCATTGCTGGACTAGACTTCCTGAAAGGACTCAGAAACATGTCATTTGAAACTGTCTCTTGTTGGGACTCCTGTGACACTCTGACTACTCAAGACTAAGATGCCAGTACACTGTCTCAAGGTGTTGAGTCTCTTTGCCTGTACATATTATCCCAGCCAGATTAGAAATTCTTAGAAAGCAGGAACCATATCTTGATTTGTTTCTTCCAAGGCAACAGTTATTTGAGGGATAGGAAATCCCATCAGACTATTCTGCACTTGATCTTAGCCAAAAGGCCGAGAAGCGATTCATCGGACTATTCTGATGTGTTTAGTATAACTCTGAATGCAAGTGATTTTCAGCCTTTAGTGCACATCAGAATTCCCTGTGGTGCTTTTTTCCCCAGACATCCAGACTTGGTGATTTTGTTATATCTGAGGTAAGGTCCAGGCATCTCTATTGTTTGAACCATCCCCACGTGATTCTGATGTACATCAGAGGTTAGGAATTAACTGCTACCTAATCTAGAAAGGCATAATGGGACAAAGACAGGTACCAGACCCCAAAGTTTCTAATTTAAGATGATCCCTATGTCATCTCAGGGGCAGTAGAAAGTCAGGTCCCAGCTCTGTCAATATACTCTGGACTTCTCTGAACCTCTTATCTGCAAAATGTGGATAATCTGCTTCACAGGATTGTTGTGAAGATCAAAATGAAGTAGTACAAATTAAAGCACTTTGTAAAATATAAAAAATGTTACTGCTGCTGCCACTGCTAATATTAGCCTGGATGAGGTGTGAAATGGAGGCAGAGCCTGTTAAGCATGATGTTCATTCAGCCTAAAGCCAAGGCTGTGGGGCCTGAAGTTCCCCAACATTTCTTTGGTCCTTGCCCTGCCTCAATGCATTCCTCCATACTGCAATGACCCTCAGTACCTATTTGAGGTTCTTAGAAGGAACTAGGCCCCTGCTGTCCTCAAGCAAGTGTCATTCCTGTTTCCTTGGCTATTTCCCCAGACTCTGCCTGCTGTGGTAATAATTAGGAATGACTTCTTGCTTGAAATAACTGCAGAGCAGCAACACAGAAAGGCCTCGCTAATCAGCAGCAGGACATTACGAGTAGGAAAAACAGTATCTGGCAACCAAATCTCTGCTCAGCTTTGAGTGAAGGCAAAGAAGGTATCCTTTGGTCCTACCTTACACTAGCACTTTTCCTACGGATTTGCTGGCCCACACCCAGTCTTGAAAAACACTTGCAGGTAACCTTAGCAAGGCTTCAGCTTTATAAGTGAAGCTAGCCAAATGGTTATAATATCTGGGCCTAAAATATAGACAAAGATGGTGAGCCAAGATATTGTGGCTGTTTCTGGGTATAGGAGGCATAGGGGAAATGTAGGTTAAATAGGTAAATGCTGGACTTTTTCAGATATGTTAATGGTTGATGAAGACCATGGGAGACAGAATATTTGGAACACCCCAGACACAACTGCAGTGAGCCATGAGACAGTAATCAGAAACATGCATTCCAGAAGTAGGCTGCTTCAACTTGAATCTGGTTCTGCAATTCACTAACTTAGCAAAGTCTTTCTGCCTTAGTTTCATCATCTATAAAGTGGAAGATTACTAACATAGCATTTTTGTGACAGTTAAATGAGTATGTAAAGTTATGACAGCTCTCAGTGGTTTCTCACAAATTAACGTATCAGCAAACAGAAGATCACAAAGTTTTATTCCATCACCACTCTTAAGAATCTGTGCTAACATTCAAAGCTGACAGATGTTTGAGATCTAGTCTAAACCACTCATTTTTTGGTCTTGTATGATATCACAATGCAAAGTGATTTAGTACTTCATTTTCTGTTAGGGTAAGGGAAATGAGGCATGATCAGTAAAGTGACATCTGCCCACCAACACAATCCTTGGCCCATCCTCAATTGGCTAGTAGGGGAAGAGGAATTGTGCACACCAGGTAGGGAAGGTTAAACATCTTGTACTAACTTGTTAGAGCCAACAATATTCAAAACCTATATGATGTCCATTGTTTTCCTGATACCAGAAATGCTGTGTGTGGATAGAGAAGCAAATGAAAAATCATGGGCCAGGCATGGTGACTCATGCATGTAATCCCAGCACTTGGGGAGGCCAAGGTGGACAGATTGCTTGAGTCCATGAGTTTGAGACCAGCCTGGGCAACATGGCAAAACCCCATCTCTACTAACAATAGAAAAAATTAGCCGGGCAATTTTTAGTGGTGCACACCTGTAATCCAGCTACTTAGGAGGCTGAGATGGGAGGACAGCCTGGGCAACTGGAGTGAGACCATCTCAAAAAAAAGTATAAGCCAACTCTGGAGTATTTACGTATATGTGAGGTAGCCATATATATATATATATATATATATATATATATGTGACAACATTGAGATAATTCTCAACAGTTTCAAGTGCTGGGCTTTTAAAACATACCACGTATTCAAATATTTTTAGAATATTTTATTTTGAAAATGTGTACCATGTTTAATTGCTGTATTGAATATTTCCATTGTTTCTAGCTTTTATTATTATTATTTTTGGAGACGGAGTTTCTCTGTCGCCCTGGCCTGGGCTGTAGTGCAGTGACATTATATCAGCTTGCTGCAACCTCTGCCTCCCAGATTCAAGCAATTCTCGTACCTTAGCCTCCCAAGTAGCTAGGACTACAGGCACATACCCCATGCCTGGCTAATTTTTTTGTATTTTTTAGTAGAGATGGGGTTTTGCCACGTTGGTGAGGCTAGTCTCAAACTCCTGACTTCAAGTGATCTACCCACCTTAGCCTCCCAAACTGCTGGGATTACAGGCATGAGCTACCACACCTGGCCTGTTACTAGGTTTTAATGTTTGGATTTTTTTTTTTTCTTGAGACATTCTTGCTCTGTTGCCCAGACTAGAGTACAGTGGCATGATCTCCGCTCACTGCAACTGCCACCTTCCAGGCTCAAGCTATTCTCCTGCCTCAGCCTCCCAAGTAGCTGGGATTATAGACATGCACCACCACACCCAGCTAAATTTTGTACTTTTGGTAGAGACGGGGTTTCGCCATGTTGGCCAGGCTGGTCTTGAACTCCTGACCTCAGGTGATCCACCTGCCTTGGCCTCCCAAAGTGCCGGGATTACAGGTGTGAGCCACTGTGCCTGACCCTGTTTTTAGCTTTTTGATATTAAACTCTTCTGTAATAAACATCTGGAAATAAATCTTCATGAGTATCTCAATTTTTATATACTATAAATTCTAAGATGTAGAATTTCTAGACAAATTATTTTTTTTTTTCTTGGAGACGGAGTTTCGCTCTTGTTACCCAGGCTGGAGTGCAATGGCACGATCTCGGCTCACCGCAACCTCCGCCTCCTGGGTTCAGGCAATTCTCCTGCCTCAGCCTCCTGAGTAGCTGGGATTACAGGCACGCGCCACCATGCGCAGCTAATTTTTTGTAGTTTTAATAGAGACGGGGTTTCACCATATTGACCAGGATGGTCTCGATCTCTTGACCTCGTGATCCACCTGCCTCGGCCTCCCAAAGTGCTGGGATTACAGGCTTGAGCCACCGCGCCCGGCCTGAAAAATTATTTTTTTAAGAGACAGGGTCTTGCCCCATCACCCAGGGCTGCAGTGCAGTGGTGAGATCATATACTGGAACTCCTGGACTCATGCAATCCTCTTGCTTCAGCCTAGCAAGTAGCAGGGAGGACTATAGACGCCACTACACGCAGCTAATTTTTAATTTTTTTCTGTAGAGATGAGGTCTCACTATATTGCCCCAGCTGATCTTTTCTTTTTTTTGAGATAGAGTCTTGCTCTGGTGCCCAGGCTGGAGTGCAATGGTGCAATCTTGGCTCATTACAACCTCTGCCTCCAAGGCTCAAGTGATTCTCCTGCCTTAGCCTCTGGAATGGCTGGGAATACAGGCACGTGCCTCCATGCCCAGTAATTTTTGTATTTTAGTAGAGACAGCGTTTCAGCATATTGGCCAGGCTTGTCTCAAACTCATGTACTCAGGTGATCCACCTACCTCTGCCTTCCAAAGTGCTGGGATTACAGGTGTGAGCCACTGTGCCTGGTCACTGGCTGGTCTCAAGCAGTCCTCTTGCCTGGGCCTCCCCCCAAAGTGCTGGGATTATATGTGTGAACGACTGTTCCCAGCCTAGATTTTTTTTGCAGGTAGAGGGTCTCTGCCAGCCAGGCTGGAGTACAGTGGCACTATCATAGCTCACTGCAGCCTCAACCTCCTGGGCTCAAGTGATCCTCCCACCTCAGCTTCCCAATTAGCTGGGAGGTACATGCCAACATAACCAGCTAATTTCTAAAAATGATTGCAGGCCAGGCATAGTGGCTCACACCTGTAATCCCAGCACTTTGGGAGGCTAAGGTGAGTAGATCACTTGAAGTCAGGAGTTCGAGACCAGCCTGGCCAACGTGGTGAAACCCTGTCCCTACTAAAAATACAAAAAGTAGCCAGGCCTGGTGGTGGGCGCCTATAGTCTCAGCTACTTGGGAGGCTGAGGCAGGAGAATCACTTGAACCTGTGGGCAGAGGTTGTAGTGAGCCCAAGATTTCGCCATTGCAATCTTAGCTGTACATGTTGGCAGACTGGTCTCGAATTCATGGGTTCAAGAGATCCTCAAAGTGTGGAATTACAGGTAAGAGCCACCATATCCAGCCAGCGTAGATATTTTAAAATGTGAACAAATATTACCAGATTGCCTACCAAGAAAGTTATAACAATTTCTGTTCTCACCAATAGGATATTAAAATGCAAATTTTACCCATCCATGGCCAAACCTAGGCATTACCTTTGCAATAAAAACCAAATCAAAAGGAGACTTTACTAATGTAAGAGGTGAAATTTTACCTTCTCAGTTTGATCATGAGACTTAACATTTTTCACTTTACTGGGGATTTTCGTATATTTCGTGATGTGCCCAAATCCTTACTCATTTTATTTTACTGGGATATTTGTCTTTTTCTTATTTTGTGACCCTTTGTTTTGCAACTATTGTTGCAAATGTTCTTTCCCAAGAAAGAACATATTTACAGAGTCTCACTCTGTTGCTCAGGCTGGAGTGCAATTGTGGGATCTCGGCTCACTGCAACTTCCATCTCCTAGGATTTAAGCAATTCTCTGCCTCAGCCTCCTGAGTAGCTGGGATTTCAGCCACCTGCCACCACGCCCAACTAATTTTTGTATTTTTAGTAGAGACGGGGTTTCACCATGTTGGCCAGGCTGATCTTGAACTCCTGACCTCATGATCTGTCCGCCTTGGCCTCCCAATGCACTGGGATTAGAGGCGTGAGCCATCTTACCCGGCCATATTTACCTTTTAAAATTTGGTTATGGTGTTGGCATTTTAATTTTTTTCTAATTAATACAAAGTCCTGGAGATAGTATTAGCATTTTATGTGGTTAAAATGTCTGTATTGGCTGGGCGCAGTGGCTCACGCCTGTAATCCCAGCACTTTGGGAGGCTGAGATGGGCGGATCACGAGGTCAAGAGATGGAGACCATCCTGGCCAACATAGTGAAACCCTGTCTCTACTAAAAATACAAAAAAATTAGCTGGGCGTGGTGGCGCACACCCGTAGTCCCAGCTACTCCGGAGGCTGAAGCAGGTGAATTGCTTGAACGCGGGAGGTGGAGGTTGCAGTGAGCCGAGACTGCGCCACTGCACTCCAGCCCGGCGCCTGTCGACAGAGGGAGACTCTGTCTCAAAAAAAAAAAGTCTGTATTTTTTTTCTCAGTTCTTTAATAATTAGTACTCTTGGCTGGGCACAATGGCTTATGCCTGTAATCCCAGCATTTTGGGATGCTGAGGCGGGCTGGACACCAGGTCAAGAAATCGAGACCATCCTGGCCAACATGGTGAAACCCTGTCTCTACTAAAAATACCAAAATTAGCTGGGCGTGGTGGTGCACACCTGTAGTCCCAGCTACTTGGGAGGCTGAGGCAGGAGAATTGCTTGAACCCAGGAGGTGGAGGTTGCAGTGAACCAAGATCGTGTCACTGCACTCCAGCCTGGCAACAAAGGGAGACTCTGTCTCCAAAAAAAATAACAATAATAATTAGCACTCTCTCCATCCTGAGATAAGGATGGTCACTTTTATTATTTTTTGTTTTGTGCTCTTTTTCTTGAGACAGGGTTATGACACTGGAATGCAGTGTCATCATTGCTCACTGTAGCTTTGACCCCTGACTCTCAGTTGATCCTCCTGCCTCAGCCTCCTGAATAGCTGGGACTATAGACACATGTCAGCACACCCACATAATCTTTGTATTTTTTTGTAGAGACAAGGTTTTGCTGTGTTGCCCAGGCTGTTCTTGGACTCCTGGACTCAAGCGATCTGCCTGCCTTGGCCTCCCAGTTTTGCTGGGATTATACGCATGAGCCATCATACCCGGCCTGTTTTGTGCTTTCACTTTTTTTGTTTATTGGTTTCATTATTATTATTTTTTGAAACAGAGTCTTACTCTGTCACTCAGGCTGGAGTGCAATGGAGTGGTCTAGGCTCACTGCAACCTCTGCCTCCCAGGTTCAAGTGATTCTTGTGCCTCAGCTTCCTGAGGAGCTTAGATTATAGGCTTGCATCACCACACCCGACTAAGTTTTTTATTTTTATTTTGTATTTTTATGTTTTTTGAGTTGGAATCTTGCTATGTTGCCCAGGCTGGAGTGCAGTGGTGCAATTTTGGCTCACTGCAACCTCTGCCTCCTGGGTTCAAGCAATTCTCCTGCCTCAGGCTCCCAAGTAGTAATCCCAGAGTAGCTAGGATTACAGGCGTGTACCACCACACCTGATTTTCAGTAGAGATGGGGCTTCAACATGTTAGCCAGGCTGGTCTCAACTCCTAATCTCAAGTGATCTGCCCACCTCAGCCTCCCAAAGTACTGGGATTACAGGTATGAGCAACTGTGCCTGGCCTAAGGGGTTTCACCATGTTAACCAGGCTGGTCTCAACTCCTGACCTCAAGTGATCTGCCCACCTCAGCCTCCCAAAGTGCTGGGATTATAGGTGTGAGCCACCATACCTGGCCTGTTTAATTTTTTTTTTTTTTTCCTGTGCTCTGGTGTTGAAATTGATTTTTTTTCTTTTTTTGAGACAAGATCTGGCTCTATTGCCCAGGCTGGAGTGCAATGGCATGATCTTGGCTCATTGCAACCTCTGCCTCCTGGGCTCCCTCCCACCTAAGCCTCCTGACTAGCTGAGACTACAGGTGCGTACCACCACACAAGGATACATATTTGTATTTTTTGTAGAAATGGGGTTTTCTCCATGTTGCCCTGGTTGGTCTCAAACTCATAAGCTCAAGCAATCCACTCACCTCAGCCTCCCAAAGTGCTGAGATTACAGGTGTGAGCCACTGTGCCCAGCCTTTTCTGTTTTATTTTATTTTATTTTTTTAAAGACGGGGTTTCACCATGTTGGTCAGGCTGGTCTTGAACTCCCGACCTCACGTGATCCGCCCACCTTGGCCTCCAAAGTGCCTGTATTACAGGTATGAGCAACTATGCCCAGCCTTCTTTCTTTTTTTTTTTTTTTAAGAGACATGGTGTCATGCTGTCACCCAGGCTGGAGTATAGTGGCGTGATCATAGCTCACTGCAGCCTCCAACTCCTAGGCTCCAGCTATTCCTCCCACTTCAGCCTCTGGAGTAGCTGGGATTATAAATGTGAGCCACTGTACCCAACTTTTGTGCCTTTACTTTTTACAACTAATTCTTTATACAGAAGTCATTAGAGTACACTGTAAAGTGAGGCTCTAACTTAACTTTTTCCAAATGGCTAACCAGTTGGCAGAGAATCATTTATTGAGTAAATCTTAATTACTCCATTGCTTTGTCTCTGGAGTATCTATTCTATTATACAGATCTCTTTTTTTGTTAGTTTTTTGAAACAGGGTCTCTCTCCTGTCACCCAGGCTGGAGTCTAGTGGTGTGATCTTGGCTCACTGAAGCCTTGGCTTTCCAGGCTCAGGTGATCCTCCTACCTTAGCCTCCTGAGTATCTGGGACTACAGGCGTATGCCACCATGCCCAGTCAATTCTTTCTATTTTTAGTAGAGACAAGGTCTTGCCATGTTGCCTGGGCTGGTCTTGAACTCCTGGGTTCAAGCGATCTGCCTGCCTTAGCCTCCCAAAGTGCTAACATTACAGGTGTGAGCCACCATGCCTGTCCTTACAGATCTCTTTATACACCCTAGTACTACACAGTTTGAAATACTATTGCTTTATAAGCATTCAGAGGCTGTATCTATCTTGCTCATCATTGCATCCCTGGAACCTAGCATAATGCATGGAACTGAGCAGGCACTGAATAAGTGTTTCTGACTTATGAGGTAAAGGTTATTGTCATGCTAAAGTGGGAAGCGGAACACACCCTCTGGAATGGATGCACTCCAAGTCAGGACCTCTGCCTAAGTGACTGTTGGGCCACCAAGCTTGGGGCCTCTAAATGTGCTCTAAGCCAAGAAGACAGGGTAATAAACATTCTTTTCCAGAAAACTTTCTCAAAGAGAAAAATATCTTTATCACCTGCTGGTCAACTATACTGCTTGTTAAATACTGGAACAAAGTGAATCTGATGTTTCCTTTAAGATGACAAAAAGTAGTTATTGTTTTCTAATATTCTTGAGTCCACTTCCCCTCCTCATAAGGCCTGGTGTCCTCATTCTGAACTCCAAGGGTTGCAGTCTAGATTTGGAAGTAAATAAGCTGAAGGAGATGGGGCTGAATGTTACTGAACCCAATGCATCCCCAGAAATTAAATCTCCAATTCGTGATATTAGCTTTTTGCCCCCATTATTTGGCCTCATTCAACATATAAAGCTGAGTTCAAATACTACTTCCTAGGAAAGACTTTCTTGTTCTCTCTCAACCTCCTTACTATCCTCTATTACACCACTTATTCTATCATATGTGAGCTATTTGTAGATTTCCCTATTAAACTGGTAGGTCCTTGCTGGGCGTGGTGGCTCACGCATGTAATTGCAGCACTTAGGAGGCCAAGGTGGGAGGATCACCTGAGGTCAGGAGTTGGAGACCAGCCTGACCAACATGGAGAAACTCTGTCTCTACTAAAAATACAAAAAAATTAGCCAGGCATGGTATTGCATGCCTATAATTCCAGTTACTCGGGAGGCTGAGGCAGGAGAATCACTTGAACCAGGGAGTTGGAGGTTGTAGTGAGCCAAGATCGCATCATTGCACTCCAGCTTGGGCAACAAGAGAGAAACTCCATCTCAAAATAAATAAATAAACTGGTAGGTCCTCAAGATTAGGGGCTGCATCTGTACTTCCAATATCTAGTGTAAGATCTGGTAGCTGGTTAAGTTTCAGTAAATGTTTACTGAATTAAATCTGCAAAAGAAACTCTGCTTAAATGAGAGCTCCAGTGATTTATATCTCAATCAGTGAATAGTAGAATCTCAGGGCAAAAAGGAGCCCTAAAAATCTTCTTGTGTAACCCCTTTTACAATGCTGAATTCCCTGCAAAATACCCTTGTGTCAAGGAGTTATCCAGACTCCATCTGAACTTAGTGATGGGATGTTTATTACCTCTAGAATTAGCTTGCTTCATCACTGATAGGCTCGGAGTTTAAGCTTTACCTTCAGTTTAGCAAAAATGTACCTTCCATTAGCTTCCATCCAGAACAAGTCTATTAATCTTCTTTCATGTGACAGCCATATATTTCAAGATGGGTCATGTTTCCCAAGTCTTCTCTTTTTCAGGAAAAGCATCTCCAGTCTTCCAAATGTGACTCACATAATGTGGCTTTGACTTCTTTCTCTGTACTCCAGGGGTAGCCTGACTACTGCAGAGCTAGGCAGGACTATTGTCCCCCTTGTCCTTTAACCTATATTTACATTAGTTCACACAGCTAAAGGTATAGTCATTATGAGTGGCTTCAGCACATAGTTGACTAAACTCCCTTAATCTTTTTTATACAAGCTCTTACTAAGCAGACTCCTTTATCCCTCATCCTGAGGCCATGCAATTGGTACTTTTATAACTCACTGAAGTATTGGTATATTCTATTAAATTTCATTTTGTTAGATTTGACCATTGCGCTAACACCATCCAGAACTCTAGGAATCCTGGCTCTGCCATTCAAAACTAACCTTCCCTGTTTTGTGTTCCCTGCAAATATGGTGAGCAAGCAATTCAGTGACAAATGCCAAATGGACCAAAACCTTGTGACAAGCCATCAGAGCCCTCCTCCCAAATCCATCATTGCCTCTGTACTTTCCCAGTACCCAGCTAGTGTTTGTGTGCTATTCCTGCTTTTACCATGTAAAATCAGGCTACTGTTCTACCTGATAACTTACTTCCAAACTGGAAGGCCTTGTCTTCATCAGCTCATCCCAGAGTCGGCGCCAGATGGCCTGAGTGGAGAGGCCTGTAGGGAGAAATATCACACTTGGCTGCTTGCTGGCTACCATAAGTAAAGTACATCAACCTTTCATGTTGTCCTCTGGGTTCACAGGAGCAATATGGCAGAGTGATCAAGAGCACTGGCTCTAAAGATTTATTGCCTGGGTGTGAGTATCAGCAAACTACGCTCTAGCTATGTGACTTTGGGCAAGTTACTTAATTTGTCTGTGGTTCAGGTTCCTCATCAGTAAAATGTAGTTAATAACAGCTACTTCATAGGGTTGTTGAAAAGATTACAGTAAATGAGTTTCTCTGGATAAAGTGCCTAGGACAGTGCCTGGCACATTAGGGTTAAATATTAGCTGTTAACAGCTGTGTCTAATGAGGGGAGGAAGCTTGGTAAAATAGAAAAACTAAGATTCAGAAGATCTAGGTCCTCATTCTGGCTTTGTTATTAATTGTGGTGTGCCTGTGTCTCACTTTTATCAGTATAATAAAGATCATCTACTTGGCTTTGTGTTTCACAGGACACTGAGGAATGAGGAAGAAAAACAGGTGTGAGGGTACTTTTTGAAAAGCATGAAGTTCTAGCAGGTATTAGGTATAATATTTACCTGAAGAACATTATGGTGCCTTGTTCACAATCATTAACTGAGAAAGAGACAGAGAGATACTCACCTTTCTTGAGGGCAGTTTCCTCAATTCTTTCCAAGTAATATATATTGAGCAGAGGTAGGATACTTTGAAGTATTGGGCCTGGGAGGGCTACAAAAATCAAAACAAAAGTTTACTTTCCCTCCCCTCCCCCACCCACCCAAGAGGGTTCCAAGCATTATTTATTCTACTGGAAAGGAAAATGGAAGGGTGGACTTCTCATTTGACAAATGGAACCTCTAGAAGCTAACCTAGGTCTCTTCCAAACTCTGGTCCACTTATCTTCAGCCACTCAGTTGGAAGCTGGAATTTCAGAAGTAAGGGTGAAATAATCCCACAAAACAAGCTGACATGCTAAATGAGCTTGACATGCTTATTTAAGAGCTGGTCAGTTCACTTCTGCCCAAGCAAATGAAGCATTCAGCATTGAAAAGGACCTACTGAATAAGTGTGATAAAAGATCTTTCATAATCTGCCTTGCTAATATCAGCTCCCTGCTTTGCCTCCTACATTTTGGCCACACTTAACTGCTTTTTCATTTACCTAACATATTATGCTGCTTTCTGCCCCTGTACCTTTGTCACACTGTTCTCTCCAACAGGAATGTCCTTTGTCATGCTGTTCTCTCTAACAGGAATGTCGTTGCCACTTTCAGTATATCAACTACTCATCTTTCAAGTATCACATGTCCTTTATTAAGTCTTTCCTGAATTCCCTTCCCAGATTAACCACCACCATCCTTTGGGCTACTGTTATACCCTGAACTAGTACTTTCCTATGAAGAATAGAAACAATTTGTGTCTCTAAAGTCAATATATCTTTTTTTGTGTTTTTTTGAGACAGAGTCTTGCTCTGTCGCCAGGCACCAGGCTGGAGTGCAGTGGTGCAATCTCGCCTCACTGCAATTTCCGCCTTCTGGGTTCAAGAAATTCTCCTGCCTCAGCCTCCCAAGTAGCTGGGACTACAGGCGCAGGCCACCACGCCTAGCTAATTTTTGTTTTTAGTAGAGAAGGGATTTCACCCTGTTGGCCAGGATGGTCTCGATCCGCCTGCCTCGGCCTCCCAAAGTGCTGGGATTACAGGCGTGAGCCACCGCACCCAGCAGAAAGTCAATGTATCTTAAAAACAAAACCTTAAAAACAAAACAAAACTTTCTCTAGTTCTAAGAGCCACTATAGTACAATGTCTAAAGGGTTTGGCCTCTAGAGTAGGACATCTGGGTGAAATCCTGACTACTTAGTTAAATGTGAATCCTTGGACAAATTATTTAAGCCTCTTTAAGCCTCAGTTTCTTCAACTGGAAAAAATAGAGGCCAGGCACAGTGGCTCACACCTGTAATCCCGGCACTTTGGGAGGCTAAGAGGATCACTTAAGCCTAGGAGTTTGAGCTATAGTAAGCTATGATCAAACCACTTCACTTGAGCCCAGGTGACAGAGTGAGAACTCCATTTCAAAACAAAACAAAAATTAGCAGGGTGTGATGGTGTGCACCTGTGGTCATAGCTATTTGTGAGGCAAAAGTGGGAGGACTGCTGGAGTCCAGGAAGTGAGGGCTGCAGTGAGCTGTGCCTGGACCACGGCACTCCAGCCTGGGTGACAGAGCAAGACCGTGTCTCAAAAAATAAATAGGCAGGGCGCAATGGCTCACACCTGTAATCTCAGTACTTTGGGAGGCCAAGGCAGGCAGATCACTTGAGGTCAGGAGTTTGAGACCAGTTTGGTCAACATGGTGAAACCCTGTCTCTACTAAAAATACAAAAACTAAGGCTGGGCACGGTGGCTCAAGCCTGTAATCCCAGCACTTTGGGAGGCCGAGACGGGTGGATCACGAGGTCAAGAGATCGAGACCATCCTGGTCAACATGGTGAAACCCCGTCTCTACTAAAAATACAAAACATTAGCTGGGCATGGTGGTGCGTGCCTGTAATCCCAGCTACTCAGGAGGCTGAGGCAGGAGAATTGCCTGAACCCAGGAGGCGGAGGTTGCGGTGAGCCGAGATCGCGCCATTGCACTCCAGCCTGGGTAACAAGAGTGAAACTCCATCTCAAAAAAAAAAAAAAAAAAAAAATACAAAAACTAGCTGGGTGTCATGGCGCACGCCTGTAATACCAGCTACTTGGGAGGCTGAGGCATGAGAATCACTTGAACCCAGGAGGTTGCAATGATCCGAGATTCTACTACTGCACTCCAGTCTGGGCGACAGAGCAAGACTCTGTCTCAAAAAAATAATATGAAATGGAGAGAAGAGTAATTAACTCATGACATTGTTGTGAAAATCATGCTTGTAATCTGTTTAAAACAATGCCCGGCCATAATAAGCTCACTAAATGTTGGTTTTTATTATTTTTACCCTGTCAGTGCCATCTCTGTTCAATCAAGAACAGGTTAAACTCACACCTGGAATCCCTGTAATCTTTGGGAGGTCAAGGCAGGGGAGATTGCTTAAGCCCAGGAGTTTGAGACCAGCCTGGGTAATATGGCAAGACCCGTCGCTACCAAAACTACAAAAAAAAATTAGCCAGGTGTTGTGGTGCCTGCCTGTGGTCCCAGCTACTCAGGAGGCTGAGGTGGGAGAATTGCTTGAGCTCAGAAGGTGGAGGTGGCAGTGAGCTGATATCATGCCACTACACTCCAGCCTGGGTGACAGAATGAGACCCCATCTCAAAGAAAAAGAACAAGTCTAAGATCTTGGAGTACACCAAAACTTTCGCTCCAGGATCTCTTTTTATTTTACTTTTAGAATAAATGAATCTTGATATATGAAAATCTAGTATAATTCTTTGTACACAGTAGGTCCTTGATGTACCTGCTGAGTGAAAGTGTTAATTCCCTATGCTTTTACACACGAATGTAGTCTACATCACCTTTCATCTGGACTATGACAACAGCCTAATTCTCCTTCACCTCAGTCTCTAACCAGTCCCTCTTCACCCTGCTCTTGGTGATGACATTATCCTCTTCAAAACCCTTGGAGGTCTCTCTACTGCATTCATGATAAAGTCCAAACTCCACATCCTGGTATTCAAGGTATAATATACCTTATTCTACTTTAGTTTCCTCATTGTACCGTTTCCTGCTGTCTCTATACACCCCACTGCCCCGACTCCTTAACAAAGCGACGCTAGTCCACTACCTCCAGGAAGCCTTTCCTGGCTGTTAGCCCACACTGAGACCTTCCTCCAAAATGGCAATGCTTAGCAGGCCTCTTCCTCGGCTATTCTCCTAAGAGGCCTTACTTGATTCAGCTTTTTCTGTGTGACTCTTTACCCGGTCTAGGCCCACAGGAGCTCTTCCTCCCCTGTCTCCTCTTAACCTGGCTGGGGACTCAGCCAGTAATGGGGAGGTGGTATGTACAGCAGTGGTGGGGGAGGGAGAAGAGCAAAGGAGATTCAGTAAATCATCAATTGTTTTTGCGGGAAAAGGCAACACAGGAAGAAATTCCTCCAGAGCCTTACCCCTTTTCCCTCCAACCTGCTCCCCTCTAGTTAGCCATCCCTTCTCGCAGTTACAGGAATTCTCATCCCCTGTTACCCATAAACCTCCCTCTTCCTTTCTCCATTCTTCTTAAGCTAGGCTTGTCTTTGCTTATTTCCAGCCTGCACCTTTAATGCTACTTGTTCCCAACCTAGGGCCTCCACGCCCAGTCACTTTCCTTTTTAGCGAGTCTTAGCATCCCAGAAGCTCCAGGCGGACAAGCCAGACCCTCTCGGCCTTCTTCCCCATGCCCTAAGACTTTTCTGAGCTCCCCGCTCAACTCCACGGAAACTCCTCCCGCTCCCCAAGGGACGGCCTGACCCTTGTTTTCTCGGCCGCTGGCTGGCCGGGGGCCTCCACCGTCCCCGGCCCTCCACTGTACCGTCTGCACACCGGCCCGACTTCTAACAGCCTCTCCCGCTACCACTACGCAGGACACTCGGGCGTCCGGGTACTGGGCTCCATTCCCACAGCCAAGGGCCTCCCCGACCACCCTCCAGCTTATCCCAGAGTTGCAGCACGCCAAACTCCAGGGCCTTTTCCCCACGCCCCTTCCTCAGGGTATAACTCAAGCCCCGCGCCCTGCAACCTCGAACCCTCAAAGCCCTCAGTCCTGTCCCGACCTGGGCCTTCCTCTTGCAAAGACGCCACGGCCACCCGCAAGGCCTCCTCGTGGAACCTCCCCCGCGCCATCTCCAGGCCCGGGGCCTGCTCTCCTGCCACCCTCCCCCGCAGGCCTCGGCCGGGCCTGCCACCTCCTCGCCCAACTCCAGCCCGGGCCTCCGGACCCCACCCTCACACCACCAGCCTGTCAGGCCCGAGGCCTCCCCTGTCCCTGCGTGGCCAGGCCTGCTTGGCAGAGCCTCTTTCCCCTCTTTCACGCGCCCCACGGTGCGGACCCAAGTTTCCCTCGTCAGCTGCCAGGCCGCGGCCGGTGGTCCCCAATCCACAGCCCCGCCTCCCAGCCCAACTGGCCGGTTCGCCCTCCCCGGCCGTTCATCCCGGCACCCCAGGCCTCCCTCTACCCAGGCCCGGCCCTTCGGTCCCGGCCGCCCTCAGGCCTGGGGCCTCCGTTCACTCCCATTCAGCCCAAGGCCTCTTAGCTGCGGCGCGCCCCCTTCCACGGCACCCGGCAGTCCGGGATCCCCGGGCAGTCGCCGCGCTTGAGGCCTCCTCGGCCCTTCCCGCCTGCCAGTCATTCGAGCCTCCCTCGCTTGCTGAGCCGCTCCGGGCCCCCACTCCACTCGCTCTGCCGCCCCTCCTCACCGCTCGAGCCGATGCGAGGGGCCTCCAGCGGCCTCCTGTCCTCCGGGTCGCTCGGTTGCTCAGTCAGTTTGGCCACCGAGACCCCGGTCGCTCCCGTCAGCCCTGGGCTATCAGACAGGCCGCGGCGCCCCGAGCCTCTCGGCCTCTCCCCCCACTGCCCCGTTCCCTCGCTCTGCAATCCGCTGTCCTCCCCTCCGCCCATCGGCTTGGCCTCCGAAGTCTCGAGCCCCGTGGCGTGTCAGGCAGACACTGGAGGCCCCGGGCCATCAGTCAGGTTCGGTGGTCCCGGGCCTGGCCTCCTGGCCTTAGGCCGGACCGCACAACTTCGGCCCCTGCCCTAGGGCAGCCGGGCCATTGCTGCCGGCCGGTTAGACACCCGACACTCCTCAGCCCGGCCCAGCCAAGTGTCAGTTCGCTGCCCACAGCTCCAGCCCGCCAGTCCAGTCTCAGTCGCCCGGGCCCTGCCTGCTTCGCCCCAGACCGGGCCTCCTGGCCTCGCCCCCCGCGCCCCCATGCCAGGCCGCGGTGCGGGTCAGTCTGCCCATTAGGTCTCCGTCTTTACTCTGTCCAGCTCTGTCAGTCACAAAATTCATCCTCGGATCCCACGATCTGGCTTCCAGTGCCCCAGGCTGGGCCTTGCCCCGGGCCTCCCGGCCTCGCCCCCCGCGCCCCCCGGCCGCTGGGCCGCCCTCGCTCTAAGCCAGAGGTAGCCCCTCACCCCGCGACTTACCCCACACCCCGCTCTCCAGAACCCCCATATGGGCGCTCACCGCCCGCCCGCACAGCTCGAACAGGGCGGGGGGAGCGTTGGGGCCCGAGGCCGAGCTCTTCGCTGGCGCCGCCTCCCGGGACGTGGCCTCCATGGTCGTTGCCGCCGCTACCTCACAGAACCAGCAACTCCGGGCGCGCCAGGCCTCGGGCGCCGCCATCTTGGGGAGGTGCGCGAGCCCGAGAGTGTCGCCCGCGGACCGCCATCTTGAAAAGGTCAGCAGTTAGGACGGCTCCAT
Source organism: Cebus imitator (assembly GCF_001604975.1). Lineage (NCBI taxonomy): Eukaryota > Metazoa > Chordata > Mammalia > Primates > Cebidae > Cebus > Cebus imitator. The sequence continues at coordinate 2,559,429 of NW_016107444.1, forward strand.
AAGCAATATGGGGAAGACTGTAAATTATGCTAAAGGAATTTTGAATAAGCAAGCACACCTTCCAAGTCTCTTAGGAGCTACTATTTTAGATAAAGTCGTAGATCTATATACTTGGGTCTTCTCTGACTAAAGGGGTGTTTCTTTGCAAAGCCTCCTCAGATGCAAACATCAGCTACCCCTAAACCCAGCCGCTGGCTGGTAGTACATGCCAATCTGAGCATGTGTTCGCGACCACGATGAGTATGCCGCACTTCCGGCCAGGTCGCCGGATATCCGCTGAGTGACCCTTACAAGTCCTTCTTGATCCTGAAGTGGATTAGGTGCCGCTCCTGTTGCTCGTGTTGAATCCAGAACCGTAGCTAGACATGGGACTGGAGGACGAGCGAAAGATTCTGACCGACTCCGGAGATCCTAAGGAGGTAAGGCAAAGCGATCCACTAGACCCTTTTCTCTGCCCTGAGGCCCAGGACCTAGCCGGCCCAAACACGCACGGGCCCTCTTATCCCCCAATTTACCCTCAAGGGTTTGCAGGGTCGGGAGCTCTGGTTCCCTCGAACTTTCCCCAGAATTCGTCTGGTGACTTTGGACAGATAGATGACTAGTTTTTCTCTGGGCCTCGGCTTCTCCATCTGTGAATGTAGTGAAGGTTTGAGAACGAAAATGTTGTGTGGACTAAACTTTTGTAAAAATATGACCTGTGTTTGCAGTTAGTCAGATATTCTGAAACCCGCGTTTGACAGGTTTGGGGAGCATACAGACCACCTTGCCTTAGCTCCGGTCAGGAATCCCTAACACATCTATGGAAGTTCGGGAGACCTGGCCTTGTGATTTATTTCTTTTTCTTTGAGGAAGGTGTGTGTCTTTGAGGACAGTGAAGGAATGTACGGTGTGATTCTGTGATGGAGGAGGGAGCTCTTTCCCAGAGAAAGAGTGCTGCTATAATATTTATTTATTATTTATTTTTTTGAGACGGTCTCACTCTGTTGCCTAGGCTGGAGTGCAGTGGCGCGATCTCGGCTCACTGCAACCTCCACCTCCTGGGTTCAAGCGATTCTCCTGCCTCAGCCTCCTGAGTAGCTGAGATTACTGTACAGGCGTGCGTCACCACGCCCAGCTAATTTTTGTATGTTTAGTAGAGACAGAGTTTCACCGTGTTGTTCAGGCTGGTCTTGAACTCCTGACCTTGTGACCCCCAGACCTCGGCCTCCCAAAGTGCTGGGATTACTGGCGTGAGCCACCACGCCCGGCCATTAAGTATTTATTGGCTGCTTTGCTATCCAAGTGCTTTAAATGCAATAATTCATTTCTTTTCTTTTTTTTTTTTCTTGTGACGGATCCTCGCTCTGTCGCCCAGGCTGGAGTGCTGTGGTGCGATCTCAGCTCACTGCAACCTCTGCCTCCTGGGTTCAAGCGATTCTCCTGCCTCAGCCTCCCAAGTAGCTGGGACTACAGGTGCCTGCCACCACGCCCAACTAATTTTTGTATTTTTAGTAGAGATGTGGTTTCACTGTGTTGGCCAGGTTGGTTTCAAACTCCTGACCTCGTGATCTGCCCACCTCGGCCTCCCAAAGTGCTGGGATTACAGGCGTGAGCCACTGTGCCCGGCTCTAATTCATCTACACACTATTCCTATGAAGTAAGTGTTACGTACTGTTAGTGCCATTTTTACTGATGAGAAAACAAGCATAGAGGTTAAACATCTTGTCTAATGGCACACAGCTAACCAATTGGTGTAGCCAAGAATTGCCCCAAGCAGTGCAATTCTAAAACCAGGACTCCTACCTATTGTGCTACACAGCCACTAGTTGTTTCTAATCTCATTTCCTGTCTGTTTGTTCTCTGGTTACTTCAGGGCAGCCATTCTGGTCTATGGGTTCAGAATAATTAGAGACTTATTTATCCCTTAATTTTTCTAGTCTTATTATTTCTAGAAAGCAATGGAGCCTGAGGCCGGTTGCAGATGCTCACACCTGTAATCCCAACACTTTGGGAGTCCAAGAGTTGGACCAGCATGGGCAGCGTGGCGAAACCCTGTATCTACAAAAAATACAACAATTAGCTGGGTGTGGTGGTGAATGCCTGTGGTCCCAGCTGCTCAGGTGTTTGAGCCCAGGAAGTCTAGGCTGCAGTGAGCCATGATTGCCATAACTGCACTCCAGCCCCGACAACTGGAGTAAGACCCTGTCTCAAAAAAAAAAAAATGAAAAGAAAGAAGTGAATGGAGCTTGCCTCAGAAAGGTCAGCAAGGTCTGCCACTGCAGTAGATGAGAAAAAGAAAGCAAATAAGCAGTCAATTTTAAAATTAAGAAAACCAGGGTATTCTATGAGGAGCCCATAATTCTTGAGGATTAGATCTTTTTTATCTGGTGTGATCTTGGTTTTTCTCAGTGACTGGAAATTTTATATGTAGCAATCCATATTCAGACATATTTGGACTTATTTTTTCAAAACCTGCCATGATATTTTTGACACAAAATTATCAGTGACACACAATTACGAGTGTTGTAGCATTGCTAATAGGGAAATGATATAAGGGTCTTGCTTCTGAGAGAGTCCTAATATCTGGTTTCTGACTCAGGCAGAATGTGATTTTAGGTTTTTTGGGAAAGCTTTTTCGGTATTTTTTTTTTTTTTTGAGACGGAGTTTTGCTCTTCTTGCCCAGACTGGAGTGCCGTGGTGCAGTCTTGGCTCACTGCCACCTCTGCCTCCCAAGTTCAGGTGATTTTCCTGCCTCATACTCGCGAGTAGCTGGGATTACAGGCATGCGCCACCACACCCAACTAATTTTGTATTTTTAGTAGAGATTAGGGTTTCTCCATGTTGGTCAGGCTGGTCTCGAACTCCTGACCTCAGGTGATCCTCCTGCCTCGGCCTTCCGAAGTGCTGCGATTACAGGCATGAGCCACTGTGCCTGGCCTTCAGTATGTTTTTTAAAAGAGCAGCATTAAGAAACCTTGCTTAATGAAAAACTAGAATTTACAGCCCAAATAGCATCTTCATATTTAGAGGAAACCTTTGCCAATTGTGAGAATAAATAGCCTGGATTACAGCTGAACCTGTCCTACCCGCTCACTCCCAGCTTGTTTGAGCTTTGGTGGCTTCACTGAATGGCATGGTAGAGAATGAAACATTGTATTGAGACTTTTGTTTGTTTGTTTGTTTGTTTGTTTGTTTGGAGATGGGATCTCACTCTTGTCACCCAGACTCGGGTGCAGTGGTGCAATTATAGTTCACTGCAGCCTCAAACCCCTGGGCCTCCCTCGACTTTCTGAGTAGCTGGGACCACAGATGTGCACCACCATGCCCGGCTAATTTTTGTTTCTTTGTTTTTGAGATTAGAGTCTCTCTGTTGCCCAGGCTGGAGTGCAGGGATCTTGGCTCACTGCAACCTCTGCCTCCTGGTTTCAAGTGATTCTCCTGCCTCAGCCTCCTGAGTTAGCTGGGATTACAGGCGTGTGCCACCATGCCTGGCTAATTTTTGTATTTTTAGTAGAGATGGGGTTTCCTCAGACTCCCAAAGTGCTGGGATTATAGGCATGAGCCACTACACCTGGCTTATTTTTAATTTGTTTAGAGATGGGGTCTTGCCATGTTGCCTAGGCTGTTCTCAAGCAGTCCTCCCACCTCGGCCGCCAAACAGACTTGGATTATAGGCATGGGCCACCACACCTGGCCCTGTATTGGGATTTGATGATTGCTGAGCTAGTTCTTTTTATTTCCCTAGATGCTTTTCTTTCATTGCCCCAAAATGTGGACACCTGTATGCACAGGCAGGCAAATACCTTATTTCTGACAGGTATTGAGACCTTGGTTAGATTCTACTATACCCCAAATTTAGGCCTAAACTGTTGCTCCCATGGGGAATTTTTTACACTGTTCTCCTTAAAGAAGGAAACTAAGTTTGAGGTTGTATGTTTGACTCAGAAGTGAATAGGTGAGGTCTGTTCTGTATTTCCAAGCTCATGAGTGGTGTTGTGCACCCATGAACTTCGGTGCACTTTTGTGTGATACTTACTACTCAGGGTTCTGGGAGTTGAGCAAGCCAAAAAGCAGTGACTATAACCATCTTTAGTTAAGCTCTGACCAAAGAAGAGATTAAGTTTAGCTATTTTCAAGTTCACAGTCTAGAAAAAAATGCGTTTTCCTCCTAACTTGGTTTGGGATATAAGGACTAAATTTAGCTATTTGTAGCAATACTGGGACAAATACTTTACGTTATATAGGTCCCATGTGAACATCTGGCAGCTTGAATCTGAATCAAAAAATGTCTAATTACTGTTTATTATCTCTAAACTGGGATTACTTCCTTAAGGGACTGTTGAGATTAATTAAATCATAATAGATATGAAGATGCTTTACAAATTGGAGAGTTTAAGTACACTTAGGTTCTTGCTAATGAAAGTGAGATGCTGTCTCTGTTTCGAAATGTACCTGGGATTGTTTTAATCAAGTATGGTAAGGTGACAGACCTGGAGGCAACCATCTTTGAGAGAAGAGTTTATTTTACTTTTTGAGATGAAGTCTTGCTCTGTCACTAGGCTGGAGTGCAGTGGAACGACCTTGGCTCACTGCAGCCTCTGCCTCTCAGGTTCAAGCTATTCTGCCTCAGCCTCCTGAGGAGCTGGGACTAGAGGCGCCTTCCACCTCGGCCGGCTACCTTTTTTTTTATATTTTAGTAGAGACGGGGTTTCACCATGTTGGCCACCCTGGTTTATTATTACTTAAAGTTCCTGAAAGAGAGCATCATGCCACACACAAAAAATGCAAGGCTATATGGGGAAGTGTCAGAGTCGGAACTAGTCAGAAGGCAGAAGGTGTGAGGGGAAGGAAGCATGGCTGAGCACCTTGGTTTCTATGGGAAGGAATTGGTGGGCAGGGTTAGATATACTTGCTCAAATTTAGGATTGGATAGTTTGAGTAATTTGTTGGGCTCTGGCTTAATGGCTGGTTCCTAGTTGTCCTATATTTGTCCTTGGGTTGATTTATAGAACGGGAATCAGGAGCTTAGTGTACGAAACTTAGTTAAAGGAAGGTGGGGCCAGGCCGAGTGGCTAATGCCTATATTCTCACCACTTTGGAAGGCCGAGGTAAGAGGATTGATTGAGCCCAGGAGTTTGAGACCAACCTGGGCAATATAATGAGACCCTGTGTCTACTAAAAAAAGAAAAGAAAAGAAATCTGAACAGTGTTTGAATGAAAAAAAAAAAGAAAAAATAATTAGCCGGGCATGCAGTGTGTGCCAATAGTCCTAGCCACTATTGTCCTAGGCTGAGGCAGGAGGATCACTTGAGCCCAGGAGTTTGTGGCCGCAGTGAGCTATGATCATACCACTGCACTACAGCCTGGGTGACAGAACAAGACCCTGTCTCTTAAACAAAACAAAACAAAAAGATAAAGAAGGCAGTTGGCTACAAGCACTTTGGATAGTTGGGTTGCATATGAAAGGTGTGCTCATAGGCAAGTTTGCTGTCTCTAAAAATTAGCTATCCCTGAAAGAGCAGAATTAGCTCCAGGATTAGCAAGGCCTCTAAAATATGAAAACATCATAAAACACAGAAAATAAAATAACATTGTTAATACAACTGTGTCTATCATCAGTAATTACGTCACTATGATTGGGAACAAATATGTTGTAAAATTGCTGCTAACATTAATTTTTGTTTTCCTTTTGTAGGAGGAAGAGGAAGAGGAGGAATTAGTGGTAAGAACTGTCTCAGGTTTGGAAACATCTCAGTAAAAGCAGAGTTTGAGCTTCATGAAACTAAGTGCATTTTAAGGAGTCTTTACTTGAAACCTTATAGAGAATGGGGGTGGAATAAGCTTTGATACTTCCTGTGCAGTCAAGTGTTTGGGGTGTGAGCCTTGGAAGCTGAGTCTATCCTGGGTTTGGGGCTTCTTCAGTTGTGGTACCAGGGAGCAGACAGCATCTTGAGGGCCTGGCACTCAGTCGTCTGCTATTTGTGGTTTAATAAAGGACTCTGAAGGAACCTTTGTTAGATAGTCCTTCTCTATGTTAGTATTGCCTTTCTAGCTGGGCAGCTGGGGTGCATGGGCCTGGTTCTCAGACAAGGGGATTTGAAATTTCAGACGTGACATATTCCAAAATGTTGTGTTAACAAGTAAGGCCTCCTGTAGATCTACTTCAAGTTTGGCCAGGTTTCCTTTACCACCTTGTTTTTCAGATAGGACTGAGGCTTTCAGTGCATACTGGCAACCTTGGAAGGCAGGAATGTGAAACTTTTCCCTACTACTTAGCATCAGAATTGAATGGGAGACCGCATTCTGCCATTTCTGGCGGCAGTGTGGCTCTGCCAGCTGGCCTTCTGCACGGTAATTCAGAGGCAGCACCTTGGTTTGGTGGTTGTATTAATCAAAGCATCTGTGTTTGGTGGGTCTCTCCTAAAAGCCCCCATTTTGTTCTTTTTCTGTTTCTACATCAGGATCCCCTAACAACAGTGAGAGAGCAATGCGAGCGGCTGGAGAAATGTGTAAAGGCCCGGGAGCGACTAGAGCTCTGTGATGAGCGTGTATCCTCTCGATCACAAACAGAAGAGGATTGCACGGAGGAGCTCTTTGACTTCTTGCATGCAAGGGACCATTGTGTAAGTCACTCTGAAGTTAGAAAAGGGAAACGTTGCAATGGTCAGGGAATACTTGGTGCTGACAATCTTTCCATGCTAAGGGAAGTCCCATCAATGAGTATTTACTGTGGGCCCAATATATGTCATGCACAGTGCTGAGCATTTTTAAGATTTTCTTTTTGAGGCGGAGTTTCTCTGTTGTTACCCAGACTGGAGTGCAATGGCACGATCTCAGCTCACTGCAACCTCCACCTCCTGGGTTCAAGCAATTCTCCTGCCTTAGCCTCCCGAGTAGCTGGGACTACAGGCATGTGTCACCATGCCCAGCTAATTTTTGTATTTTTAGTAGAAACGGGGTTTCACCTTGTTGACCAGGATGGTCTCGATCTCTTGACCTCGTGATCCACCCGCCTCGACCTCCCAAAGTACTGGGTTATAGGTGTGAGCCACCGCGCCCGGCCAGTGCTGAGCATTTTATGTAAATAACCTATTTTATTTTTTTGAGACAGGGTCTCACTGTGTTACCAGGCTGAAATACAGTGGCATGATCATAGCTCAGTGCCAGCCTTGAACTCCTGGGCCCAAGCAATCCTGCTTTGGCCTTACAAGTAGTTGGGACTACAGGTGCATGCCACCATGTGAGGCTAATTTTTAATTTTTTAATTTTTTGTAGTGATGGGGCCTTGTTATAGTGCCCAGGCTGATCTCAAACTCCTGGGCTCAAGCAATCCTCCCATCTTGGCCTCCCAAAGTGCTGGAATTATAGGCATGAACCATTGTGCCTGGCCCGTAAATAATCTTGCCTAATCCTTACTACTTCCACTGGAAATAGGTATCATTATCCCATTTTACAGATGGAAACTGAGGCTCAGAGAAAAAAACTGAACATCCCAACATGCACTGCTAAACAGTAGGGAAGCTGGATTTTGTACTCTTCAATAACAGACTGTTCTTTAAAATAATTTGTATCCTCAAATGTATCTAATACATAGTAGTTTCTTTTTTTTTTTTTTTTTTTTTTTAGACAGGGTCTTGCTCTATCACCTAGGCTGGAGTGCAGTGGCATGATCTCAGCTCAATGCAACCTTCATCTCCTGGGTTCAAGTGATTCCCCTGCCTCAGCCTTCAGAGTAACTGGGATTAAAAGTGCATGCCACCACACCCAGCTAATTTTTTTTGCATTTTTAGTAGAGACAGGGTTTCATCGTGTTGGCCAGGCTGGTCTCGAACTCCTGACCTCAGGTGATCTACCTGCCTGAGCCTCCCAAAATGCTGGGATTACAGGTGTGAGCCACCGCACCTGGCCCATGCCTGGGTGATTTTTGTATTTTTTGTAGAGATAGATTTTGCCATGTTGCCCAGGTTGGTCTAGAACTCCTGGGTTCACACGTGCCACTCATCTCAGCTTCCCAAAGTGTTGGGATTACAGGATTGAGGTACCATGCCTGGCCTCAAGTGGTTGTTGTTGTTGTTGTTGTTGTTGTTATTTTGAGACAGAGTCTTGCTCTTTCGCCAGACAAGTGCAGTGGCACGATCTCAGCTTACTGCACCTCTGTGTCCTGGATTCAAGCGATTCCCCTGCCTCACCCTCCTGAGTAGCTGGGACTACAGGCACGCACCACCATGCCCGGCTAATTTTTTTATATTTTAGTAGAGATGGGGTTTCACCAAAGCCAGGATGGTCTTGATCTCCTGACCTCATGATCTGCCCACCTTGGCCTCCCAAAGTGCTGGGATTACAGGTGTGAGCCACCGCGCCCGGCCAAAGGGTTGTCTTTTAAAAGTAAACTTCTCAGCAGGGCATGGTGGCTGACGCCTATGATCCTAGCACTTTTGGAAGGCTGAGGCAAGAGGATCCCTTGACCCCAGGCATTCGAGACCAGCCTAGGTAACACAGGGAAATTCTATTTTAAAAAAATTAAAATTAAAAAAAAAAAATTAACGGCCCGGCTCACGCCTGTAATCCAAGCACTTTGGAGGCCAAGGCAGGCGGATCACCTGAGGTCGGGAGTTCAAGACCAGCCTGACCAACATGGTGAAACCCTGTCTTAAAAAAAATAAAAAATAAAATAAAAATTAACTTTCTGCTTGACTCTTACATATAACACAGTAAGGTATTTCACATAAATTACACATAAGGAAAGTTTGATCTGGTTGCTTCTATTAAAACTAATTGGATGGCCAGTAAACGTATGAAAAGATGCTCAACCTGATACGGCGCCACTGCACTCCAGCATGGGTGACAGAGCAAGACTCCATCTCAAAAAAAAAAAGAGAAAGAAAAGATGCTCAACATCATTACCCATCAGGGATACTACTATGAGATATCACTTTATACCACTACCCACTGGGATTGCTATAATAAAAAAGATAACAAGTATTGAAGAGGATGTGGAAAAGTTGGAAACCTCATATGCTGCTGGTAGAAATGTAAATTGGTACAGCCACTGTGGAAAACATCTGGCAGTTCTTCAAAAGGCTAAGTAAGCATAGAGTACTATATGATGGAGCAATTCTACTCCTAGATATATACCCAAGAGAAATGAAAACGTGCACACAAAAATCTGTACACAAATGTTCATAGAAGCATTATTTATACTAATCAAAAAGTGGAAACAACATAAATGTCCATCATCTAGGCCGGGCATGGTGGCTTATGCCTGTAATCCCAGAACTTTGGCAGGTTAAGGTGGGTAGATCACCTGAGCCCAAGAGTTTCAGACTAGCCTAGGCAACATGGTAAAAAAGTATATATATAAAAAGATAACCAGGCATACTGGCTCATCCTGTAGTCCTAGCTACTCAGGAAGCTGAAGGGGAGGATCACCTGAGCTCAGGAGGTTAAGGCTATGATCATGCCCCTGTACTCCAGCCTGGGTGACAGAATGAGACCCGGTTTCGAGAAAACCCAGTTCTTTTCTCAAGAAATTAAACATAGAATTACTATATAATCTAGCAATTTCACTTCTAGATATATACCCAGAAGTATTGAGAGTAGGCTCAAACAAATATTTCCACATTCTTATTCACAATAGCTGAAAGGTGGAAACAACCCAAGTGTCCTTGGATGAATGGATTTTTTTTAAAATGTGCTCTATAGATACAATGGGATATTATTCAGCCTTAGAAGAGAAGGGGCCAGACATGGTGGCTCATGCCTGTAATCCCAGCACTTTGGGAGGCTGATGTAGGGGGATCACCTGAGACCAGGAGTTGGAGGCCAGCCTGGCCAACATGGCGAAACCCCGTCTTTACGAAAAATATAAAAGTTAGCTGGATGTATTGGCAGGCACTTGTAATCCAAGCTACTCAGAAGGCTGGGGCAGGAGAATCACTTGAAGCTGGGAGGCAGAGGTTGCAGTGAGCCGAAATCGGTGCCATTGCACTCCAGCCTGGGTGACTCAGTCTCAAAAAAAAAAAGGGGGAATTAACATGACACATGCTGCAACATTGATGAACCTTGGAGACTATACTAAATGTCGGGAAGGACAAACATTGTATCTCTCCACTTATATGAGGTCACATTCTCCCCCCAGGAGCTGGGGGGAGAAAGGAAATGGAGAGTTACTGTTTAATGGATATATTTTGTTTTAGTAAGGTGAAAAAGTTCCCAAGATTGGAAGTTCTAGAGATTGTAGGAGACTGTATGTTGTAGTACAATGTGAATGCACTTAACTACTACAGAAATGTACAGTTAAAAATGATTAAAGTGGGGCTGGGCAAAGTGGCTCACACCTGCAATCTCCACACTTTGGGAAGCAGAGGCAGGCGGATTGCTTGAGGTCAGGAGTTTGAGACCACCTTGGACAACATGGTGAAACCTTGTCTCTGCCAAAAATGCAAAAATTTAGCTGGGCGTAGTGGTGCACGCCTATAATCCCAGCTACTCAGGAGACAGGCAGGAGAATCACTTGAACCTGGGAGGTGGAGGTTGCAGTGAACCGAGGTTGTACCACTGCACTCCTGCCTGAGGGACAGAGCAAGACTGCCTCAAAAAAAAAAAATGGAAGTTGGGCACAGTGGCTCACGCCTGTGATCCCAGCATTTTGGGAGGCGAAGGCGGGTGGATCATCTGAGGTCGGGAGTTTGAGACTGGCCTGACCAACGTGGAGAAACCCCATCTCTACTAAAAATAAAAAAAATTGCCGGGCGCGGTGGCTCAAGCCTGTAAT
>NW_016107444.1:2571438-2573268 GCF_001604975.1 Cebus imitator
TCAGGCAATTCTCCTGCCTCAGCCTCCTGAGTAGCTGGGATTATAGGCACGCGCCACCATGCCCAGCTAATTTTTTGTATTTTTAGTAGAGACAGGGTTTCACCATGTTGACCAGGGTGGTCTCGATCTCTTGACCTCGTGATCCACCCGCCTCGGCCTCCCAAAGTGCTGGGATTATAGGCGTGAGCCACCGCACCTGGCCTCCTGTGAATATGTTTTGAATTAATATGTAATGTTAATATCACTGATGGGGAGGTACAAGTTTTTGTAGGATGATAGGAAGGACAGATTTGTGTGCGGTTAGGGGCTTGTTTAGAGAAGACTTGGCAGAAAATGACATGCATAAGATCTACAGTCTAAATGAAGACTAAAGGATGAAAAAAGTAGGGAGTTCACTAGTGCTCAAGTGCTGTGTGAGTATGTGAGAAGGGAAGTGGTGAGAATAGAGGCAGTACTATTTCAGGTCTTGAAGGACCTTGTAAGCCATGACATTAAATTGATGACATCCTTTTCTTCTGCCAGTTGATGACATCCTTTTCTTTCCCCCATCTAGGTGGCCCACAAACTCTTTAACAACTTGAAATAAATGTGTGGACTTACTCACCCCAGCCTTCATCATCTGGGCATCAGGATATTTCCTTATGGTTTTGGATATACCATTTGTTTCTTCTTATCTGTGTAACTGTAAGTTCACATGAATCTTGTGGATTTTGGCTTAGGCTGGTAGCTTCTATGTAATTCACAGTGATTCCATCTTAATAAAATTTCTGTGATCTGCAAACCTGTCCCCTGTTCTTTTTTTAAAAATTGATAATTCTTTTTTTTAATTTGAAATTTTATTTTCTTTTGGGGGGACTGGGGGCAAGGGGGACAGGGGCTCAGTTGGCCAGGCTGGAGTGTAGTGGCACAAACAGCTCATTGCAGCCTCCACTTCCTGGACTCAGTTGATCCTCTCACCTCTGCCACCAAGGAGCTGGGACAAGAGGCATTCATCATCATGCCCAGTTAATTTTAAAAATATTTTTAAACATTATAAGAATAGATATACCCATTACCTAGCAAGTATGTATGTCTTGATGAGAGCTGGGTCTGGAACAATGGCTTATACCTGTAATACCAACACTTGTGGAGGCTAAGACAAGAGGATCTCTTGAAGCCAGGAGTTCAAGACCAGACTAGGCAACATAGTGAGATCTTGTCTCTACAAAAATAAATAGATGGGTGTGATGGTGTTCTCCTGTAGTCCTAGCTACTTGGGAGGTTAAGGTAGGAGGCTACCTTAAGCCCAAGAGTTCGAGGGTTACAGTGAGCTAGGATCACTGGGTCTGGGACACATAGTTAGGCTGTTTTTGTTTTGTTTTGTTTTGGAGATGGGGATCTCGCTCTGTCGCCCAGGCTGGAGTGCGGTGGCGGTGTACTCTCGGCTCACTGCAGCCTCCACCTCCCAGGTTCAAGCAATTCTGCCTCAGCCTCTGAGTAGCTGGGACTATAGGTGCATGCCACCACACCCAGCTAATTTTGTGTGTGTGTGTGTGTGTGTGTGTGTGTGTGTGTGTGTGTTTTAGTAGAGACAGGGTTTCTCCGTGTTGCCCAGGCTGGTTTCAAACCCCTGAGCTCAGGCAATCTGCCCACCTCAGCCTCCCAAAGTGGTGGCATTACAGACATGAACCACTGTACCCAGCCAAGACCCTGTAGTTTTTTGAAAAAGAAAAAGCCAGGTGGGGTGGCTCGCACTTGTAATCCTAGCACTTTGGGAGGCTGAATTGGGAGGATTACTTGAGGCTGGGAATTCGAGGCCAGCCTGGGCAACATAACAAAGCTCTGCTTCTA
>NW_016107444.1:2574283-2581285 GCF_001604975.1 Cebus imitator
AAAAAAAAAAAAAAAAAAAAAAAGATATAGGCTGAGCACGGTGACTCATGCCTGTAATCCCAGCACTTTGGAGGCTGAGGCGTGTGGATCACTTGAGCTCAGGACCAGCCTGACCAATATTATGAAACCCTGTCTCTACTAAAAATACAAAAATTAGCTGGAAGTGGTGGCAGGCACTTGATATCCCAGCTACTCGGGAGGCTGAGGCAGAGAATTGCTTGGAACCAGGAGGAAGAGTTCGCAGTGAGCCGAGATCACACCACTGCACTCCAGTCTGGGCGACAGAGAGAGACTCCATCTCAAAAAAGAAAAGAAAGACATAGCTGGGCGCGGTGGCTCATGCCTATAATTCCAGCACTTTGGGAGGCCGAGGCGGGTGGATCACAAGGTCAAGAGATCGAGACCATCCTGGTCAACAAGGTGAAACCCCGTCTCTACTAGAAATACAAAAATTAGCTGGGCATGGTGGTGCGTGCCTGTAGTCCCAGCTACTCAGGAGGCTGAGGTAGGAGAATTGCTTGAACTCAGGAGGCGGAGGTTACGGTGAGCCAAAATTGCACCATTGCATTCCAGCCTGGGTAACAAGAGTGAAACTCCATCTCAAAAAAAAAAAAAAGATATAGAAATAAAGATGTATTTTTAATTTAAAAAATAAAAACAGTAATTTTACATGAGAAAAAAAACTTATGTGGTAAATTCTTGTCCTAGAGTGAAATGACTGTTTTTGTTTGTTTGTTTGTTTTGAGATGGAGTTTTGCTCTTGTTGCCCAGGCTTGAGTGCAATGGCACGATCTTGACTAACTGCAACCTCCGCCTCCTGGGTTCAAAGGATTCTCCTGTTAAAAGGGAATTGTTTATAATAGTCTTTCGAGAAAATGGATCCCCTATTGTTAAGAAAAGGTAAAGATTTGGTCTTAATAAAATTACAAGAAATTTTGGGCCAGGTATGGTGGCTTACACCTGTAATCTCAGCACTTTAGGAAGCCGAGGTGGGCAGATAACCTGAGGTCAGGAGTTCAAGACCAGCCTGGTCAACATGGAGAAACACCATCTCTACCAAAAGTATATAAATTAGCTGGGCATGGTGCTGTGCACCTGTAGTCCCAGCTACTCAGGAGGCTGAGACAGGAGAATCACTTGATCCTGGGAGTCAGAGGTTATGGTGAGCCAAAATTGTGCCACTGCACTGCAGCCTGGGTGACAGAGCAAGACTCTGTCTCAAAAAAAAAAAAAAAAAATTAGAAGAAATTGAAATTTTGCTTTTCAATTTTATAACCTGTTTCTCTTAAGAACTCCTCAGATTCGTATCTCAGAAGTTCAACTGTTGTAGCTCACTGCTTTCAACTCTTTCTCACTGCTTTCAATTCTTTCTCCCTTTGAGAAGGCCTGGAGATAACTCTCTCCTTCAGCTTTTTCATGAGCTCCTGTAATTTTTTCTCCTTCAGTTAAAATTGGTATGGCCTGATGCTAAAATGTTTTATCTTAAAGGTCTACAAAATCAATGTTTCCTCCAGTATAACCTGATTCTATACTCTTGGTTTTTCTTGATATGTAGCCTTATTTTTGGCTTTTTGGTTTTTACTATTAAAAAAGGATTTAAGGGCTAATGAGTGCCTTTCCATATCCATTACCATTTGGTCTAAGATGTTTACTTGGCTATGAGACTGCAAACCCTAATTCATGCCATGATGGTAAACAGGGGATTGGATATGCCTTAACTATGCCCGCTTTAAAGTTTAAGCTATATTCATAAGGTCCTTCAAGAATATGGAAATAAAGTATTGCCTCTTCCCACAAGACTTAGTCTTACTAAAATTTTTTTTAAAAAAGGATTCCCTTGGCTGGGGATCCCAGCAGTTTGGGGAGGCCAAGGTGGGCAGATCACCTGAGGTCAGGAGTTCAAGACCAGCCTGGCTAACATGGCAAAACCCTCTCTCTTCTAAAAATACAAAAATTAGCCAAGTGTGGTGGTGTGCACCTGTAGTCCCAGCTACGTGGGAGGCTAAGGCAGAAGAATTGCTCGAACCCAGAAGGCAGAGGTTGCAGTAAGCCAAGATCACACCACTGCACTTCAGCCTGGGCGACAGAGTAAGACTGTCTCAAAATAAATAAATAAATAATAAAAAGGATCCCCTAAGAATCAATTACAACCAAAATAAAAGAGCCTTTAGTGGGTATTGTTAAGTACCCCCAACTGTTGTTAAACTTCAAGAAATCACTAGCTGGCTACACCTGTCCAGAATTAAACCTGTTTCTTATGAGTCCCTGTAGGTGTAGAAGGAGGACATTATGACCTTCATTTATGAATTCTTATAAGTCTTAAAGTTGTTATTTCACAAACACAAAAATAAATAATGTGACAAGGAAGAGTATGTGCAGTACTAAACTACATGTGTTGTTCTCACCTGGTTTTTACCTTTCCTAAGACCTTTAAATAGCTATTCTTTTTTTTTTTTTTGAGACGGAGTTTTGCTCTTGTTACCCAGGCTGGAGTGCAATGGCGCGATCTCGGCTCACCGCAACCTCCGCCTCCTGGGTTCAGGCAATTCTCCTGCCTCAGCCTCCTGAGTAGCTGAGACTACAGACACGCGCCACCATGCCCAGCTCATTTTTTGTATTTTTAGTAGAGACGGGGTTTCACCATGTTGACCAGGCTGGTCTCGATCTCTTGACCTTGTGATCCACCCGCCTCAGCCTCCCAAAGTGCTGGGATTACAGGCTTGAGCCACCGCACCCGGCTATAGCTATTCTATTATTACTAATTTTTGGCCCTTGCTTATTTAACCTCCTAGTAAAGTTTGTGTCTTCAGACTACAATTCCACATGAAAACAATGCTGGCTCAAGGCTTCTAACCCATCCCATCTTCTGACCTGGAAAATAAAAACAATCTGCTACTATACCCATCAGATTAGGTATCCAGAGACTATCACTCCTTCAATGCTAAGCAGGGCCTATGCCCATAAAATTAGCAGAAAACAGTTACAGAAGATGGACCTCTGCCCTTGTGCAGCCCCTTTAAGACCTTTTTTAACTTTTTATTTTTTTGAGAGTCTCACTCTGTCCCCCAGGCTGGAGTGCAGTGGTGCTATCTTGGCTCACTGCAAACTCCTCCTGAGGTCAAACAATTCTCCTGCCTCAGCCTCCCAAGTAGCTGGGACCACCACGCCCAGCTAATTTTTGGATTTTTAATAGAGATGGGGTTTCATTATGATGGCCAGACGGGTCTCAAACCTCTGCCTCAAGTGATTTGCCTGCTTTGGCCTCCCAAAGTGCTAGGATTACAGGTGTGAGCCACCACACCTGACCACCCCTTTAAGATTAAGGAGGATGCCGGGTGTGCTGGCTCTTGCCTGTGATCTCAGCACTTTGGGAGGCCGAGGTGGGCAGATTGTCTGAGGTTGGGAGTTTGAGACCAGCCTAACCAATATGGAGAAATCCCATCTCTACTAAAAATACAAAATTAGTCAGGTGTGGTGGCAAATGCCTGTAATCCTAGCTACTTGGGAGGCTGAGACAGGAGGATCACTTGAACCCAGGAGGTGGAGGTTGAGGTGAGCCAAGATAACGCCATTGCACTCCAGCCTTTGCAAAAACAGCATAACTCCATCTTAAAAAAAAAAAAAAAGATTGAGGAGGAGTATCTAATCTCTGAGGGGGAATGAAGTAAGGGATGGCAGGAATTATTCACAGGTCCCAAGGTCCCGATTGGATAAAGTGAAGAAACTGGTAGGAACCAGCAGATGGCGATAAAAGCCATCCCTAGCTACCTTCATTGGTCATTAGAATAAGACAGTCCCTCTGGGTCATATGTACCCAGATGATATGGCAATGACCAGGAAGTTACTGTCCCTTTCCTAGAAAGTGAGGAATAAACTGCCCCTCAATTTGCATTAGCCCACTTCTTGATTTGCATCTAATTAAAAGTGGGTGTAAGTGGATATAAATACAGTTGCCAACAGGACAAGAGCAGCTCTCGGCACACTGCCTATGAGTTGTCCCTGATCTACAAGGAGTACTCCAGTTCAATTAGAAATTGCTGTTTGACCACTCATGGTGGCTCATGCCTCCAGTAACAGCACTTGGGGAAGCTGAGGCAGGAAGATTTCTTGAGCTCAAGGTCCTGAGACCATATATTGCCTGGGAAACATAATGAGATCCTGTCTCTACAAAAAATACAAAAATTAGCTGGGGGTGGTGGTGGACACCTGTGGTCCCAGCTACTTGGGTAGCTGAGGTGAGAAGACTGTATGAGCCCAGGAGGTCGAGGCTGCAGTGAACTGGGATTGCACCACTGTACTCTAGCTTGGGTGACAGAGCGAGACCCTGCCTTAAAAAAAGATTGTTGTTTAACACCACCAGCTCACCCTTAAATTCTTTCCCGGGCAAAGCCAAGAACCCTCCCAGACTAAGTCCTAGTTTGAGGGCTTGTCTGACTGTCTGCATTTATACCACAACCTTGCACAAAAGCCATCACATTACACAAAATGCTTCTGTGAAAACATCTGCCCAGTAACTGCTTGTCTAAACTTGGACTGATGCTTGTTATTGACTAATCCTTGTTATCGATTCTTGTAGCAAAGGCTAATTGTTTCAAAACAACTTACTATATGTAACAATTCTCACTTTTTCCTTTAAAAACCCCCATTTTTTCAGGCTAGGCATGGTGGCTCATGGCTGTTATCCCAGCTCTTTGAGTGGATCCCTTGAGCCCAGGAGTGTGAGACCAGCCTGGGCAAAATGGTGAAAGCTTGTTTGTACAAAGAATATGAAAATCAGCCAGGTGTGGTGGCACGTGCCAGTAGTCCCAGCTACTTGGAAGGCTGAGGCAGGAGGATCGATTTAACCTGGGAGGTGGAGGCTGCAGTAAGCCATGATCGTGCAACTGCACTCCAGCCTAGGTAACACGGTGAGACCCTGTGTCAAAAAAATAGAATAAAAAACAAAAAAAAATCTCGTTTTCCTTTACCTCCTCATATACCTGTAGGTTAATATGGTACCATATTCCACACTGCAATGCCCACTTCTGAATTAGTTTTTTATCTTTGGAGAATCTCTTTGATTTAGTTTGACAGTAGAACTAACATAGAAAGAAATCAAACTATAAAGAGTGGAAATCAATGCCATATAAAATAAAGGAGAAAAACAACAAAACCAAAAGCTAGTTCTTTGAAAAGTTCAATAAAATGGATAAACATCTCATTAGCCTGATAAGGTATAAAAGAGGAAGACAAATTGCCAATATCAGTAATAAGAGAGGGGACATCACTAAGGATCCTATAAACCACAGGTCAGCAAGCTTTTTCTGTAAAGATTCAGGGAGGATGTTTGGCTTTGTGGGCCACATGATCTGTGGAGCAACTACTTTGTTGCAGCGATAAAGGAGACACAAACATTATGTATTTATATTTCAAAAACAGGCTGCAGGCTGAATTGGGCTGTGGCTGCAGTTTGCCGCCCCCTCCTATAGACATTAAATGGATAATAATGGAATATTCTGAAAGGCTTTACATGAAGACAACACCTTAGATGAAATGAACACATTCTTTTTTTTTTTTTTTTTTAGAGATGGGGTTTCTCCATGATGGCCAGGCTGGTCTTGAACTCCTGACTTTAGGTGATCCGCCCAACTCGTCCTTCCAAAGTGCTGGGATTATAGGCCTAAGTCACCGTGCCCGGCCTGAACACATTCTTTAAAAGACTAAAATTGCCAGGTGTGGTGGCTCACGCCTATAATCCCAGCACTTTGGGAGGCAGAGGCGGGTTGATCACGAGGTCAATAGATCAAGACCATCCTGGCCAACATAGTGAAACCCCGTCTCCACTAAAATACAAAAATTAGCTGGGCGTGGTGGTGCGCGCCTGTAGTCCCAGCCTAGGGAGGCTGAGGCAGAAGAGCTACTTGAACCCGGGAGGCAGAGGTTGCAGTGAGCCGAAATCGCACCACTGCACTCCAGCCTGGCACCTGGTGACAGAGTGAGACTCTGTCTCAAAAAAAAAAAAAAAAAAAAAAAGACTAAAATTGTTGGGGCCGGGCATGGTGGCTCATGACTGTAATTCCAGCACTTTGGGAGGCTAAGGCAGGGGGAATTACCTGAGGTTGCCAATTAGAGACTAGCCTGGGCAACATGGTGAAATCCCATCTCTACTGAAAATACAAAAATTAGCCAGGTGTGTTGGCACATGCCTGTAGTCTCAGCTACTCAGGAGTCTGAAGCACAAGAATCTCTTGAACCCGGGAGGTGGAGGTTGCAGTACACCAAGATTGTACCACTGCACTCCAGTCTGGGTGACAGAGTAAGACTCTGTCTCAAAAAAAAAAAAAAAAAAAAAGACTCAAATTGTCAAAGCCAATGCAAGAAGAATTAGAAAATTCAAATAGCTCTATATTAGGGTTTCTCAGCCTCAGTGCTGTTGATATTTGGGTTGGCTAATTCTTTGATGTGAGGGAGGGCTGTCCTGTGTATTGTAGGGTGCTGAGCAGTAACCCTGGCCTCTACTGCCTAGTTGCCAGACAGAATCGCCTTCTAGTTATAACAGCCCCAAATGTCCAGATGTTACCAAATGTCCCCTGAGGGAGGGGTAAAATCACTGCTGCCCTACATCAATTAAAGAAATTGAGAAGTTGGCCGGGAATAGTGGCTCATGCCTGTAATCACAGCACTTTCGGAGGCCAAGATGGGCAGATCACCTGAGGTTGGGAATTTGAGACCAGCCTGACCAATATGGAGAACACTGTCTCTATTAAAAATACAAAATTAGCTGGGCGTTGTGCTGCATGCCTGTAATCCCAGCTAGTTGGGAGGCTCAGGCAGGAGAATCGCTTGAATCCTGGAGGTAGAGGTTGCGGTGAGCCGAGATCCTGCCATTGCCCTCCAGCCTGGGCAACAAGAGTGAAACTCCGTCTCAAAAAAAAAAAAAAGAATACAAAGTTGGTTCATATTGAAAAGTCAGCCAATATGATTCATCATAGTAATGAAATAAAGAAGTAAAACTGGCCAGGC
>NW_016107444.1:2582010-2590461 GCF_001604975.1 Cebus imitator
GCTCACTGCAAACTCTGCCTCCCGGGTTCAAGCAATTCTCCTGCCTCAGCCTCCCAAGTAGCTGGGATTACAGGCATGTGCCACCATGCCCAACTAATTTTTGTATTTTTAGTAGAGATGGGGTTTTGCCATGTTGGCCAGGCCTGTACCCAACTCCTGACCTCAGGCGATCTGCCTGCCTCGGCCTCCCAAAGCGCCAGGATTACAGGCATAAACCACCAGACCAGCCAGCATTTTTCTTGAAAAATGAACAAAGTGAGCCTGTCACTTCAAGGAAAATAACTGACAGTATTTGTTGCCAATAAGAAAATTTAAGCTTTCAGCCAGGGGCAGCGGCTCACTCTCAGAGGCATGTGAACCACAGCAACTACATCTTAAATAGGAGCTGGGTAAAATGAGGCTGAAACCTATTGGGCTGCATCCCCAGACAGTTAAGCCATTCTGTCACAGGATGAGATAGGTCTGCACAAAATAAAGCTCATAAAGACCTTGCTGATACAACAGGTTGCAGTAAAGGAGCCTGCCAAAACCCACCAAAACCAAAACGGTGACAAAAGCACCCTCTCGTTATCCTCACAGCTATACTACCACCAGCACCATGACAGTTTACAAATGCCATGGCAATGTTAGGAAGTTACACTATGTGGTCTAAAAAGGGGAGGCACAAATAACCCACCCCTTGTTTAGCATATCATCAATAAATAACCATAAAATTGGCAACGAGCAGCCCTTGGGGCTGGTCTATCTATGGAATAGCCATTCTTTTATTCTTTTACTTTCTTTCTTTTCCTTTCTTTCTCTCTCTCTCTCTCTCTCTTTCTTTCTCTCTTTCTCTCTCTCTCTCTCTTTCTCTTTCTCTCTCTTTCTCTCTTTCTTTCTTTTTTTTGATGAAGTCTCAGTCTGTTGCCCAGGCTGGAGTGCAGTGGCCTGGGCTATTGTTTTACTTTCTTAATAAACTTGCTTTCACTTTGCATTGGGACCACCCTAAATTCTTTCTTGGACGAGATCCAAGAACCCTCTCTTGGGGTCTGGATCAGGACTCCTTTCTGGTAACACCTGTAATCCCAGCCAATCTCTCTGCCTTCTGATCTCCCTGCCTCACTCCTACCCACTCTGATAATCTATTGTTTAATGATCATTTAAAAAAACAGTTTCTGGGCTGGGCGCAGTGGCTCACACTAGTAATCCCAGCACTTTGGGAGGCCGAGGTGGGCGGATCACGAGGTCAGGAGTTCAAGACCAGTCTGACCAATATGATGAAACCCTATCTATACTAGAAATACAAAAATTAGCTGAGCGAGGTGGCACATGCTTGTAGTCCCAGCTACTTGGGAGGCTGAGGTAAGAGAATCGTTTGAACCCAGGAGGTGGATGTTGCAGTGAGCAGAGATCGCACCACTGTACTACGGCCTGGGCGACAGAGGGAGTCTCTGTTTCAAAGAAGAAACAACAACAACAAAAATCAGTTTCTGATCATGTCCCTCCTCTCCACTGGATCCGTACTGGTGATGTCAAGTGTTGTGGGGCTTCCACAATTTGAGAGGGTATATTTAAGAAAAATAATACAAAATTTCAGCAGGGTACGGCTCATGCCTGTAATCCCAGCACTTTGGGAGGCTGAGGTGGGTGGATCACTTGAGGTCAGGAGTTCGAGACCAACCTGGCGAACATGGTGAAACCCCTGTCTCTACTGAAAATACAAAAATTAGTGGGTGTTGTGGTGCGCACCTGTAATCCCAGCTCCTTGGGAGACTAAAGCAGGAGAATAGCTTGAACCCAGGAGGCGAAGGTTGCAGTGAGCTGTGATCGTGTCACTGCACCCCAGCCTGGGCAACAGAGCAAGACTCCGTTTCAAGAAAAAAAAAAAAAAAAATTTGGTACAGGTCCTTGAAAGGGGACATGCAAACGATAGGTCCTGAAACTTATGCTTCTTTCGTTTCACAGCAAATCTGCTTCTGCCTTCAGTCTGGTCTCATTTTCCTCTACCTAAGGATCTTTCTCCATACAATTTTGGCCTAGGAGGCCGTTCCCGCCCCTTTTCGCCTAGCTAACTCTTTCGGTACTCAATCATCTGCTCCTAATCCTCCCTGATCCCCCAAGTGGGCTAGGGTCTTATTCGGAGTCCCTTGCACTGCTCTAAGCACCCAGGCAGAGTTATCATTGCGGGTGCCAGGTTGCTCTTTTTCCCGCAGCCTTCAAGGGATCCCTGGAGGGGCGGAGTCTGTAGGAGCGCGCGGAGTCCTGGGAGAGCGTCTGATGTAATTCCCTCCTCTTTTCTCGCTTCAGTCCAGCCGGGTGGCGCTCACTACCTCCCCGGAACACGCAGGTGTCCCGCAGCGGTTCCGGTCGGAATTACCCAGCGGCGCACGCCGACATGGCTGCGCTGACACTGAGGAGCGTCCGGGAACTGCTAAAGCGTGTGGACTTCGCGACGGTCCCGCGGAGACATCGACATAAGAAGAAATGGGTAAGGTCCAGCTGTGGGCGCAGGAGGGAACAGTGAGGCAGAGACTTCAGTCCTTTCATTTCCCGGCCCTCTAGAACGCCTAGGCCTCTTTCCTAACTACTTCACGGAGCGTCCCTGGCACCTCCCTTTCACTTCTGTTCCGTCACAGCCTCTGTCCACACCCCTTTTTTGTCTCGAACCTTCATCTCTTCCACTTGTTACGTCCGCAGCCTCCTGTCTCTGCCCCTCTAAGTGGCGTCATCACCTCTGCCTTCATTATTTTAGTGATGTCACCGGCTCTTGTTCCTCAGCTGTGTCCACCTACCTTTCTGTCCCCCACCACCCCCTTTTACTTCCCTCCCTCCCTCTTTCCCTTCCCTCTCCCCCGCCTTTCCCTTGCCCATTCATTCTTCCCCCACATGACTTCTCCTCCTTTCCTCATTGATCTTCCAGCTGGGTCGCCCTCACCCCTCGGAAAATACCATAGCGACCTCCCCTTCCCTCCTGGGTCTCCGCCGCCCTGCAGGAAGGGATTCAGCCCCTTCCTCAACCTCGAGCTGCCTCTGGCGACCGGGAAAGGTTACAGCGACCATCCTGTCCATACTGCCGGCCTTTCCCCAAACGCAGGCAAAAGGTGCAACGAATCCTCTCATCCCCTGGAGTCTCCCTGCTTCTCCAGAGACCCTTTTTCTTGCCTCACTGGCAGCCCTGGAATTTCTTCTACGATCGACACGCCCCCCTGCCCACCCCAGCTGATTCCCTCTCCGCCTCCACGGTCTCATCTTCCACAGCCACAACCTCCCTCTCATTCAGGGAGATGTTATTTTGATTCCTCTTCCCCACTCCTGGAAAGGACCTACTGCCGCGAGCCCTGCCACTCGGATTCCCCACCTTCCAGCCCCTATTTTGAGCAGTTCAGCATAACGGGGTCACCCCCTGTCTGTCAGCGGACCCCTTATTGCACCTGGATCAGTCCATCGAGAATGCGGCGTCCCTGTCTTCAAGGCACGAACTTTGACCAGAACACTAACCTCTGTTACTATAGCGGATGCCCTTCGGCTTTTGGAACCAGCCCCGCAATCTCCTCTCCCCTTGCTCAGCGGTCCCCGGGAAGGAGCCCATTGACCTCCCCTCAGCTCACTCATGTACCCTTGGAAACTGGACTCATGATTTCGCCTCCTCCTACTCATAGGACCCGGGGAACTTGCCTCAAGATTTCACCTCCCCTTGCTCGCCGACCAGTGGAAACTAGTCCTGTGGCCTCCCCAACCCTTTCTCACAGAGTTTTGGAAACTGGGCTGATGATCTCTCTGCCCTCTCACTGGTCCTCAGGGAGAAGTTATAATGACCCCCTTCTTTCCCCAGCATCTTCCCCACCTACTGGCAACTTTTACTGTGGCAGCCCTAAGCCTCCAGACTCTTGTGAACCCAAACCACAGCTTGACCTGCCCCTTGAGAAAAATTGTGGCTCGCCACTCTCTTCTCAGGCAGGCATGCCTGGCTCTCCCAGCTCACCTCGGGAGGGCTCTTATCATTATTCCCATCTTTCCTCAGAGGCCTATGTGCCTACTCCTGGGAGTCCTTGCTGTGCCACACGCCTGCGCTTTGGGAGTACTGATTCTCCTTGCTCACCCCAGTTCCAGGCTCCCAGGAAGGCTTGCTTTGAGTCCCTTCTCTCCTGGGAGACAGGTGGGAACTCTTACCTCATCCTCACCCCGGACACCACAATTTCTGGTCCCCCCTGTTCCCAGGAACCATCTCTTCCCCACTGTCCTCATTCTGGCCTTTCCTCCTTCCCTTCACCCCCGGGCAACCAGTTTATATCTCCACCCCAGCCACTCCCCCACAGAAGCTACAATGAACCCCCTCTTCCCACCCCAGTTTCCCCCCAAGTGAAGTCCCCTAAATCCTCAGAGTTAAGACAGTCACATACTCCCCACAGGTGTCACTCCCTAGTCAGCACTCCCCAACACACCCCTTCTGGCCAGCCCAAGCCTGCCAAGGCCAGCACCTCTCCCCCACCTCCCTCCCACCTCTCTGGTCTTTCTTGTATGGAGCCATCCATCACAACTCCTTCAAATTCCAGCCCCAAAGAACTTCCCCCGGGGACTGCCTTGCCAACTGTGGTCCCTAGAACCCTCAAAACTGTTAGCCCCAGTTCTCTTCCCTTCTGCCTTCCTTGTGATCCTGTCTCGTCCAATGGTTATGCTCAGAGCAGCCCCCATGGGCCCCCCTGCAAAACCCATATATACTCTGTGGTTCCCTCCCCTGCCCATCCCTGCCCACTGTCTGGTTCCCTCAATCACTCGACAGGCCCCCCTCCCATTGTGCCCCTGTGTGACACCTATAGTACTCCCAGGGGCCCACCCCAACCTCGTTGCCAGCCTGTGGTGCCTCCTTGTTCTACTCACATCTATTCTTTTATCCCTTTGAGAACATCCTTTGATCCTCAAAGTTTACCCATTTTCCCCCGAGTCCGGGCCTACCCTGACACTGTCCCTTGTGGCCTCCATATCTACCCTGTGGCCCCTCAAGTTCCTTGCAAAGAGCCCCTGCAGATCCCCTACAGCTGCCCTTTGCCTTCATCCAAGGATTCCAGCTGTAGCACTAATCCCAGCTGTAGTTCGACTGTTATTAGCGAATGCCAGAGTAGTGACAGCCAGAGCAGGAGTTCCTACCAAAGCCAAATTCAGAGCCAAAGCAAGAGTCCCCATCATGGCACAAGTCAGAGCCGGAGCAAGAGCCGTCATTTGAGCAGAAGTCCGAGCCAGAAAAGGAGTCCCTATCCTAGCAGAAGCCGGAGCGGGAGCAGTAGTCCTCAACAAAACACAAGTCAGGGCCAGAGTGAGAGTCCCCACCTTAGCATAAATGAGCGCCAGGATGAGAGTCCCCAAATTAGCAGAGGTCAGGGCAAGAGCAAGAGTCTCCGCCGTGGCAGAAGTCGGAACCGGAGCAAGAGTACCCAACGTGGCAAAGGTCAAGGCCAGAGCAAGAGTCCCCAACATAGCAGGAGCCAAAGCAAGAGTCCCAGCAGGGGCAAAAGTCATAGTCAGAGCAAGAGTACTCACCATAACAAGAAATGAGGGCCAGAGCAAAAGTTCTGACCAGACCAGAAATCTAGGCCAGAGCAAGGCATAGATAGTAACAAGATTGCCAGCAATAGCAAGCATCCCAGCTGCAGCAACCAGGACCAACTTGTGGACTCCCCATCTGAAGTCTACATTTCTCTTTTACTCCACCTCCTTGCTCTTATGCTCTTGTCCTTCTCTGCTACCCTCGTAGCAGTCATCCTACAAGTCCCTGTTTTAGTTCACACCTCAAGATTCTGTGGGCCCTCCTTATGCTACCTTTCTGGGGTCTGGGAACTCTCCCAACATGGCCCTCAACCCTCTGATTCTGAGCATTGTGGTGCTAGTCACTGCATAACGGTAGGTAAGTTACCCACATCTCTCCATCAAATTGAAAGGTTGTTAATTTTTTTGGTATCATACGGAGCTATCAGTTATAGTGCTCACATAATCTAGTAGACGTGAAAGTGCTTTGGAACATAAAAGGACTGTTCAGAGGAAAAGGGCCTTTTGCTTTTAAGCTCAAAGCTTCCCAGAGCCTCCATAGTTTCTCCTAACCTTCTGCAAGCTCTCCTCAAGAGTTCTCTCCTGAGCTGCCATTCTCCTAAGTTCCTCTTACTCCAAGGTCCCCCTTCTTGATGACCCCCGCACAGCACTGTGAGAGTTACATCTTTATCTGACAATCCTGGGATGGGAGGACCTGCCCTCCATTACTTTTCTCTCTCGCACTTCTCTGGCAGGCAGGCAGGATGCAAAAGCAGGAGTAGGCACTAGTTGGATCCAAGTTTGCCCCTTGGCTCTGAGGTGGGGTCAGGTAGTAGGGAGTAGAGGCAAGACTGGGAAAACCAATAAGCCTGTCCTTTCTCTTTTAGGCTGCCACAGAGCCCAAATTCCCTGCCGTTCGACTGGCTCTGCAGAATTTTGACATGACTTACAGTGTGCAGTTTGGAGATCTTTGGCCATCAATCCGTGTCAGTCTCCTCTCAGAGCAGAAGTATGGTGCACTGGTCAATAACTTTGCTGCCTGGGATCATGTGAGTGCTAAGCTGGAGCAGCTGAATGCCAAGGACTTTGTGAAGGAAGCCATCTCCCACTGGGAACTGCAGTCTGAGGGTAGCCAATCTACAGCCCCATCCCCTCCTTCTTGGGCCTGCAGTCCAAACCTTCGATGCTTCACTTTTGCCAAAGGGGATGTCAGTCGCTTCCCTCCTGCCAGGTAGGATCTGGAGCCATGACTGGAGCAGCCTGAGTGCAGGCTGGACGTGGATATGATGAGAGCCAGCATGTACCCTCTGTAATAAAGACCATAGTATTGCTAATACTTACGGCATGTTTATACAGGCTAGGCATTTTTTGAGGTGCTATACCTATGTTATCTCTTTTTGTTCTGTCAACAGCCTTATGAAGTAGGTAATATTACTGTTCCTCTTTTACACTTGGGGAAATTGAGGTACAGAGAAGTTAAGATTCTTCCTTGCTTTAGGTCCCTCAGATGGCAAGAGGTGTGGATAGTATTTAGACCCGGAACCCACTCTGCTCTACGTCTCTGGTAGAAAACAGCCACCTTTTACATGAGCACTCTCTAGGCACTCTCTAGTTGAAATATGTGTCATTCACAGCATCTTCTCATTTTCCCCTCACAGCCACCCATCAAAGTGAATAGGAAAAGTAACTTCATGGTAGCAAAGAGGTAGTGGGACTTTCCTAGGAAATAGGGCTGGCCTAGGGGCACAAAGCTGGTACTAGACTGGGAAAAAGAAAGGAGAACTTCCAGTTTCTTGATCCAATGCTAATTTATATGAAGTTGAGTGAGAAAGGACTCCAGAATCAAATGCTGAATTGTGGTTTAACAATTAAGGAGTGCTCAATGTTAGTTGTAGGGTATGGGAATTGATTTTTGAAAGACTGATTGATTTTTTGTTTTTTTGAGCCAGAGTCTTACCCTGTCACCCAGGCTGAAGTGCAATGGCGTGATCTCGGCTCACTGCAACCTCTGCCTCCTGAGTTCGAGCGATTCTTCTGCCTCAGCCTCCCGAGTAGCTGGGATTACAGGCATGCACCACCATGCCTGGCTAATTTTTTGTATCTTTAGTAGAGATGGGGTTTCACCATGCTGGCCAGGCTGGTCTCAAACTCCTGACCTCATGATCTGCCCGCCTTGGTCTCCCAAAGTGCTGGGATTATAGGTGTGAGTCACTGTGTCCGGCCTGACTGATTGATTTATTTAAAAATACTGTCTACCAAATGCTCGACATTTAAGTGCCTGGAAGCACAAGCCCTCGTAGAGCTTCCAGTTTAGTTAGGAAGACAGCTATTAATAAACTATAATTGGCTCGGCACGGTGGCTCACACCCGTAATCCCAGCACTTTTCCCAGCACTAAAAATACAAAAATTAGCCAGGCGTGGTGACTCACACCTGTAGTCCCAGCAACTCAGGAAACTGGGGCAGGAAAATTGCTTGAACCCAGGAGACGGAAACTGAGATCGCGCCACTGCACTCTAGCCTGGGTGACAGAGCAAGACTCCATCTCAAAAAAAATAAAACACTGTAATTGTCAACTGGGCATGGCAACTCATGCCTGTAATCCATGCTCTGTGAAAGGCCGAGGCAGGAAGATAATTGAGCTCAGCAGTTCAAGACCAGCCTGGGAAACATAATGAGACCCTGTCTCTACAGAAAAATACAAAAATTAGCTGACTGTGTTGGTGGGTGCCTGAAGTCCCAGCTACGCAGGAGGCTGAGGCAGGAGGATTGCTTGAACCTGGGAGATCGTGGCCATATTGAGCCAATATTGCGCCACTCCACTCCAGCCTGGGTGACACAGCGAGACCGTGTATCCAAAAAAAAAAGAAAAAAGACAAAACCAAAAAAACACCATCAAAACTATAATGGTGATAAGTGCCATAGGGGAAAAATACAAGATGCTGAGGTCTTT
>NW_016107444.1:2591501-2595190 GCF_001604975.1 Cebus imitator
AGATAGGGTTTCACTATGTTGGCCAGGCTGGTCTTGAACTCCTGACCTCAGGTGATCCACTCACCTTGACCTCCCAAATTGCTGGGATTACAGGTGTGAACCACCGTGCCTGGCCAAATTTTTGTATTTTTAGTAGAGACAGGGTTTCACCATGTTGGCCAGGCTGGTCTCAAACTCCTGACCTCAAGTGATCTGCCCGCCTTGGCCTCCCAAAGTGCTGGGATAACAGGTATGAGCCACTGCACCCAGCCTAAATTTGAATTTTTAAATTATGATTCTGAAAATAAATAAATAAATAAATAAATAAAGATTCTGGGCACTGCATGGAATGCAGATTGGAGGGTGTCAAGGCTGGAAATGGGCATATAAATTAGGAGACTTGCAATAGTCCTAGCCTCTGGCTTGGAGGAAGACTGTATGCTTATCAGGATTGAGAGATGAGGCTGGAGGGGGTAGGGAAAGAGCCTAAAAAAAAAAAATAAAAGAGAGAGAGAGAGATGAGGCTGGAAAAGTATATGGAGGTGCCATATGTGGGAATCCTGAATGCTAGGAGCTTGTAGATTTGGGGAAGAGGATTTTTCTGGTGGCCATGGGTGGCTTGCAGATGACTGGGATTGCCAGGGCTGCATGGCTTTGGGCCTTGTGCCCTTTAGTACATATTGCTGTGAATGTCCAAGATCAGTTGGGCAGCTGAAGGGCAGTGATGTACAGTGGTTATAAGCCTGGGCTTTTGAGTTAGGCAAACCTGGATTTGGACCCTGCTTCACCACTTATTAGACATATGGCATTGGATAACTGAGCCTTGATTTCCTTATCTGGAAAGCAGTAATAGCTAACTCTATAGCTCATTATGTGCCAGCCACTATTCCAAGCACTTGACATATTAATTCCTTCAATCCTCACAGTAACCCTATCTGGGAAGTACTCTTGCAGATGAAGAAACTGAGGCACAAAAAAGAAAAAAAACGAAGAAAAGGAAAAGAAACTGAGGCACAAAGAATTTGAGAAATTTGCTGAAAGTCACACAACTAATGAGCAACTGTGCTGGGTTTGAGGTTTAGTTAGTCTGGCTCTAGAATTCAAGTTCACTTCCCTCATAGAGTTGTAGCGAGGATTAAATAAAATTATGCATATTAAACATATTAAACACGTAGCACAGTGCCTGCAATATAGCACTTATCAGTAGTACCACCGGTGTTGGTTCTCTTTGTATTTTTTGTAGAGAAGGGGTTTTGCCATGTTACCCTGGCTGGTCTCACACTCCTGGACTCAAGCTATCTGCCTGTCTCAGCCTCCCAAAGTGCTGGGATTACAGACGTTCAGCCACTCTGCCCAGTCTTCAGTATTGATTCTCATTAAAGTTATGCTCAGGAAGATACTTTTAGTCACTGTATAGTGGGTGATCGATTGGGCCAGGGTTAGAGACCAATTTGGAAGCATTGACATTAGGCAGAACCATGGGGTAAGAACCATGTTGATTGAGGAACTCCTGAGAGCAGTGAGGGAGCAGGCCACAGCACATTTCTGGAGATTTTTTGTCCTTTCACCAAAACCCCTATAAGTTTTTTTTTTTTTTTTCCCCTTCTGATTCTGATGGGTTCCCTATGAAATCAAAAGGATCCCAGGAGTTCAATGATCTATTCAGGGAGTATAGAAATTGTCTGCAAAATTTTTTTTCTCAGAAAGAGGGACTGTAGCTTTTAGCAGATTTTCAAAACTGAACCAAAAAAAGGTTACAAAGTGATGCTTCCAAAAGGAAGTGACTTGATGGGGATGGGTTTTATGGGCCAGTGCTGATGTGATAACTGTTTGTGCTTTTCATAGATTTCTCAGTCTTTTTGTTATTTTCTTTTGTGAGGGCTGAGGTACACAGTTTCACCAACACCCCAAGCATGATTTGTCTTTGAAAATATCCTATCAAGCATAAGCCTATTTGTGAATGCTGGAGGTGTTAGAATCTTAGGACTGGGGATTGTAGCTCTTGTAGCTGACCCTCAGTGGTGCTGTACTTTGTCTTATGCCTTGTCTCCCAGACCTATCCTATGAGGGTTTCTGTCTCCTTGAGTCTGTCGCCAAGCCTGTCCTTGCTGAGCTACCTCTCAGGCAGGGGAATGACTGCTCACCACCAATTGCTCTTGTGACAACTGGCCTGGGAGTAGGGAATTCTGTGACATGAGCCTGCTGATCATCCCTCCCGCTCTGTTCACACTGTTGCTGCCTCTGGTATCTCTGTCTCTAAATGTGTTCCTTCTAGCCCACCTAGCTTTCTAAAACTTGGGTCTATTCGATCATGTCGTTTTCCTTAAAATATTTTGGTAACTGCTTATAGATTGTAGTTCACACTCCTTAGCATAGAGTTTAAGACCTTTCACAATCTGGCCTCAATCTGTTTTCCAACCTCAATCGCATGTATCTTGTGTTTCTGTCATGTCAGATTTCTCACTATTTCTGAAAGAAGCTATGAGTTTGTATGCTTCTGTGCCTGTGCTCATTCTTTTTTCTTTTGTTTGGACTGCTTCTCTTCCATTATTACCCAATGAAGGCCTTCTATTCCTCCATCAGGCCCAGCTCAAGTAACTCGGACAAGCACAATTGATGGCACTTCTCTCTGAATCCATGAAGCACTTTGTATCTCAATATATAACCCAATAAAACTAACTTCCTACTATGTGCCAGGTCCTGTTCCAGGTGCTGGGGATAGTACAATGAACAAAGCAGATGAAATCTCTGCACTTATGGAGCTAACATTCTAATGGGGGGAAATAGGGAAAAATGCATACATGCCTACACACATGCACACACACCTCTGTACATATTGTTGTAGAATATTCAGGAGACTGGAGAGACCAATGGGTAAAACAGGAGGATTTTATTAGGGTGATCACCGGATTGGTATCCCAAGGCTGAGCAAAGAAGAAAGAAAATGGGATACTTTTATTCATCCAGGATAAGGTAGCAGCTAACAAGTTTACAGAAGCCAGAACAAAGAACAATTAATGTGTAACATGTCTTGTGATGTACGTTACATTTGAAAAACAGCATTTTGAGAAGTGGCATTGAACATTCTTTGGGTGTTATCTTGCCCTGTGACCTTGCAGCTAGTCAGCAAGAAAAACAGGAGTCTTGAGATGCCTGGGAACTTTGCTGAGAATGTGGGGAGAATAGATAAAGTAGGTTTTATAGGGAGTTAGTTAATTTTAAGCAGAGCTGGGGGTTAGGTTTTATATCAAACAACACACAACACAGCAAAATTACTTATACAGCAAATACAAATTATAAGGTTTTTACTATTATTGCTATTATTTAATTCCCTTCTTCAATATAAAATGAATAATAAGTGCTTTAAAGAAAAATAATGCAAGGTAGGGAGGTAGAAGGTGATGACAATTAGGGTCTATGATTTTAGAACACTTATTTTTGAGATGGGATCTCACTATCTTGCCCAGACTGGATTTGAACTCCTGGGCTTAAGTGATCCTCCTTCATCAGACTCCCAAATAGCTGGGATTATAGGTGTATATCATCATGCCCAGCTTTGGTGGCTGTTACTTTAGATAAGAGTAGTGAGGGCCGGGCGCGGTGGCTCAAGCCTGTAATCCCAGCACTTTGGGAGGCCGAGGCGGGTGGATCACGAGGTCAAGAGATCGAGACCATCCTGGTCAACATGGTGAAACCCCATCTCTACTAAA
>NW_016107444.1:2595375-2605763 GCF_001604975.1 Cebus imitator
AAAAAAAAAAAAAAAAAAAGAGTAGTGAGTAGTCAAGGAATGCCAGTCTTTCTGATGTAACTTTTGAGGAGAGACCTGAAAGAAGTGAGGAAGCAAATCAGGGATATTTGAGGGAGGAATGTTGCAGGTAGAAGGTGTAGCAACTGCAGAAGCCTGAGACAGGAGCATGTGTGGCTTAATTAAGGAACAGCAAGATGGCTAGTGTGTCTATATTGGAGTGAATTTTTTTTTTTTAGATGGAGTTTTGGTCATTTTTGCACAGGCTGGGGTGCAATGGCATGATCTCAGTTCACTGCAACCTCTGCCTCCTGGGTTCAAGTGATTTTCCTGCCACAGCCTCCCAAGTAGCTGGAATTACAGGCACATACCACCATGCCCGGCTAATTTTTAATTTTTTTTTGTTTTTTTTTGTGAGACGGAGTTTCGCTCTTGTTACCCAGGTGGAAGTGCAATGGTGCGATCTCAGCTCACTGCAACGTCCGCCTCCTAGGTTCTGGCAATTCTCCTGCCTCAGCCTCCTGAGTAGCTGGGATTACAGGCACGCACCACCATGCCCAGCTAATTTTTTGTATTTTTAGTAGAGATGGGGTTTCACCATGTTGACCAGGATAGTTCGATCTCGACCTCGTGATCCACCCCCACCTCGGCCTTCCAAAGTGCTGGGATTACAGGCGTGAGCCACCACGCCCGGCCCTAATTTTGTATTTTTAGTAGAGACAGGCTTTCACTATGTTGACCAGGCTGGTCTGGAACTCCTGACCTCAGATGATTGCCGGCCTCAGCCTCCCAAAGTGCTGGGATTACAGGCATGAGTCACTGTGCCTGGCCTGATCTGTGTTTTTAAAGGATCATTCTGGGCTGGGCACGCCTATAATCCCAGCACTTTGGGAGGCTGAGGCGAGTGGATCACCTGAGGTCAGGAGTTCCAGACCAGCCTGATCAACATAGTGAAACCCTGTCTCTACTAAAAATACAAAAAATTAGCCGGGTGTGGTGGGAGGTGCCTGTAATTTCAGCTACGCGGGAGGCAGAGACAGGATAATCGCTTGAACCCGGGAGGCAGAGGTTGCAGTGAGCCGAGATCGCGCGACTGCACTCCAGCCTGGGCAACGAAAGTGAAACTCCATCTCAAAATAAATAAATAAAGGATCATTCTGGCTCCTGTGTAGGGGAATGAGTAAGTGAATAAGTATGGGTCTGAGAAATGAGTTTTTGCTGTTTGGAGTTCAGGCCCCAGAGGGCATGGACTTGGTAGCCTTGACTCCCAGTGGGTGTCCTGACCTGGAATTTGACAATGAAGTGGCCTCCTCTTTTCCAGACCTGGCAACCTGGGTGTCATGGACTACTACCTGATGGATGCCGCCTCCTTGCTGCCTGTCCTGGCCCTTGGCCTGCAGCCCAGGGACATCGTGCTTGACCTGTGTGCAGCTCCTGGGGGAAAGACGCTAGCGTTGCTTCAGACTGGCTGTTGCCGTAAGTCAGGGTGCTGGTGTTTTTTTTTTAATTTAATTTTTTTTTTTTAGAGTACTGGTGTTTTGGGCAGAGAGAGCTCCCCACATCACCTAGTCCCAGGTACATTGAATATGGTAGGTTTGGCTGGGTGCGGTGGCTCATGCCTGTAATCCCAGCGCTTTGGGAGGCTGAGGCAGGTGGATCACCTGAGGTCAGGAGTTCCAGACCTGCCTGATCAACATGGTGAAATATAAAAATTAGCCAGGTGTAGTGGCACACTCCTGTAATATAAGCTACTCAGGAGGTTGAGGCAGAAGAATTGCTTGAACCTGGGAGGTGGAGATTACAGTGAGCCGAGATTGTGCCACTGTACTCCAGCCTTGGTGACAGAGTGAAATCCTGTCCCACAAAAAAAAAAAAAAAAAGGTAGGCTCTCTGGTCCCAAAGTCAGAGTGGAGAGTAGTACTTACTTGCTAAGCTTGTGTATTTTTTCTTCTTGACATTAATTCCTCTCTTTCTCTGTCAGTTGGTCAAGAAACATTGCTGAGCAAGTTGTCTGAAGGCAGATTAAAGTAAGGCTCTGATCAGTTGATCACATGACACTCACCTCTCTTCATCTGTTTACTTTTCCTCTAAGATTAAGCCTACCAGCTAAAATGGTAAGATCTGCCTGCAGCCACCATTTATATGCTTTATGCGCCAGGCCTGCTGGCTCCTGTCTTAATCACAGAACTTTGGGAGGCTGAGGCAGGTGGATCACCTGAGGTCAGGAGTTCGAAACCAGCCTGACCAATATGGTGAAACCCTGTCTCTACTAAAAATACAAAAAATTAGACGGCTGTGGTGGCAGTCACCTGTAATCCCAGCTACTTGTGAGGCTGAGGCAGGAGAATTGCTTGAATCCGGGAGGCAGCGGTTGCAGTGAGCCGAGATCGTGCCATTGCATTCCAGCCTGGCCAAAAAGAGCGAAACGCCATCTCATTAAAAAAAAAAAAAAAAAAATATATATATATATATATATATTTATATATAAACTAGTGCTCGACTTACGACCACGATTGGTACCGACAGACCGGTCGTAACACGATTTGGTCGTAAGTTGAGTAGGCTATATGCACATGGAGATGGTAGTGCTGCCGGAAGCTGGTCCGCACTGTCGTCCGCCCAGCTGGGCAACGTTTGCGCTGCCAGACGCGGAGCAGTCGTGGCTAGCGATTGTGGTCGTAAAGTCGAATGGTCGTAAGTTGCATAGGTCGTAAGTCGATAAATACCTGTATGTATATATAAAACATAAGCTTTATATGTCACTCTTCCAGGCTTTATGTGCTTCAACCTTACTCTGCTACTCTCTGTTGCCTTTGCTTTTGTTAAATTTTCTCTGGAATTCCCTCATCCCGGCTGTTTAATTCCTATTGACTTTCAAGCCTCAGCTCAAGTATGCCATCCCCTGGATGTCTTTCCTTATTACCTCTGCTGGCCAGTTCAGAAATGATGCCTGTCTCCTATGCTCCCACAGCATGGGTATGGCCCTTGCAACATTAGCCTTGCTTTAGAGCTTTACTAGTTATATATTTTCTTCCTCTTAAAGGTGATGGATTCCTTGGGAATAAGCCTATGTCTTACTTGTCTCAGTAGAGTAGCCCAGCCGAGGCCTTGTGCACTGTTAATTACTCACTTCATCCATCTACTGGCCAATATCCTGCCTTAAAATAGATTGTATTTTTTCCTTTGGACCCCTGAGGAATACCCACAAGAGGCTGTAATTTACACACCTAACCTGGAGTTCAGTCAAGCTTCTCTTGCCCTGTGCCCAAGCCATTCTGTTGGGCCTAGACCCTTCTTTTCCAGCTCTTGTCAGCCAGCTTGCATGGTTTGAATTAGCATCCAGTCTTATGATAGGCAATGGTTGATTCAGAGAGGAATCACATTTGGTCATAGCCTTCTGGAAGTCCAGAGGGAGAGAAGAAAAGATGGGGTCATGGGCTTAATTAATCCAATGCAAGAGAGCCCAGCCTGTGTGCTGGACAATTCTGATCTGACTGAATGCTCTGGGAATCCATTAAAAGGGAGATGAGTGAGGGTAGGTTACTTGGAGGAGGAGGAAGGGCAAAGAAGAAATAATTGAGAGTTGTTCTTCTAAGGTGTGCTGAACTATCAGCACCTCACCTTCATCCCAGCTCCTCACTCAAGTGACTGACTCTTGATCCCAAGAAGATAGGATAACAGAATTGGTATAGGAAGGGAAATTAGGGTTTGCTTAGTCTAGCCTTCATACTTTATGGAGGGAGAAACTGAGATCTGTGGCGATTAAATAAATCCTACAGGAGTTGGAGGTAGAGCCAGAACTGGAACCCATCTTCCTTTTTCTTGGTTCATATCATTCTGCAAATTCCTCTAGAGAGCGGAGAATCCAATTCTTCTTTTTTTTTTTTAAAATAAAGATGGAGTTTCACTATGTTGGTCAGGCTGGTCTTGAACTCCTGACCTCAGGTGATCCGCTCGCCTCAGCCTCTCAGAGTGCTGGGATTACAGGCGTGAGCCACCGTGCCTGGCCTTCTTTTTTTTTTTTTTTTTTTTGAGATGAGTTCTTTTTCTGTTGCCAGGCTGGAAGGCAGTGGCACGATCTTGGCCCACTGCAACCTCTGCCTCCCGGGTTCAAGCAATTCCTCTGCCTCAGTCTCCTAAGTAGCTGGAACTACAGGTGTGTGCCACCATTCCTGGCTGATTTTTTGTATTTTAGTAGAGACAGTTTTTACCATTTTGGCCAGGATGATCTCAACTCCTGACCTTGTAATCCACCTGCCTCAGCCTCCCAAAGTGCTGGGATTACAGGCATGAGCCACCATACCCGGCCAATTTTTACATCTTTGAGTGCCCTAAAAAAATGGAAACATTGGTTAGGCACGGTGGCTCACGGCTGTAATCCCAATACTTTGGGAGGCCAAGGCAGGCAGATCACCTGAGGTTGGGAGTTTGAGACCAGCCCGATCAACATGGAAAAACCCCATCTCTACTAAAAATATAAAATTAACCAGGCGTGGTGGCGCATGCCTGTAATCCCAGCTACTCGGGAGGCTGAGGCAGGAGAATCGCTTGAACCTGGGAGGTGGAGGTTGTGGTGAGCCGAGATCGAATCATTGCACCAGCCTGGGCAACAAGAGCGAAACTCCATCTCAAAACAAAAACAAAAACAAAACAGAAAAATGGAGACATTGGCTGGTGGTAGGGGGCGGGCAGTAACTCACACCTGTAATCTCAGCACAGACAGGCTAGGAGGCCAAGGCAGGTGAAATACTTGAGTCCAACAGTAGCTCGAGACTAGCCTGGGCAACATAGTGAGACCTCATCTCCATTAAAATTTAAAAAAAGAAGACCTTTCTTTGTGGAAATACTAAGCCGGTTCATAGTATGACCACTCCCATTAGATAAGGTGGACACTCTCATTCTTTACCATTCCTGCCCTACTTTGTTGCTCTTTGACTCAGAGGCCAGGTACCAACTGTCATTTATTATAAAACTTGCGATTTTTTCTCATAGTAGCACTAAGAGCAAAGTGAGATATTTCTCGAAATCATATTTCTTGAAATCAAAATGAAAGGTAGATGGTAAATCAGAATTAGGCTTGGTTGCATACGATAGAACACCCAACTAATTGGCTTAAAGAGGAAACATTAATTTATCTCCTACATAAGAGAAGCTGAGATATAGGCAGTCCAGGTATGGAGGCGTCACAATCATCAGGGACTTGAGCTCCCTTTTTCCTTCTGCAATGTATTTTGTTGCTAGTGTCAGCCTTAGCCTCCCTCCCTTTAAGAGGGAGAAGATATGGCTGGGTGTGGTGGCTCACATCTGTAATCCCAGCACTTTGGGAGGCCAAAGCAGGCAGATCACAAGGTCAGGAGTTCAAGACCAGCCTCACCGATTTGGTAAAACCCGTCTCTACTAAAAATACAAAAAGGCCGGGCATGGTAGGGCGTGCCTGTTGTCCCAGTTACTCAGGAGGGTGAGGCAGGAGAATCGCTTGAACTTGGGAAGTGGAGGTTGCAGTGAGCCGAGATCATGCCACTGCACTGGGCAACACAGCGAGACTCTGTCTCAAAAAAAAAAAAAAAAAGGGAGAAGATATATAACTAGTAAAGCTGTAAGGCAAAGCCGAGATCATGCCACTGCACTGGGCAACACAGCGAGACTCTGTCTCAAAAAAAAAAAAAAAAAGGGAGAAGATATATAACTAGTAAAGCTGTAAGGCAAAGCCGAGATCATGCCACTGCACTGGGCAACACAGCGAGACTCTGTCTCAAAAAAAAAAAAAAAAAGGGAGAAGATATATAACTAGTAAAGCTGTAAGGCAAAGCCTCATGGTCCAAGATGACTGCTGGAAGTCCAGCCGTCATATTTGAATCAGGAAGAAAGGATTAGGCAAAAGAGACTTATTTCATCTCCCAATTATCTCAGCTTTTAAAAAATATATTCTGAGAATTCCCATCCAATACTTCTGCCAACAACTATGACCAAAAGTTAGTTTTTTTTTTTTTTTTTGAAAACGGAGTTTCGCTCTTGTTACCCAGGCTGGAGTGCAATGGTGTGATTGCAACCTCTGCCTCCTGGGTTCAGGCAATTCTCCTGCCTCAGCTTCCCGAGTGGCTGGGACTACAGGCATGTGCCACCATGCCCAGCTAATTTTTGTATTTTTAGTAGAGACGGGGTTTCACCATGTTGACCAGAATGGTCTCGATCTCTTGACCTCATGATCCACCCGCCTCGGCCTCCCAAAGTGCTGGGATTACGGGCGTGAGCCACTGCATCCGGCCCCAAAAGCTAGTTTTATATATGTATTTTGAGACAGAGTCTCGCTCTGTCACCAGGTGCCAGGCTGGAGTACAGTGGTGCGATCTCGGCTCACTGCAACGTCCGCCTCCCGGGTTCAAGCAATTCTTCTGCCTCAGCCTCCTGGGTAGCTGGGACTACAGGCGCACGCAACTACGCCCAGCTAATTTTTTTTCTTCTTTTTGTATTTTTAGTAGAGACGGGATTTCACCATGTTGGCCAGGATGGTCTCGATCTCTTGACCTCGTGATCAGGCCGCGTCGGCCTCCCAAAGTGCTGGAATTACAGGCTTGAGCCACCGTGCCCGGCCCAAAAATTAGTTTTATACTCATACTTAGTTGTAAAAGAAAGGCTGAGAAATGTAGTCTTTTGGGGCGCATTTTCACCTTCCAAAAAATTGGGGTTATATTCTAAGGAGTAAGAGAATAATAATTTTGGGTAAATAACCTGTAGTATCTACCACAGATGAAGGGAGCCAGAAGTTTCCAGAATACAGGTATTGATCGACTTACGACCTATGCAACTTACGACCATTTGACTTTATGACCACAATCGCTAGCCACGACTGCTCCGCGTCTGGCAGCACAAACGTTGCCCAGCTGGGCGTACGACAGTGTGGACCAGCTTCTGGCAGCACTACCATCTCCGCGTGCATATAGCCTACTCAACTTACGACCAAATCGTGTTACAACCGGTCTGTTGGAACCAATCGTGGTCGTAAGTCGAGCACTAGCTGTAGTGGGAGAGCACATATTTTTAGAAATAAATATTCTTGGCTGGTCATGATGGCTCACACCTATTATCCCAGCACTTTGGGAGGCTAAAGTGGGAGAATTGCGTGAGGCCAGGAATTCAAGACCCACCTGGGCAACATAGTGAGACCCAGTGTCTTTTGTTTTGAGATAGAGTCTTACTCTGTTGCCTAGGTTGGAGTGCAGTGGCACAATCTTGGCTCACTGCAGCCTCCACCTCCCAGGTTCAAGCAATTCTCCTGTCTCAGCCTCCTGAGTACTAGGACTACAGGCAGTTGCCACCACGCCTGGCTAATTTTTGTATTTTTAATAGAGACGGGGTTTCACCTTATTGCTCAGGCTGGTCTCAAACTCCTGACCTCAGGTGATCCACCCACCTCGGCCTCCCAAAGTGCTGGGATTACAGGCATGAGCTACCATGCCCAGCCATTTTTTTTTCTTTTTTTTTTTGAGGTGGAGTCTCACTCTGCTGCCCAGGCTGGAGTACAGTGGCTTGATCTTGACTCACTGCAACCTCTGTCTCCCAGATTCAAGCAATTCTCCTGCCTCAGCCTCCTGAGTAGCTGGGATTACAGGTAGGTGCTACCACACCTGGCTAATTTTTGTATTTTTAGTAGAGATGGGGTTTCGCCATGTTGGTGAGGCTGGTCTTGAACTCTTGACCTTGTTATCTGCCCGCCTCAGCCTCCTAAAATGCTGGGATTACAGGCGTGAGCCACTGAGCCTGGCCTCTTTTTTAAAAATTATTTTTATTTTTTATTTTCATAGAAATGAGGTATTGCTATGTTGCCCAGGCTGATCTTGAACTCCTGGGCTCAAGCAATCCACTCTGGCCTCCTCCCAAAGTGCGGGGATGACAGGCGGGAGCACCTGAGGTCAGGATTTCGAGACCAGCCTGGCCAACATGGTGAAACCCCGTCTCTACTAAAAATGCGAAAATTAGCCGGGTGTAGTGGTGTACGCCTGTAATCCAAGCTACTTGGGAGGCTGAGGCATGAGAATTGCTTGAACCCAGGAGGTGCAGGTTGCAGTGAGTCGAGATTGTGCCACTGCATTCCAGCCTGGGTGACAGAGCAAGACTCTGTCTCAAAAAAAAAAAAAGAGAGAAAAAAAATGAAGGAAAGGAAAGGGAGGAGAGGTTAAGGGGAAAGGGGAGAAGAAAAGAAATGAAAAGGCGAAAGGAGAGGGGAAAGGAAAGGAAATTGAGAAAGGGAAAAGGGGAAAGAGATGGGGAGAAAGGGAAGGGGGGAGAGGAAACAGGAAAGGAAAGGAGTCTTACCTGATCTGCTTTATTCATTTACTTAAACAACTTTCTTATTTTCTGGTCTATGTGGGTGTTTGCCTTTGTAACCCCACTCCAGAATGATTGATGCTCTGCCGTGCACATAATAAATGTTCCTGATGCTGGGGTTTGTGTTGGCTGGGACTGCCTGAGAACTGGTCTTACTCCATCAGTGCCATTGCTGGTGGAATGTTTCACTGGTACATGGACTCTGAAGTATCTTTATTTCCACAGGCAATCTTGCTGCCAATGATCTCTCCACTTCCCGAATAGCCAGACTACAGAAGATCCTTCACAGCTATGTGCCTCAAGAGATCAGGGATGGAAATCAAGTTCGAGTTACCTCATGGGATGGCAGGAAATGGGGAGAACTAGAGGGGGACACCTTTGACCGGGTGAGTGATTCTTGACTTAGGGTATGCATCCAGCTTAATATGGCCTCCCCATCCTGGCCCCAGGGCCAGAGGGGTAGGATCTAGCCCCTGTGTTTGAGCATGTAGGACTATTTCTGCACCTGGCCAACTCTCCATTGGTGATTTGACCAAAAAAAAAAAAAAGAAAGAAAGAAAGAAAGAAAAATCAGCTTAGATAACTGATTATTATCTTTATTAAAGACAGTTGGCAGCAAAAAAGAATTTTAACCTATCTGAGTGGGGAAAGAAGTTATTAGGCTTACTTTATTTCTCAAGTTACTTGGTTGCTCAGAAAGCCTCATGAAGATAAGTATGAATAAGCTAATTTATTTATTTAATATTTTATTTTTTATTTAAATAATTAGAGACAGGGTTTCACCATGTTGGTCAGGCTGGACTCGAACTTCTGACCTCAGGTGATCCACCCGCCTCGGCCTCCCAAAGTGCTGGGATTACAGGTGTGAGCCACTGCGCCCGTCCCATTTATTTATTTTTGAATGTTGGTGCAGCACATGGGACAAAATTCAGAAGGCACTAAAGAGTGTCCAGGGAAAAGTGAATTTCTCTCTTCTGGTCTGTAGCCCTCTGCTTCCCCACCCTATAGATAACCATTGTTTCTACTTTTTTTCTGTATCTTTAAAAATATGTTATTTGTATATATGAATGTAAATGTATGTGTGTGTGTGTTTTTTTTTTATAGTGATAGTATATTATACTCACTATTCTGAACTTTGTATTTTTTTTTTTTTAAAGATGGGGTTTCACCATGATGGCCAGGCTGGTCTTGAACTCTTGACCTCAGGTGATCCACCCACCTCAGCCTCCCAAAGTGCTAGGATTACAGGCGTGAGCTACAGTGCCCGGCCTGAACTTTGTATTTTTTTCATTTACTAATGTGTACTGGGGTTAAGATTGTTTACATTTTTGTTTTTTTATATTTTAAGTTTTTTTAAAAGTTTATATTTTTGAAGTATAGTTGTTGGATAGCAGTTTATATGCATTTTAGATTTTGATAGAGATTGCTAAGTCTCCATATTTATTTATTTATTTATTTATTTATTTTTGAGTGACAGATTCTCGATTTGTCACC
The DNA here is from genome assembly GCF_001604975.1 of Cebus imitator. Taxonomy (NCBI): domain Eukaryota; kingdom Metazoa; phylum Chordata; class Mammalia; order Primates; family Cebidae; genus Cebus; species Cebus imitator. The sequence continues at coordinate 2,605,192 of NW_016107444.1, forward strand.
CAGGCTGGAGTACAGTGGTGTGAACACAGCTCACTGCACCCTTAACCTCCTGGGCTCAAGGGGTCCTCCTGCCTCAGTTTCCCTAGTAGCTGAGACTAGAGGAGTGCACCACCATGCCCAGCTGCTAATTATTCTTTGTAGAGATGGAGTCTCACTGTGTTGCTCAGGCTGGCCTTGAAATCTTGGGCTTCAGCAGTCCTCCCACCTCAGCCTCCAGGGTGCTGGGATTATAGTTGTGAGCCACTGTGCTCGGCCAGTCTCTTCATGTTTTTAGGTTATTTCTTTTCTTTTAAATGGCATAATCTAAAAACATTTATTTAGAACACATATTTTTAAAAATATATAAAATAGGCTGGGCACGGTGGCTCACACCTATAATCACAGCACTTTGGGAGGCTGAGGCGGGTGGATCACGAGGTCAAGAGATCAAGACCATCTGCCCAACATGGTGAAACCCCGTCTCTACTAAAAGTACAAAAATTAGGCCGGGCGCGGTGGCTCACGCCTGTAATCCCAGCACTTTGGGAGGCCAAGGCGGGTGGATCACGAGGTCAAGAGATCGAGACCATCCT
>NW_016107444.1:2606223-2619186 GCF_001604975.1 Cebus imitator
ACACACACACACACACACACACATATATATGTATATGGCTGTTGTCTCTGTGTTGTCATCTGATTTACCTAATCTGTCTAGTTCTCACCATTCCATTCTGCCTCAACCACTCTTAAGAAACTGAAAGAAAAACCAAGGCTTATGGAATCTTGGATAGACTTGAGACTTGCTTTCTGCCTGTGTAGGAATCACCTATTTATTAAAAAAAAATTTTTTTTTGAGACAGAGTTTTGCTCTTGTTGCCCAGGCTGGAGTGCAGTGGCGTAATCTTGGCTCACTGAAACTTCCGCCTCCCAGGTTCAAGCGATTCTCCTGCCTCAGCCCCGCAAGTAGCTGGGATTACAGGTGTGCACCACCATGACTGGCTAATTTTTTTAAGTAGAGGCGGGGTTTCACCATGTTTGTCAGGCTGGTCTTGAATTCCTGACCTCAGGTGATCCACTCGCCTCAGCCTCCCAAAGTGCTGGGATTATAGGTGTGAGTCACTGCGCCTGGCCTATTCGTTTTTCTTGATATGAGAGCCACAGATCATGGTGGCGAGAGCATGACCTCTGCTGTCAGTCTAACCAGTTTCTACATTACAGGGGTGCTACCTTAGGCAAGCTGTTGATCTTGCTGGACTTCAACTTCTTCATTTGTGAAATAGGGTAAACCTACCACTTAGGATTATTGTGAGGATTCAGTGAGAGTACCTGGCGGGGAAGGTCAGGCAAGCAGGAGCCATCATCATTATTGAGCCTATGCTTACACACATCTATTGATGGGTGCTCACTGAGATTCTGTTGTTGAACACTTATAATGTTAGAAAGTTCTGCCTCTTATTGAATTAAAGTCTGTAGATTGCATGGTATGTGGGTGAGTGCAAGGATTCTGGAGTTAGACTGCTTGGATTAGTCCTGGCTCCATTACTTGTTAGCCAGAGAAGTTTTGGTGAATTACTTAACTTTTCAGTTAAGCCTCAGCTTTTTCATCTGTAAAATGAGGATAATAGTATAGTGCCTATCCTGTAGGTCAAAATTAAATAACAATGCATTTGACACAAAGTCTGGGAATATAGAAAATATTCAATAGCATTATAACATCACAACCCTTACCATTATTATTATTATTATTTTTTGAGATGGAGTCTCTCTCGGTCACCCAGGCTGGAGTGTAGTGATCTCGGCTCACTGCAACCTCTGCCTCCTGGGTTCAAGCAATTCTTCTGTCTCAGCCTCCTGAGTAGCTGGGACTACATGCATGTGCCACTATGCCTGGCTAATTTTGTATTTTTAGTAGAGATGATGGAGGGGTCTCGAACTCCTGACCTCATGATCCGCCCACCTTGGCCTCCCAAAGTCCTGGGATTACAGGTGTGAGCCACTGCATCTGGCCACCATTATTATTATTATTTCTTTTCATTGATCCTAGCTATGTATTTTAGAACAATATAGAATGAGTGACCTCCTATTTCACTTGACAGCTTTGATGTTTGAAGATGTCTTTGTTAATTTGCTTGTTGAAAAACTAGTTGTATACAATATACTCTGTGGTAGGCAAGTGTTAAGCACTTTATTTGAGACAAGGTCTTGCTCTGTTGCCCAGCCTGGAGTGCAGTGGCACAATCATGGCTCACTGCATTCTTGATTTTCTGGGCTTAAGTGATCCTCCTGCCTCAACCTCCCAAGTAGTTGGGACTACAGGCATGTGCACTATGCCCAGCTAGTTTTTTAAGCTTTTGTAGAGATGAGGTCTCACTATGTTGTCCAGGCTGGTCTTGAATTTCTGAGCTCAAGTGATCCTCCTGCCTCAGCCTCCCAAAGCATTGGGATTATGGGAATGAGCTACCGTGCCCAGCTGTGTTAGGCACTTTAGATGCAAAGAAGAATGCTATCTCAGGGCTTTACACACTCTTGGTAACTCCATCCCTCTCCCAGCTTCACTTGTCTATCAGCTGGAGAAGGGACAGGACCTCAGAGATCTGCATGTTCATGGAAGACACCCTTCCCCCAACTCACAACTTTATTTTTTTTTGTAAGCTCAAGTTTATTTCAAATAATACAATGTTTGTTTGAACACGTTTCTATCTTCCCTTATAATACAATATTATACAAATTAATATTAATAGAAATATTCGTTAGACACTTGCCTAGGGCTGAGATTAAACAGGACCACAATCCTGGCAGGACTGATTATTTATGACTGACATCCATGCCAGTGCCTGATGTGAAGATGCACATGCCATGTCTGACGTGGAATGATTTGGCTACCCTCCCTAAATGTTTCCTAAGGGTAGTACAACTTCCTTTTCTTTCTTCTGTGACTGAGTGAGATCAACATGTTTTTTAATTTTTGAGACAGAGTTTTACTCCCATCACCTAGGCTGGAGTCAGTGGCACAATCTTGACTCACTGCAACCTCTGCCTCCTGGGCTCAAGCAGTTCTCCTGCCTCATCCTTTCAAGTAGCTGGGACTGCCATACCTAGTTAATTTTTTTTTAAATTTTTTATAGAAATGGGGTTTCATCATGTTGCTCAGGCTGGTCTCAAACTCCTGGGCTCAAGTGATCCGTGGGCCTTGGCCTCCCAAAATGAACATTTTCCACAGTTGACACTACTGAAGCAATATTAGAAATTTATTAGAACCAAGAACCAAGATATTCAGATATATTGCCATTGTAGTCCCCTTGCAATTACATAGCTCTGCTCTTTCTATGCATTAGGGGCTCAGGAGTTCAGTGTTCCTAAGTATACCTTGCAGCCATCTTCCCAAGAGTTCTGGCCACACCTCAGGACACTGAGGAGTAAAGAAATAATCTATTTCCTCCTTTTGGGGTTGGGGAAATTCCCACAGCTTTCTTTCTTTTTTTTTTTTTTTTTGAGACGGAGTCTCACTCTGTCACCCAGGCTGGAGTGCAATGGCATGATCTCAGCTCACTACAGCCTCCACCTCCTGGGTTCAAGTGATTCTCCTGCCTCAGCCTCCCGAGTAGCTGGAATTATAGGCACCCACCACTATGCCCAGCTAATTTTTGTATTTTTAGTAGAGATAGGGTTTCACCATGTTGGTCAGGCTGGTCTCAAACTCCTGACCTCAGGTGATCCACCCACGTTAGCCTCCCAAAGTGCTGGGATTACAGGCGTGAGCCACCATGCTTAGCCAATTTTCTTTCTTTTTTTTTTTGAGGCAAAGTCTCACTTTGTCACCCAGGCTGGAGTATAGTGGCATGATCCTGGCTTACTGCAACCTCTGCCTTCCAGGTTCAAGCAGTTTTCCCACCTCAGCCTCCTGAGTAGCTGGGACTATAGGAGCACTGCTACCACACCCAGCTAATTTTTTTTTTTTTTTTTGTATTTTTTTAGTAGAGATGGAGTTTCGCCACGTTGGTCAGGCTGGTCTTGAACTCCTGACCTTCAAGTGATCTGCCCACCTCAGCCTCCCAAAGTGCTGGGATTGCACATGTGAGCCACTGCACCCAGCCTCCTGTCATAATTTTTAAACTTTATTTTATTTATTTATTTATTTGAGACAAAGTTTCACTGTATCTCAAGTACAGTGGCACAATCTCGACTTACTTTAGCCTCAACCTCCTGGGCTCAGGTGTTCCTTCCATTTCAGCTGCCATGCCCAGCTAATTAAAAAAAAATTTTTGTACAGATAGGGGTCTCACTTTGTTGCCCAGACTGTAATAACTTTCCTATTAGAGTATAACACAGAAGTGACCAAATCATAAGTGCACTGTTTAAATAATTATCTTATAGTTAGCCTGGGCAACATAGCAAGATGCTGTCCCTCCAAAAATACAAAAATTAGTCAGGAGTGGTGGTTTGCACCTGTGGCTCCAGCTACACAGGAGGCTGAGGTGCAAGGATTGCTTGATCCCAGAGAGTTTGAGGCTGCAGTGACCTATGATCATACCACTGTACTCTAGTCTAGGCAAATGAGCAAGATTTGTCTCTAAAAATTAAAAAAAAAATTATAGTTATTTGTATGTTGGTTTTGGCTTTTCAACCAGCCATGAATATTCCCAAATATGCTATTTCCCCACTCATTATTTCACAATTGTCTACCAGGTTAAAATGAGGAACTTTGTTAGGTACTCTGCAAAGGAATGATGGGCAGAGGGAGTATTTCACAAACCTCCTAGGCCAGGGACCTAAAACAGCTCTGGCCTAAGGAAGGGAAGCCTATAAGGAGCTTTAATACTTTACCCTTTAACACTCTGCGTAGGTGCTGGTGGATGTGCCCTGTACCACAGACCGCCACTCCCTTCATGAGGAGGAGAACAACATCTTTAAGCGGTCAAGGAAGAAGGAGCGACAGATGTTGCCTCTGCTGCAAGTGCAGCTTCTTGCGTGAGTGACAGATTTTTAAGAACTCAGGACTTTGTGCCAGGGTGCTGTGGGAGTCTGGTCACCTGGGAGACTCGGGGACTGGAAGCTTTTGCCAAGACCATCACCCACACAGGAGTCTTAGGGCTGGAGATCTGCCTAGAGGAGACAGAAATCATGGGTTTATTTCTGGAACATAAAAACTCTATCTGAATTAGCTGGGTGTGGTGATGCACACCTGTAGTCCCAGCTACTCAGGGAGCTGAGGGAGGAGAATCGCCTGAACCTAGGAGGTGGAGGCTGCAGTGAGCCAAGATCGTGCCACCGCACTCCAGCCTGGGTAACAGAGCAAGACTCTGTCTCAAAAAAAAAATCCTATCTGGTAGGACATGCATACTAGAGTGGGCTCTACAGGTTCATTATGCTTTTTCACCCTCAGTACCAGTTAGTAGCACATGTTTGAAAAATAGCTACTGGGGTAAAAACTCAATCCATAGCCAGCATAGCAATTTGGTCCATAAAGAGAGTCAGACAGACCTCAGGGGGTCATTGTAAGAAGACTTCCTAGTGAGGAACTCATGGAGTAAGGTTGGATTGCTTTCTGCCTTGAGAATGACTTTTTCAGGCAGTGTCATCGTGGAAGGGACTTGAGAGGCTGTCTAATCCAGCGACCAACCCCATAGTAGCCTTCCCTTATCCATGTTTCAAGTTCCTTATGCTGCTCTTCTACTTCTGGGAAGCCCACTAGTCATGCTTCTGCCTCTTTCTGGTTTCAGGGCTGGACTCCTTGCCACCAAACCAGGAGGCCACGTTGTCTATTCCACCTGCTCACTCTCACACTTACAGAACGAGTATGTGGTGCAAGGTGCCATTGAGCTCCTGGCCAATCAATACAGCATCCAGGTGCAGGTGGAAGATCTGACTCACTTCCGAAGGCTTTTCATGGATACATTTTGTTTCTTCTCATCCTGCCAGGTTGGGGAGCTGGTAATACCAAACCTCACAGCCAATTTTGGCCCTATGTACTTCTGCAAAATGCGTAGGCTGACATAGCATCACCCAATCCCTGAAGTGAGAAGACAAAGGTATACTCTGTTGGAGGTACCAGAAACTGAGACCAGTGGTAGAGATGCACTCTGGGTCCTGTCTCCATCTTATTTGTGTCTTTCTGCAGTTTTCGACAATAAGAAGTAGAAGATTTTCTGTCCTGCTGTCCAATTGTGGAGCATCAGCAGGTTTCTAACTCACTCATTATCCCCCACCCCATTGCAGGCTTGTACTAAAGTTCACTGCCCACTTAGGGCCTTAGAAGGAGGAGCCAGTGAGCAGGCTCACACTTTAAGTTGTAAACATGGGAAGAAGCATTTGGCCAATAAAGTTGTTGAAGCTCCATAGACCTGGGGCTGCAGCTGGTGACTTCATGTCAGTTTAAGTGCCATTAGTTCCATTTTTTCTCTTCTTCTTTTTTTTTTGAGATGGAGTCTCGCTCTTGTTGCCCAGGCTGGAGTACAATGGCGCCATCTCAGTTCACCACAACCTCTGCCTCCTGGGTTCAAGCAGTTCTCCTGCCTCCACCTCCCAAGTAGCTAGGATGACAGGCATGTGCCACCTCGCCTGGCTAATTTTTGTATTTTTAGTAGAGACAGGGTTTCTCTATGTTGGTCAGGCTGGTCTTGAACTCCTGACCTCAGGTGATCCGTCCGCCTCGGCCTCCCAACATGCTGGGATTACAGGTGTGAGTAATAGCCAGTTATTGAGCCCCTGTCACCCTTGAAGTGAGTTCCACCTGATCAGTCTTGAGCAGCCAACAGGCCCAAATATATCTGCCTAGTTTCTCCTTATGGCCCATGATCTAATTTAAGGAACAAGTAAATAATCTGCTTACTACTCACAGCCCTCCTTAGCTGAATAATTCTGGCTATTCCTGCTGTCAACAGTACTGCTGCCCAAATGTGGCTTGGGAGGCTGCTTCTGCCACAAAACCATTATATTCTTGTGTGTGCCTTGTTCTTTATTCATTCATCTAGCAAGTATTCCCAGACCTTGTGTATGACAGGTAGCTAGAGAGCTCTTGGAGATGTAGCAGTTGGGATTGTGGGAAATTACCGGGCTCCCTCATCCTTGGGAATGGTAACTCTCCTTTTTCTTTCTGAACACCTAGGAATCTCTTGATGTTTTTGTTTTATATTCCAGATTTTTTGTTGTTTCTAATCTGCAGCTGAGCTCTGGTACCCGTTCTTTGACCCAGCCCCAAATCCCTCACTCTTCTCTTGGCACCACAGGGCTTCACTGCACACACTATGTTCAGGGTGGGATTATATTATTTACTGACTGCATACTTGATATGTTATTTTTGTAACTTTAGCCAAAAGAAGGTAACCTTTAAGTGGCAGGGATATAAAAAATTGCCCAGGGTCACGTGCAGATATTTTCTTTTTAAACTTTTTTTTTTTTTTCCTGGAAAACTGTTCCTTGTGCAGAAAAGGGTATGTAACTATATTGTATGTAACGAATAACTCCATAGAAAATAACTCCATAACTTCCATACCTGAAGGCTTCTTGGCTCTTTTCACTTTGCTTATTTCTCCTCTTGCTGCCACCCTTTTTGTCCTTTCTGCCATTCCTGCTCATCCTTATTTGGGTATTAGAGGTGTCAGTTGAGGAGGGACTTTAGCTGAGGTTAAGCCTTCTTTTGGGATTTGCATTGTAATTGAGGGCCCTGGAATCTCTCTCAGACTCAAAATCAGGTGAAGCTAGGAAGATGGAGCTTCAAGGAGGATGGCTGGTTTTCTGAGTAGGACCCTAACCAACCTTCATGTGTGGCATATGGTCCCTGCATGCTGTTCACTCTGTATAGTACTTAGTATTTGTTGAGGCTAAGAGGTCTCAGTTGCCTGGGCTTCTGCCCTTAGACTCCTTAATATCCAGCCTGGTGCTAATTGAATGCTAAGCAGTGGTAATTCAAGATGGGAGAGTCGTCTTCCTCTAGAGTCATAATCTAATTGGGACAGAGAGATTCAGAGAACTACTTTGGAAAACAGTTTATCTGCTATAATTGAACATTCAGCTACCCTATAACCCAGTTAATCCAATACCTGGAATGAATCCTAGAGAAACTCATACATGTACACCAGGAGACATGTACAAGAATATTCACAACAGCCCTATTCACAAAAGCAAAAGCCTAGAAATAACCCAGATGCCCATAAGCAAGAGAGTGGACAAGTAAATTAGAATATTCACATAATAGAATATTATACAATTGTCAAAACAAATGAACTATAATGATACCTAACCATATGGATGACTCTGAGCAATAAAATAATTGAGTGAAAAAAGTTTAATCCCAGAAGAGTAAATGTAGCATGATGCCCTTTCTGGATGAAAGGTTTTTTCTTTTCTATGGAGTTATTCTTTACATATAATATAGTTCATAAATTTTACTTTATTTCTCAAGTTCATAAATTTTAAATGTATTATTTAATAAATTTTGATAATTGAATATAATAGTATAGTCTGTCACCATCAAGATGTAGAAAATAGGCTAGGCACAGTGGCTCATGCCTATAATCCCAGCACTTTGGGAAGTTGAGGTGGGAGGATCACTTGAGCCCAGGAGTTCTAGATCAGCCTGGATAATATAGCAAGACCTGGTCTCTACCAAAAAAAAAAAAAAAAGAAAAAATTAACTGGGTGTGCTGGCATGTGCCTGTGGTCCCAGCTACTCAGGAGGCCGAGGCAGGAGGATCACTTGAGCCCAGGAGTTTGAGGCTGCAATGAGTTATGATTGTGCCACTACACTCTAGCCTGGGCAACAGAGTGAGACTGCATCTCAAAAAATAATAATAATAAATAAAGGCATTGGGATTTATAATGTGCTGTTTAAAGTCTGAAGCTCGGCCGGGTGTGGTGGCTCACACCTGTAATCCCAACACTTTGGGAGGCTGAGACAGGTGGATCACCTGAGGCCAGGAGTTTAAGACCAGCCTGGCCAACATGGTGAAACTCCATCTCTAAAAAAATATAAAAACTAGCTGGGCATGATGGCAGGTGCCTGTAATCTCAGCTACGTGGTAGATTGGGGTGGCAGAATTGCTTGAACATGGGAGGCAGAGGTTGCAGTGAGCCGAGATCCTGCCATTGCATTCTAGCCTGGGTGACAGACTATTTCAAAAAAAATTTTTTTAAAATAAATAAAGTCTGAAGCTCCATTGGTCATTCCCTTTATGGATTATTTGTAGCTGGTCTAACCAGTTACATACGTTTGGCTTGATTACATGGCCAGAGCAACATAAAAGCTCTGCTGGGAACTTCTGATTTGAACTCTTCCAAACCAGGATGGATTCCTCACATGGATCATGATGATTCAATCCAAAGGCACTTCTGAGTGCAGTCCACATATGCATAAGGACCATGGGGCACTTGTATTTGGGAAGCTCTGAGATTCCTGATGTTTACCTACCCTGTCTTTCTCTTGGTGCCTTGTGTCCTTTGCCTTTAAATAGAAATCTTGGGTGATTATGCTCTGTGAAGCCTGGATAATCCTTTCAAATATCTGGTCTTGGGAAATGTTTGCATATATACATGGAATCATACAATATGTAATCTTTTGTGTTTGACTTCTTTGACTTAATATAATGTTTTTGAGATTCATTTTGTTGTATTAATGTTTTGTTCCTTTTTATTGCTGAATTGTATTCCATGGTGGAGACATACCACCATTTTGTTTATTCATCAGTTGATGGACATTTGAGTTGCTTCCAGTTTGTGGCTATTAATAATGCTGCTAAGACCATTTGGGTATATAATTTTGTGAGTACATGTTTTCATTTTTTCTTTCTTTCTTTCTTTTTTTTTCTTTTAAGACATAGTCTCATTCACTTTCCCAGGCTGGAGTTCAATGGCTTGATCTCAGCTCACTGCAACCTCCTAGGTTCAAGTGATTCTCATGCCTCAGCCTCCTGAGTAGCTGGGATTACAGGTGCCTGCCACCACACCTGGCTAATTTTTGTATTTTTAGTAGAGATGGGGTTTCGCCATATTGGCCAGACTGGTCTTGAACTCCTGACCTCAGATGATCCATCTACCTTGGCGTCCCATTACAGGTGTGAATCACTGTGCCTGGCCCATGTTTTCTTTACAGTAAATACTTAGGAATGGAATTGCTAGGTCATATAGTAAATATATGTTTAACTTTATAAGGTTCTACCATACCGTTTTCCAAAGTGGAGCTACTGTTTTGCATTACCATCAGCAATGTATAAGAGGTCCGTTTGCTCCACATCTTTGCTAACACTTAAGATGATCAACCTTAAACTTTATTATAGTGGGCCAGGCATGGTGGCTCACGTCTGTAATCCCAGTACTTTGGGAAGCTGAGGCAGGTGGATCATTTAAGGTCAGGAGTTCGAGGCCAGCCTGGCCAACATGGTGAAACCCCGTCTCTACTAAAAATGCAAAAATTAGCTGGGTGTGGTGGCACAGGCCTGTGATTCCAACTGCTTGGGAGACTGAGGCATGAGAATCACTTGCACCCAGGAGGTGGAAGTTGCAGTGAGCCGAGATCACACCTTTGCACTCCAGTCTTGGCAACAGAGGGAGATTCTGTCTCAAAAAGAAATAAAAAATAAATAAATAAATAAACTTTGTTCTAGTGGGTGTGTCTCGATACCTCGTTGTGATCCTAATTTGCGTTTCTCTAATGACTAGTGGTGCTATAAAATTAAACATAACTAAGAATTTAAAAACATGTAAAAAGAACATGTATGCAGTAAAACCATGTAAGGAGGAAAGAATGGTTATCACTGTGGGGGGAAGAACAGTTCTCACTATGGGATTCAGTATAACTGCCTAGATGGGGGATAGGATGGGGCTAGAGGGAACATAGAGTTAGGTTATTGTTTAAGGTGCTTTTTTATTTTTTGAGATGGAGTCTTGCTCTGTCACCCAGGCTGGAGTACAATGGCACGATCTCAGCTCATTGCAACCTCTGCTTCCCAAATTCTATAGATTCTCCTGCCTCAGCCTCCCGAGTAGCTGGGATTACAGGCATGTGCCACCGCACCCAGCTAATTTTTGTATCTTTAGTAGAGATGGGGCTTCACCATGTTGGCCAGGCTGGTCTTGAACTCCTGACCTCATGATCCACCCGCCTCAGCCTCCCAAAGTGCTGGTATTACAAGCGTGAGCCACTGCGCCTGGCTGAGATTGAGCAATTTATAAATAAATGCAATTTATTTCTTATAATTCTGGAAGCTGAGAAATCCAAGGTTGAGGGTCCACATCTGGTGAGGGCCTTCTTGCTTGTGGAGACTTTTTGCAGAGTTCCAAGGTGGTATAGGGAATCATGTGGTGAGGCGGCTAGAGCATGAGCCAAACTAGCTTGTATAAGAGACCCTTTCTTATGATAAGTAATGTGCTCCCATAATAACCCATTAATTTACTAATCCACTGTTTTTTTTTTTTTTTTTACATGTTATCCTTTGGTTTGTTTTGATGACAAAGACTAACCCACTATTAATGGATTAATCCATTCCTAGGGCAGACCCCTCATGATCTGATCATCTCTTAAAGGCCCCACCCCTTAATACTTTGGAGACTAAGTTTCTTTCTTTTTTTTTGTGATGGGGTTGTTTCTTTCTTATTGCCCAAGCTGGAGTGCCATGGCACTATCTCAGCTCACCGCAACCTCCGCTTCCTGGCTTCAAGCAATACCCTGCCTCAGCCTCCTTAGTAGCTGGGATTATGGGTATGCACCATGCCTGGCTAATTTTTGTATTTTTAGTAGAGACGCAGTTTCTTCATTTTGGTCAGGCTGGTCTTGAACTCCTGACCTCAGGTGATCCGCCCGCCTTGGCCTCCCAAAGTGCTGGGATCACAGACATGAGCCATTGCACCCAGTGGAGACTAAGTTTCGGAGACAAACATTCAAACCATAACATTCCATCCTTGGCCCCTCAAAACTCATATCCTTCTCATATACAAATACATTCATTCCATTCTAATAACTCCAAAGTCTTAACTTGGTCCAGCATCAAAAGCCCAAAGTTTCAAGATAAATATCGGATATGGGTGAGACTCAAGGCACGATTCACCTTGAAGCAAATTCCTTCCAGCTGCCAGCTTGTGAAAATAAGTTGTCTTCTTCCAAAATACAATAGTGGGACAGACCCAAGACTGACAGTCTCATTTCAAAAGGGAGAAATAAAAAGAAAGGAGTAACAGACCCCAAATGAGAACAAAAAAGGGGAAATATTAACCCTTCAGAGTGACCTTTAACTCCATGTGCCGCTTCCTAGACACACTGCAGGGTTTGGGCCCCCAAAACCTTGGGAAGCCCCACTCTTATGGTTCTGTAGGGTGCAGTCCTTGCAGCAGTTCTCTCTGGTTCTCTTGGGCCTGTACTATACCAGACTGGTGTTGCACACTGGTGGTCCCACAGTTTTGGGGTCTCAGTAGCAGCCCTGCTCCTATGACTCCCCTAGGCATTGCCCTAGTGGAGACTCAGTGGCAGCCCCAGCTCCACATTTCCATTCAGCATTACCATAATGGGGGCTGTTTGTGGTGCCTCTGCCTCTGTGGCAGGTTTCTGCCTGGGGCCCCAGACTGTCCCAATACCTCTTTTGAAATCTAGGTGAAGGCCACCATTGCTCCACAACTCACGCGTTCTGCACACCAGAGAGTCAGCACCATGTGAATGCAGCCAAGGCTTAAGGCTCATACCTTCTGGAGCAACAGGTGCACCTGGGCCCACTTGAGTCATGACTGGGGCTGCCAAGGAGCAGTGCACTAAAGTGCAGGGAGCAGAGACCCAAGGGGACCCTGCGCCTCAAGCCAGTGGTGGGGGCCCCAGGCCAGTCCCCCAAAACCATTCTTCCCTTCTAGTCCTCTGGGCCTGTGATGGGAGGGGCAGCCTGGCAGATCTCTGATATGCTTTTGAGGTATTAGGCCATTCTTGTATTGCTCTGAAGAAATACCTGAGACTGGATAATTTATAAAGAAAGGAGGTTTAAGTGGCTCGCAGTTCTGAAGCTTTAAGCATGGTGCTGGCATGTGCTCAGTTTCTTTTTTTTTTTTTGAGATGGAGTCTCACTCTGTTGCCCAAGCTGGAGTGCAGTGGCATGATCTTGGTTCACTGCAACCTCTGCCTCCTGAGTTCAAGCAATTCTCTGCCTCTGCCTCCCGAGTAGCTGGGATTACAGGCGCTAATTTTTTTGTGTTTTTAGTAGAGATAGGCTGGCCTCTAAGTGCTGGGATTATCCAAACTATATCAGAGTCCTTCTTTCCTTGTCTTGATAATCCCTTCTCTCTGTTCTGATCTCTTTAGCAAACTAGTTGCTGGGCCATACCTTTGGTTTTCTCTCCCAAACATGCCTTTTTTTTTTTTTTGAGACGAAGTTTAGCTCTTGTTTCCCAGGCCGGAGTGCAGTGGCACCATCTTGGCTCACCACAACCTCCACCTTCCGGATTCAAGCGATTCTCCTGCCTCAACCTCCTGAGTAGCTATGATTGCAGGCATTTGCCACCACGCCCGGCTAATTTTGTGTTTTTAGTAGAGATGGAATTTCACTATGTAGGTCAGGCTGTTCTCGAACTCCTGACCTCAGGTGATCCGCCCGGGATTACAGGTGTGAGCCACTGCACCCAACCCAAA
>NW_016107444.1:2619706-2632405 GCF_001604975.1 Cebus imitator
CATGTTGGTCAGACTTGTCTTGAACTCCCGACCTTAGGTGATCTGCCCACCTTGGCCTCCAAAGTGCTTGGATTACAGGCGTGAGCCAGCACGCCCAGCCAATATAGCTTGTTAAAAGTAGTCATAAAGCAATCCTTTTTCTTCCTCCAATTAAGCCAGGAAGGCTTCTCAGGTGAACCTCAGCTGGCTTCAGTCATTCTACAACCCTATAGAGCATGTGTGTCTGAGTGTACACAAACAGATATGTCTGCAATTTATCAAGAGACCTAAAACTTTTCTTTTTTTTTGAGATGAAGTCTGTGTCACTCCAGTCACCCAGGCTGGAGTGCAGTGGTGCGATCTTGTCTCATTCCACCACCTGGCCTTAAGTGATTCTCGTGCCTCAGCCTCCCAAGTAGCTGCATTATAGATGTGTGCCACCATACCTGGCTAATCTTTGCATTTTTAGAAGAGATGTGGTCTCACCATGTTGGCCAGGCTGGTCTCAAACTCCTGACCTCAAGTGATCAGCCTGCCTCGATCTCCCAAAGTGCTGGGATTATAGGAGTGAGCCACCATGCCTGGTCCCTTAAGAGTTTTCTGTAATGACAAAGCCAGAAGAAGGCAGTCTGAGGAGGCTCAGTTTGACCATTCTGTCTTCCCTTAGAGGAAAAAGAAACTGTGTTTACTTTGGGGCACTCTGCTCCTGATCTAGCAGCTTGCGGGCTGCCAGCACTTAACATAGGAGAAGGGTTTTTAGCAATTTACCAACCCTAGGGTTTGACTAGGAAGCACTAGTAGTTTATCATTAGGTGTGTTAAGGAAGGACAGCAGCTATTTTAATGAGATGGAGTTTCATTCTTGTTGCCCAGGCTAGAGTGCGATAACCTGATCTCAGCTCACTGCAACCTCTACCTCCTGGGTTCAAGCGATTCTCCTGCCTCAGCCTCCCAAGTAGCTGGATTACAGTCACCTACCACCATGCCTGGCTAATTTTTGTATTTTTAGTAGAGACAGGGTTTCACCATGTTGGCCAGGCTGGTCTCTAACTCCTGACCTTGGGTGATCCTCTTGCCTCAGCCTCCAAAAGTGCTGGGATTACAGGCATGAGCCACCGTGCCCGGCCCCAATTTAATATACTAGCCACTGGGATATAAACAGAGATGTCATCAACACAACACAATACAATTGCATGCATGCATTCATACAATCCATACAACAAGTGTTCACTGCGTGTGCATGATGTGAGGAATAAGATGGTATAGGACCCAGTGCTTGCTCTGAGGAGAGTCCAGACAGACACAGGAACAGATGATTCAATACTGTGTAATAAATTCTTGCACCATGGAACGCAGAGAGCTTTGAGAGCATAGAGAAGTTGCCCTGATCCAGATGAGGGAATTCTGGGAAGTCTTTCCAGAGAAAAGAATACTTCTGACAGGAAGGACAAGTAAACCAAGACACAATGATGAAATAGCAGAAAGGCAAAAAACAAAAAAGAAAAAAAATCAACTATAGTGTTTTTTTTTTTTTAGATGGAGTTTCGTTTTTGTTGCCCAGGCTGGGGTGCAGTGGCACAATCTTGGTTCACTGCAACCTCCACTTCCTGGGTTCAAGTGATTCTTATGCCTCAGCCTCCCGAGTAGCTGGGATTACAGGCACACACCACCATGCCCGGCTTATTTTTTGTATTTTTAGTAGAGATGGGGTTTCACCATGTTGGCCAGGCTGGTCTTGAACTCCTGACCTGAAGTGATCTACACGTCTCGGCCTCCCAAAGTGCTGGGATTACAGGTATGAGCCACTGTGCCCAACCAAAACTCTTTAAATAATAATAGACTTATGTTAGGATTTGATTTGCACACAACCTACCAAGAATATATTCTCTGTGAAATATGACATAAATGTGTGATAATGACCCACCGGTGGTTCTCAAGAAGAGAGATGTGCTTTTCTGCACGTCTGGTTTTCAAAACTGGTTTGCCACCCACGAGATGTTTCTCCCCTACCAACTTGGATAGAAGAGCTTATGGTAGACAAGCTGACTCAACACTCAGACTGATGTCACCAGATCAAAGTGAAAAATATGTAGCTCTCATGATCAAAATAAAAATGTTTCCCTAATAAAATTGCCATTGCTGTAGATCAGTTTTAGTCACACTTTGATTGTATTTAATGATATAGTCCTTGCTAGATGACATCTAATGGCACTGTTCTAAGCACTTTCCTTACTTGAAGTCATTTAATTCCCACAGCAGCCAGGCGCGGGGGCGCATGCCTGTAGTCCCATCTACTTGGGAGGCTGAGGTGGGAGGATCACTTGAGTCCAGGAGTTCTGGGCTGTAGTGCGCTATGCTGACTGGGTGTCCGCACTGTTCGGCATCAATATGGTAACCTCCTGGGAGTGGGGGACCACCAGGTTGCCTAAGGAGGGGTGAACCGGCCCAGGTCGGAAACGGAACAGGTCAAAACTCCTGTGCTGATCAGTAGTGGGATCGCGCCTGTGAATAGCCACTGCACTCCAGCCTGGGCAACATAGCGAGACCCCGTCTCTTAAAATAAATAAATAAATAAATAAATAAATAAATAAATAAATAAATAAATCCCCACAGCAACCAATGGAGTAGTACAACATCCTCATTTCACAGAAGAGAAATTTCAGAAAATTAGAGAAATTTCAGAGAGAAACTAACACACAGTTTCAAATAAATTATAGGAGGGAGACAGCAGGTATTTCATGTGTATCCAAAGAAGGCATGGGTGAAAACAGGTTGAGGAAAACAGATTTAAAGTGAGGTATGACTGGTGGGTTTCCAAGATAATGACTGGGAACCTTTAATAGCAGTTCTACAGTCTAGCTGTGGGCGTCCATGTTACAGAGGCAGCAGGGCTTTTAAAAGATTTTTATTTTTAAAAATAGAGACAGGATCTCCCTATGTTGTCCAGGCTGGTCTCGAACTCGTGGACTCAGTGGATCCTCCTTCCTCAGCCTCCCAAAGTGCTAGGATTATAGGTGTGAGCCACCATGCCTGGCCGCAGCAGGATTTTTTTTTTTTTCTTTTGAAATGGAGTTTTGCTCTGTAGTTCAGGCTGGAGTTCAGTGGCGCAATCTTGGCTCATCACAACCTCTGCCTTCCTGGTTCAAGGGATCCTCCTGCCTCAGCCTCCTGAGTAGCTGGGACTGCAGATGTGTACCACCATACCCAGCTAATTTTTGCATTTTTAGTAGAGATGGGGTTTTATCATGTTGGACAGGCTGGTCTCAAACTCCAGACCTCAAGTGATTCTCCCACCATGGCCTCTCAAAATGTTGGGATTATAGGCGTGAGCCACTGTGCCTGGCCAAGGGATTTTGAGTCTTGAAGATCCAGGTTTGATTCACAGTTGGGCCCTCCAATGGCTGTGTTGCACTGAGCAAATGACTGGTTGTCTGTAAGGCCTTGGTTACTTATCTGGGCAATGAAGATCAGGAGGTGTATCAGTTAGCTATTGCTTTATAATGAACCAACCCCCAAAGTGGTGATTTAAACAACCATTTATTATTCTCTGAGTCTATGGTTTGGCAGATAGCTTTGCTGAACTAAGCTGGGCTTGGCAAGTCTCATTTATGTGTCTGCAGTCAAGTGGCTCTGTTCATCTTGGCTGTGTCACCTGTGCAAGGGCCTGAGCAAGGGCTACTGGGCTGAGCACGCTTTTCTCCACATGGTTTCTAGTCCTCCAGCAGGCTAGGTTGGGCTTGTTCTCGTGGCAGCGTTTGAGGAGCGAGAGACAAAACAGTTTTCTCACAGCCTGGGCTAGGAAGTAGCACATTGCTTCCACTACTTTCCATTAGTTAAAGCAAGTTGCAAAGATTTACATGGATAGGGAAATAGACTCTACTTCTGGGGAGAGGAGTTGCAAAGTCACTTTGCAGAGAGCACAGATACAAAGGTTCCTGGATTATTGGGGTCATTTATGTAATCAACTTAGCACAGGAGACAAATTCTCCCCAAACTCAGAGGAGGGTGTAGAAGTGGTAGGGGGTTCAGACAGCTGCATCTGAAGTCCTGACAGTGCTTTGTAAATTGTCAGCGCCCCAGGCAGTGCTTCTGAGTGTGGAATCCTTCCTCCTATGTGGGGCTGTGAGTTCCTGTCTTAGTCCACTCATGGGGCTATGTCAAAAATACCTGAGAATGAATAATTTATAAAGAGCAGAGGCCAGGCTCAGTGGCTCACGCCTGTAATCCCAGCACTTTGGGAGGCCAAGGCGGGTGAATCACAAGGTTAGGAGATCAAGACCATCCTGGCGAACATGGTGAAACCCCATCTCTACTAAAATACAAAAAATTAGCCGGATGTGGTGGTGCGCACCTGTAGTCCCAGCTACTTGGGAGGCTGAGGCAGGAGAATTGCTTGAACCCAGGAGGCAGAGTTTGCAGTGAGCAGAGATCACACCACTGCACTCCAGCCAGGCAACAGAGCGAGACTCCATCTCAAAAAAAAAAAAAAAAGGAGCAGAACATTTATTTCTTACAGTTCTAGAGGCTGGGAGGTCTAAGATCAAGGCACTGGCAGATTTGGTGTCTGGCGAAGGCTTGCTCTTTGCTTTATAGTTGGTGCCTTATGGCTGAGTCCTCCCATTGCAGAAGAAAAGGGCAAAAGGGGCTGTGAACAGCTATCTCACACCTCTTTTATAAGGTCTTTAATCCTATTCATGAGGCCAGGGCCCTTTTGACCTAATCACCTCCCCCAAAAGCTCCACCTTCTAATACCATTACCTTGGTGATCAGGTTTCAGACTGAATTTTAAGGGACACATACACTCAAACCATAGCAGTTCCTTAGAGCAGGACTGTACCCTCCCCTTTAGCAGGCCCCTGGGAAAGGCTCACAGAAGGAAAAGGAAATGGAGAAGCAGGGCACTTTACTGCTCCCATTCCTGAAACAAGTACAGACTTCACAACCTCTGGAATCTGAGAAGCTCCCCTCCCTTCTTCTCTCCCTCCAGCAGCCCTACCCCCACCTCAGAGAAGGTATTACCTGTCTTCTCACTCAACAGCTGAAAACACAAGAATGACTTACCATCACTAGCTGACTGGGGATGCTGGCAAGGAAACTTACCAGGGCCTGCTAGAGGAGCTGTAAGCAACAGTAACTTGCATGAACAACCTGACAGCAGGTTATGACTCACAGAATGGTGTGGTGTTACCTTCCGGATAACACAGGTGGAGCCCTGGAAACCCACCTCCATCGGATCTTTGCATCTACCTGCTTTTCTAGTCCATGACCTTAGCTTCTAGCTTGCCTCTCCCAACCCTCCTCCACACTGCCTTCCCAAAATACTGGTTGGATTGCATAAATCTCTGCTTAAAATAAAGTGAGCTAACATTTATTGAACCTTACAGTGGGTAGGGTGCTGTTCCAAGCTCTTTGCTTGGATTAACTTAATGTTCACAATAATTCTGTGAGATAGTCACCAGTGTTATCCCCATTTTACAGATAAGGAAACTGAGGCACAAGAGGTTAACATGGCTTACTCCCATGTTGGAAACAGATGCTGGGTGCCACACAAAAAAATCAGCACTGAGACAAAGGATCTCTCAGCAAGGCAATTCTACTTTCTGCAGAAAGGGTGTGCTTGTTAGCCATCTTGCTACGAGAGTACAAGAAACAAAGGAAAAGCAGACATATTTTATCTCTTACGCATTTGGGGTTGTCCTTAGCACTGTGCCTGATCTCTGTTGATTGGTGTCAGGTCTCCATATGAAAGCCTGGAGCCTGAAAGTCTGCAGTCCTGCTTGCCTGGGCTGATGTCTCCCACCCCGTGCCTGTGTTTGCCATTGTTCCGGACAAGCCCCTCACCCAACCCTGCCATCTTAACTGTTCTTATGATAATATAAATACCTCTCACCCAACCCTGCCATCTTAACTGTTCTTATGATAATGTAAATACCTCTCACTCAACCCTGCCATTGTAAGTGAACTTGTGGTCATGTATACTCCTCGCCCCTACCCACCACTACTGTAACTGAACTAACTCTGCAATTCTCCCGCCCCCCAAAAAACTACCCAAACCTATAAAACCAACTCCTATGCTACTGCCCTTTGCTAATGCCCTTTTCCGCCTTAGTCCACCTGCACCCAGGTGAATAAACAGCCATGTTGCTCACACAAAGCCTGTTTGGAAGGTCTCTTCATTCAAAGTGCACGTTTTTCAACAGTTGGAGCAAGACTTCATAATCTAAATCTGAACCTGATTAGTTAATAACTTAAAACTTTCTTGAATAGGTAAAGGCAATGGAGAACAAAAGGAAAAGAGGAAGTCCAAATAAGGAAGGGACAGGAAGTTGCTTGTGAAACGACTTAGAAAAGTAACGGCATAGGCCGGGCGCGGTGGCTCAAGCCTGTAATCCCAGCACTTTGGGAGGCCGAGGTGGGTGGATCACGAGGTCAAGAGATCGAGACCATCCTGGTCAACATGGTGAAACCCTGTCTCTACCAAAAATACAAAAAATTAGCTGGGCATGGTGGTGCGTGCCTGTAATCCCAGCTACTCAGGAGGCTGAGGCAGGAGAATTGCCTGAACCCCGGAGGCGGAGGTTGCGGTGAGCTGAGATCACACCATTGCACTCCAGCCTGGGTTACATTAATGAAACTCCGTCTCGAAAAAAAAAAAAAAAAGTAACGACATAAATATCTTGGTTAAAGTACAAGGACATAGAATGTACTACGTGCCTGTAAGCATGTCTAACAGCTCTATAGGATAGGGCTTAACAAAGAGTTATTAGCAAAAAGCAAGAAGACTTTGAAGAAAGTCTTTAAAACAAACTATTATTTCTAACACTTATGATTTATTCTTTAACAAGAAGGGAAACTTTGAAGAGGAACTTTTCTACTTCCTACATCCAGGTTATACAGTAAGTGGCAGAGTTCAGATCTGAACTCAGGCAGTCTGTTTCCTGAGCTTGGGATTCTCAGGCCATAAAACCCCTCTCTGTAGGCCTCAGTTTTTCTAATAATAGGTAATAACAACAACAATAATAATGATTAACATGCATGGATTGCTTGCTATACATATGCTAGGTCCTGTTCTGGTTGTGTTACATGTATTAACTCATTTGATACTTATAATAGTACCAGAGTATTTGGTGTGTGTGTGGGGGGTGCTATTATTACCCCTATTTGATAGGTAAGGAAATGGAGACACAGAGAGTCACACAACAAGAATGGGTTACTAGCCAGTCTACTCCAGAGCCAAGCTCTAAAACACATGCTGTACACCATGTGCCATATTGCTTTCCCCAAAGACTGTTCAGTCCAAGGGCCCAGAATCCAAGGCCCTCTGGGTTATGCAGCATGATCTCACAGGCATTTCCACCAAAGCCTGTGTTGGTCTATGCACATCTTTTTTCTTCCCAATCAGACCTGAGCTCCACAGGCCAGATTTTCTGTCTAGTATTAGTTTAAGTTGCCCTGGCGGACAGCATATAGTAGCAGGCATCAGTGGTTGTCTGTTGAATTGAACCACAGGATGTCAGAAGGGTCTCTGGATCCTCTCTCACAGGAAAGAAGTGGCCACTCACTGTGACTAAAACATTAGACTCAGTCCAGGACTTGCTGCACTGGCCTCCAAACCCACTCCTAATCCCTAGACCCTTTTTGTAAATTAAAGCCTGTTTAATATGCCCCCAGGGAGCTTTCTGCTTACAGAAGCCATCACTGCAGCAAACACAAGTGAATGCTTTGTAACTGGAGTCCCTAAAGTAGCAAATCTTGGTTCTACTCACAACAGGTTACAAACTTGGTGATTAAGCCTCAGGAATGGCCAGTGTTTCCCTAGGACTATGTTATTTTCCCTTTGAGAGGGAGAGAGGGTCTGGAAAAATGCTTCTCATTTTGCAAAAGGAAGATTGAGTTACCCAAGGTCACCCAACAAACGAAGGGTGAGTTGAGGGCTAGAATCCCATTCTCTCTTTTTTTTTTTTGAGACAGAGTCTTGCTTTGTCACCCAGGCTGGAGTGCAGTGGCATGATCTCGGCTCACTGCAACCTCTGCCTTCCGGGTTCAAGCAATTCTCTTGCCTCAGCATTCCAAGTGGCTGGGACTACGGGCATGTACCACCATGCCTGGCTAATTTTTGTATTTTTAGTAAAGACGGGGTTTCACCATGTTTGCCAGGCTGGCCTTGAACTCCTGACCTCAAGATCCACCCGCCTTGGCCTCTCAAAGTGCTGGGATTACAGGCCTGAGCCACCGCGCCGGGCCTAGTGTCCCATTCTTTTGCCCAGGAAATGGGGTGAGGTGACCTCATAAGAACCACTTCAGATTGCTGTTTCTATCATCAGCACCTGTCAGCTCCCTTTTTCTAGGGAAACTGAGGTCTAAGAACTTGAAACTTGTAAAGAGTTATCAGTGCTGAGTAGGAACAGAGGCGCTCAATCCTCACTGCAGACTTAGAAACACAAGAATTTGGGACCCTGATTAACCTGCTCAGGAGCCTGACTCAAGGCCCTCCTCAGGCTGGGATTCTTCCAGTAACAACTAAGTCTCCCCACTGGTGGGCCTTTCACTCCATTCATAATCATTTATGGAGGGCCTATTAAGCGCCAGGCAGCATTACTAACAATCCTGCAAGATAGGCATCATAACCAGCCCCCTTAGACAGGTAAAGGCACAGATTCAGAGAGGTCAAAACAACCAGGATCCAGGACTGTATCCCCAGCCCCGCGCCTCTCCCGCTGTTTCAGGAGACAGTGTTTCCTGGCACAAAGCACTTATCAGTACCCCACCACACTTTAAGTAAAAAAAATCGAGACAAATAGGACCACTACAAAATTAAAAAAAAAAAAAAAAAAAAGCTACCATCAACCCAAAGATACACACATTCTAAATTTATGACTCACTTCCAGGGGCAGTAATGGTGGTGTTGACGATGGGGGAGAGCTCCGTTTTCGGCTTCTGAGTGGAATCCCCACCCACTCAGCCACTTGTGTTACCCACAAGTTACTTTTTTTTTAATTTTAAATACTTAATTTATAGACATCAGTTCTATGGGACATAAGTTATTTAATACCCTTTGTCTTCAGTTAGCTCATGAGTAATATGACCATAAAAATGTTTTTCTTTTTCTTTTTTTGAGACAGAGTCTCACTCTGTCGCCCAGGCTGGAGTGCAGTGGTGTGATCTCGGCTCATTGCAACCTCCACCTCCCATGTTCAAGTGATTCTCCTGCCTCAACCTCCCAAGTAGATGGGATTACAAGCGCACACCACTATGCCCAGCTAATATTTGTATTCTTTGTAGAGACGGGTTTCGCCACGTTGGACAGGCTGGTCTCGGACTCCCGACCTCAGGTGATCCACTCACCTCGGCCTCTTAAAGTGTTGGATTTACAGGCGTGAGCCACTGCGCCCGGCCAAAAATGCTTTTTTCAAAGTTTTTGGGAGAACAACTGAGATAAAGCACATAAAGTTCTGTGAGAGAGGCCAGGACAGCAGTAAGGAGCGTGTGTGTGTGTGTGTGTGTGTGTGTGTGTGTGTGTGTGTGTGTGTGTGTGTGTCTGTGTCCTTGAAATTCATCCCGCTCCGAAGGCGCCAGGTCCCCAGACTCCCCGTGGTCTGGCGTTCCTTCTGCTTCTTAGATGTACAATCCAGAAGCGCCCAGGACTGGCACAGGGTGACCCTGGGGAGGCCAGTCTGCAGGAAGTGGCTGTGCCAAAGGACAAATAATGGGCGGATTGGGCAGTGAAGAGCCCAGGGCGAGAGACACAGGGTCTTGGGTTGGGGAAAGAGGAGGGGCAGGGGGTGGACGCCCCAGAGACTCTCCTTGTGTCTGTCCGGGGCTGGCGCCCCGGAAAGCTCGGCGCTGGGGGGAGGCGGGCGCCCTGCGGTGCACGATCAGCCTCCTGGTTCTCCAGGAAAGATGCCGCGACAGGGTTTCCCGAGGTTAAAGAGTCCGCGTGCCCAATCCGTCGCTGCTCCGGATCTTGTTGATTGGGGCGCCTCTTCAGGAGTTGGGACTCTGGTGTGCGCCGGGCAGAGGCCGGGCCGAGGGCTGTGGCGCCGAACCGGGGCTAAACTCAAGCTCGGGAGATCGCCCACGCGAAACAGGCGCCCTTCCCAACCCTCCCGCTCGGCTTGGCGGGGTGCGGGAGGTCGCTGGGCGGACCAGGCGGGCCGCCTCCGGTCGCCGCTGAGCTTGGTGGGCTACCCCTCCCCTCCCGCGCAGGCGGGCCAGGGATCCAGGCTGATCCAGGCCGGGTTTTGCGGCGGAGCGGGCTGTTAGTGTGTGCGGCCGCTTCAACTGTCGCCGCTAGCAGCGGCAGGCTGCGGGGATCATGGTGCAGCACGAGCTGTGGGCCGCGCTGTCTGGCGCCTCCGGGGTCGCTGTGGCCTGCTGCTTCGTGGCGGCGGCCGTGGCCTTGCGCTGGTCTGGATGCCGGACGGCGCGGGGCGCGGTGGCCCGGGCGCGACAGAGGCAGCGAGCCGGCCTGGAGAGCATGGACAGGGCGGCGCAGCGCTTCCGGCTCCAGGTGACTGCCAGGGTGGGGTGAGGGTGGGCGCAGGCCGAGGGTACCTGCAGCGGCCCTTTCAGCCGCAGGACCGGTGGAGGGACAGGCGTGGAGGGTGGGGGCAGGCAGAGCGGATGTGTCACTTTCCAGAATCTCTCCTCGCCCTAATACATTCCGCACTTTCTGAGCCAGGTAGAGCCAGTGGGAGGAAAGGAAACGATAGTGTCAGGGCAGGTCGTGGAAGGCCTTTGCCTCGCTGAGTCAAAGAGGAGTTTTGCTTCGTGCCAAAGAATCTCAAGCTTACTGCCTATTGGAATGCGAAACGCAAGCGTGACAACCAATAGGATGCTAGTATTGAGGACTTTGGACTCGCAGAATTGGCTAAAGGAATCCGGAGAGCTTAGAGTTAAAGCTTTTTTTTTTTTTTTTCTTTTGAGACAGTCTCGCTCTGTCGCCCAGGCTGGAGTGTAGTGGGGCGATCTCGACTCACTGCAACCTCCACCTCCCTGTCAAGCGATTCTCCTGCCTCAGCATCCCGAGTAGCTGGGATTACAGGTGCATGCCACCACGGCTGGCTAATTTTTGCATTTTTAGTAGAGATGGGGTTTCATCATGTTGGCCAGGCTGGTCTCAAACTCCTGACCTCAGGTGATCCGCCTGCTTGGCCTCCCAAAGTGCTGGGATTACAGGCGTGAGCCACCCAGCCCGGCTGAGTTCAAGCTTCTTGATTTGTGCATTTGGATCTTAAGAGGGAGCCGGAAAGAAACCTTCCAAGTATACAGGGAGTTCTTGGCAAAGCCAGGCTAGAAGGGAAGTCTCTCCAGCTCCTGCTGCCGGCCTGTGGTGTCTAACCCCTGGCAAGCCCCTTCTATGAGCAGGTTTAGTTCCAGCCCTCCCTGGGTGATCTGTCAACAAGCTTTTCTCTCCCTGAGCTGCCTCTGGATCACCTCAGTGTGTGGGTTTGGGAGTGTGAAAGGGCCTGGCTGAAGGTTTGGAAGAGGTGGCTTGAAGAGGGGCTTTTCCTCCGAGTGTGTGAAACACTGACCCCGGTTAAAGCCAACATGCTGAACTCTGGGAAGTGTTCTTAAGTGCTAAGAGAGCGAGGGCTTGCTGTGTCTGTGGGACCCGACAGATGGCAAGGATTGCCAGGTGGGGAACAGCAGGATTCAGGAGGCAGAAAATTGTGTTCAGCAAATGCTCCGCAAGTGATTTTTGAGTTGGGGCAGAGCTGGAACTAGAACCTAGGTGCCCAGCTGCACTCTTCAGCCACACTCCCATGGAGAGGAGCAGAAGATAAATATTAGGAAGGCATGCCAGTCCCGAGTGTAGCCTTGCAAGTTTTGCAGTTTTGGCTGGCTGTAATGTATGAATTTACTCCAAACCTCCTTGGGGCCAGGATATTTCATACTTCTTTAGTAAATAAAAAATACATCTTGTTCCAGCCTGTACTCACCAAGCTGAAAAGTCCACCATCAGTCAATTTTTAGGGTTTCTTCCTCCCAGAGTGGGAAGGCCCTGGGGGTTAGCCCAAATTGGCCATCTCCCCTACACAAGCACAGGTTATTCACTGCCTAGTTGCCCTCTCTGGCTGGGCTCTGGAGGTCCTCCTTAGAGATCCTCCTGTTTATCCTTGGCTCTGTGCAGCCAGCTGAGTTCTGCCAGCTCCAAGAGCATCGTGGGCAGCAGGAGTGGGGATCTGCTCACAATTCTTGCCTGCAGAACTCCCCTCCTAGTTGCAAGGAATCCACCTGGCTGGCAGGGGTGTGGGATGGTGGCAGGATGGGTCTTCCTGCGCATCAGCTCCCAACAGCAGCATCTGTATGGTTTTCCTCTGGAGCAACTGCTCATTATTTTTAAGAACAGATTATTCCTGCACAGAAGTTTTGGCTCTGGTGAAAGCTTGGCTCTTTGAGGAGAAGCGGGAAATTACCTTAGGGTTTCCAGTGACTGTTATGAGTAATTAGCAAAGGGGTGGGGTCCTCACTGACAGTAGCTTTGTAGGCTTTGGGGAGGAGTAGGAGTTTTTTTTGAGACAAGCCTTGCTTGCTCTGTCGCCCAGGCTGAGTGCAGTGGTGGCATAATCTTGGCTCTGCCTTCTGGACTCAAGCCATCCTCCCACCTCAGCCTTCCGAGTAGCTGGGACTACACGTACATGCCACCATGCCTGGCTAGTTTTTGTATTTTTAGCACAGACGGTTTTGTCACGTTGGCCAGGCTGGTCTCATACTCTTT